>NC_137033.1:61655122-61707622 GCF_032717465.1 Coenobita brevimanus
CACACACTTACACACACACACACACACACACACACACACACACACTCACACACACACACACACACACACACACTCACACACACACTAACACACACACTCACACACACACTAACACACACACACACTCACACACACACACACACACTAACATACTTACACACTCACACACACACTCACAGACACTCACACACACACTAACACATACACTCACACATACACTCACACACACACACTCACACTACATAACTCCTCATCTTCAAATCCCTGGTCAAAGTGGATCAACACCCCTGGAGGAAGTGAGTTCTGCAAATTTGGTTGATATATATGATAATCTATTACCATTACCTCTCCAATTTTCAGAGAAATAACCATTTTCTCCAACAGATTACACATATGAAAGAAAGTAAATCTCCACAGCAGTAACATTTGAAGTTATGTTTATGTGTAATAGGTTATAACAATAGGAAAACATCCATGGAAGATGTAATAGTATGTACAGATAGGGGGAAAAACAATTGGTAGCATAGTCTTCTGGCAAGTGTGCAAGGAAATTACAGTGTGTGTAAAAGTTGGTAGCGATCGGAAGAGTAACCTCACTTTATCGGCCAATTACTCGAAAACTATTAGACTTTTCGAATTCCTGTTACAACCATCATCAATACCACAAAAATAAACATATGATCAATACCAGAATGTAAGCTTTGGGTAGCGTTTTGGAGGGGAAAAGGCGAGGGAAATGTTTTTTTCACTCGCGGTTGTTATCAGTGACAAGCGCTCAGAGTAATCACCTAACTTTGTCGGCCAATTACTCGAAAACTGTTAGACTTATCGATTTTCTGTAACAACCATGATCTATACCACTAAATTCTACGTATGATCAATACCAAAATGTAAGCATTATGTTACGTGTTGTGCGAGAAAAGGCGGTGGAAATGAGTGTCTCTTCCCGGCTGTTACCATTGAAAAATGCTCATAGTAATACTCTCTGTTTCTCTGCCAATTACTCGGAAACTATTGGACGTATCGATTTCACATTTGAGCCATGATGAAGAGCAGGAAATTCTACATATGTACAATACATAAATATGTAATATTTCTCATAAGAATTTGTTGTTACGTAGACGGGAACATTGTGTACGCCTTGCGCGCATCACGAAAGTCAATCACGCACGGAGTGCCTAGTACTTTTTTTTCGATTTACTCGAGAACTATGAGGCGTATGGGGTTTTCCCGTTACAGTGGGAAAGCTGGATAATTGGGGCATATTACTATGTAATAAAAACATAAGGTGCCTGGGAAAACTTTGCTCTCAGAGGTCAGTGAAATTTTTCCAAAAATGGCTCTCAGTTTTTGGCCATTTTCTCGAAAAGTATACATCGTATCTCAACCGGATTGGTTTCGTTAGAAAGCTGATGAAATTCTCTATAAAAACTTATTAGATCATTTTCCTGTATGATGGAAAACATTCAAACGGCGATGTTGGGAAGTGAAAAAAGTTTACTCGACCATGCTTCCAGGGCTAATAACTTTTTTTGCTGGTGTTTTCCTGTGTTTTGGTCATGTTTATCAGATAGAACAAACATCGATGCATACCTGGAGATAGGTTTCATAGGAATACATGGATTTTTGGGTGGCGAAAATAAGGCAAGAATGTGTTTCATTCGCTCAAATTTGCCGCGCGCGCGCTCCCCGGCCAGGCGGCTTCGTAGTGAAAATTCCTGCACCAGAAAACTTACTGAAACTTACCGTGCGGGAAAGGGTTAATAACTTTGTCTAACCAAACCTGAACACACACACAGAAAATGAAACAACAAACCTGGGATTTTAAGTATTAACTTCATCTAACCAAACTGCAATGCATGTTAAGAAAATCTGGTAAAACTTTACCAAGCATGCGCAGCAATTGCAACCGTCTTATTACAATGTCACAGTCTTTTGGAAAGAAATTTTATTACAGTCCCAGGAAGCAACACAGCTGTCTCATTATTTTCAACTACCTAAGGTGGAGAGGAAAAATAAAATATACCAGTACCTACTTCGGGATTTTAAGGAAGCCAACCAGTTCGCTGCTTACCAACTATACCGTTATTTACAGACAACCTCGCTCATGGGATGTGTCAGTGCATCAAACACTGTCCTCAAATCTATGGGAAACCTAACCCAATCTATCCTAACCTAGCTTACCCTAAACTGGGGCCTAAGCCCCCCAGGACCCTCATGATTTTAATCACCTAGGATTGCCACTTAACCTAACCTGGAGATGTCCCCTAATACCTTTCAGGCCTAATCCCAATCCAAGTCTTAAGTTACTAAACCTAATCTATTCTAACCTGACAATCCAACCCATACTATCCTAACCTAAACTAATTCAATCAAGTGAAATCATCAAAACCTAACATACTGGTAAAGAATTTGAATTATGCCAAAAGTAAATCGTGTTTGGAGAGCTTAGCAGCAAGTCTTGCTTTTGGTAATTACTACACTGGGGTGACAGTATGTATGGTAAAAAGTAGTCCTTCAGTATTTCGTAAGTAAAATTTTAAAAGGGCTCGATATCTATTGAATTTATGAAGCACAAGTAACCTGTGTGAGACTAAATTTCAACAGGACACATAGAAAGACTGTGCCCACTTGGCACAGTATTAATGAAAAATTTTCATGGGTGCTACCTCAATTAACAATGACTTCTGATGAAAGTGTCACTATTAAAATGCTGTTCCAACTGGTGAGTTGAAGTATACTGCTACAGTAAAACCTCAACAGACTGGATTTTGGATTTATATAACTGATACTATGCCACTGGACTTCCATCAGCTATAATGAATAACAGGCGTTAATTGGGCCGCAATAAATGTTTCATGAAGAAGTGCAATGACAAGGATGCGAAATAAAACTTCCATAGAAAAAGGCAAAATCATGGGCCAAGTTAGTGTAAAATGGGAAGTTTTAATTTTTTTTGGCTACTGAAATATGCTACTGGTATTGTACACATATATTTTCAAACATGTGCTTGAAATCCCACTTCAGGAGGGGACCATCAGGAATCAGATTTTCGGCTTTATTGGATCAGGCTTCCCCAGGTTAATGAGGTCTAGATTAACTCAATTGAATATGTTTATGTGAAGCTACAGAATGTGGTGAATGTTTTTGGTGTATCCCATAGGGCCAGGATTCCGGGGGCTTGAATGATGAGTGAATGGAAGTGTGGCCCATTGGAATGGGCAAATCTGGGGTGTCTGGACATTACTACTCCTCACCCTGCCCTAGGGTGGGAAAGGAGGTCTGGAAAAAAAAAAAAAAAAAAAAAAAAAAAAAAAAAAAAAAACCGGGGGGGGGGGCACTTAGGCCCTACAGTTCAATGTATACTAGAAAACAAAATGGACAAACTGCAGGACAGCTCTCATTAACAACTGATGAAAATTTTATGACACTGACTATCTTTCCAAATTGTATGACTCATTTATGACACCCAAATCCTGCAGAAAAAAACCTTTATGATACTAAAAAGCACCAAGTTACGTTTGTTAACATCAGCGATGGCATCCTACAGAGGGCAATGGGTTGATTTGGACCCCTAAATGCATTCATCCCAACCCATTCAAGTTAGTTAGGTTAGGTTTAATTAAATTAGACTAGGCTGCACTGGGTTAGGTTTAATTAAATTAGACTAGGCTGAACTGGTTTAGGTTTGGTTGAGTTAAGCTATTTTGGGTTATGTCAGTAATACATTCATCCCAACCCATTCAAGTTAGTTAGGTTAGGTTTAATTAAATTAGACTAGGCTGAACTGGGTTAGGTTTGGTTGAGTTAAGCTATTTTGGGTTATGTCAGTAATACATTCATCCCAACCCATTCAAGTTAGTTAGGTTAGGTTTAATTAAATTAGACTAGGCTGAACTGGGTTAGGTTTGGTTGAGTTAAGCTATTTTGGGTTATGTCAGATCATATCAGGTAAGGTTAGTGGGGACAAACAGTTAGTGACAGACTGACTTTAGAGCCAAATCTACCAGACAGTCAGACATGACAGGTGGCTACGGTACTTGCCACAGCTGGCCTGTAAAACTGGTGAGGTTGTATAGTTGATATCTTCACCACTGCACACTTCCACATTTGCATCTACCACAATGATAATTATATTTATTATTAAGTTACAGTATTTAAAAAAAAATGTAAATTCAATGCATGGAAGCTCTCCTGTCGTTTCACCAACAAAACAACTAAGATTATATTACACATTTAATTTAACCTCATCTGAAACAACCAGAATCAACCTAACCTACAGTAGGCTACCCAAATCTCACGAAGCCTACACAGTACCGGTAACTAACACACCTCCATTACCAATCTTTACCTGTGTACAAATGCTCAAATCCAAAATGCGTGGCGACTCCAAAAACTTTGAGGAATATGCAATATTTTGGGTATTATTGTATAATTACTCCCGTACAGCACCGGGCACATTTTCTTCCATTATCTTACTTTGAATATGATACTTAGCAACGCAGAGTGTGTCCTACCCGTCGCAAATTTTGTAGTGCCACAAATTTGATATTCATGTATGTGTTTAGAGGTACTGTAATTTTTAAGTTAGGGTGCAACCTGAATATTAGTTTATAAGTTCCTATCCTAAGTAGTAATTCATATGTTAATGATTAATGTAGGGCTAACTTTATTTTTATATGTATGTATCTCTGTATCTATGCATTGGGTGATGTAATTGTGGATGTTGAGCTATATGAATTCCCCGTCTCGTCGAGTAACGAATAACAGATGCGCACAGCTCTTCCCCCTTATTTGTGCGTCATTGCCTGGCGCCGAGTTTAAACCTTAAACAGAATAATAATGAATATACAATTCTTTCCGTAACCTAGTTGTGAAATGTTTACTAATGAAGCTGCTAGAACCCAAATATGTAAGATTAACAGTCCAAAAGGCCTAAATAATGTCATTTGTGAGGATTTAAAGGTCCCGTTTGTCTTGGCCGTCACTAGATGGCATAAGCTGCTCTCAGATTCAAAGTGAGATAGTGATAGAATCAGTATCTAAATTGAGTAAAGAATAAATCCCAAATTTTCCCCAATTCAATCAAAAGTCCTGACATCATGGGTGCACTGCTAAATAAATTGTAAAGAGAATTGAAACTCACCATATTTCAAAAACACCACCTCATTTGACTTAGCAGTGGCGTCGCTAGCGTGCCCAACGAGCTCACTCGAGCCCCAGACGTCGTATATAATGGACGTTTGTTCAGGTGAGCCGTCCACATTTCTTCTTCCTCCCCCTCTTTTTCTTTGTTTAATCCTTACTTGTCATGGACTATATGAAGTAATATTGTTGAAGGTTTAACGTAGTGACTCGAGCCCCAGACGTCGTATATAATGGACGTTTGTTCAGCCCACAGACACCGGCGACGTCAGTGAGCGCATGAGGCTTTCCCATAGTATTGTCCAAAGACTTGAGCATACACACATTACACTATCCATGAATTATTATATAAACCAAATGTAATAGTATTATTGATCTATCAAGTGAATTTTATTTTGTAAATAAGAAATAGAAATTTGAAAGTGATGTAATCTGGTAACGGATGAGCGAAAATTCAAAACCATTAACCGTTTTCTTTCTTGTAACTAAGGAAGTTAGGAGCGTGGAAGGGAACATAGTGACTGTGAGCAATGATGTAATTTTGAAATGAACCTCGAGGCTAAACAAGCCCGAGTGATTACGAATTCTTAGTGATTATGTTTCTTTTCTGAATTATTCCTCGAGGCTAGACAAGCCCGAGTGATTATGCATTTCTAGTGATTATATAGCAATGATGATTATGAAATGTAAATAGTACTGAATTGATATTGGATTCTAGAAAATTACCTGATGAGAGTATATTATATGGATGAAAATGAACACAAGTAATAATTCTTATTGGTTCGAGGCTATGCCAGCCCGAACAGATAACCCATGCTCGTAAAATGGTCCCTGTCTTGAGGCTATTGTTGAGCCCAAGAGTAACTGACAAAAAGAAAGTAAAGTACGATAACCTCATAAGTCGTTGGTATGTATCAAATTGTTTCGCCTGGTAATAAAGTTGGAGGAATGATCATCCAAAACCCTGGTAACATGTACAATCTTCTCTCATACTAAAAGGGGTCATGTAATTAAAAATGTTTTGTGGAAACTAGCATCAAGTTATTAAAGTAGAGTAAAGTATATATCATTTTCTTTTCTTTACTGGTGTACCTAATCAAGGAAATTATGTCCTCAAGCCAAATTCACTCCCCTTCCAATTCAAGATTCCTTCGCTGAGGGAACGACGACCACCCGTGGTACTGACTAAATCTAAGCTCGGCCAAAAACTACAAACGCTACCACAATTCTTTCTTTTCTTAAATATTTACCATCTACTATACTAAGTCGAGTACCACCTGTATTATCCATGGATGAGTTGATCAGTGCCAACAACAGGTAAGATTATAAAATCACTAGCATTACACTGGATGAACAATAACGGTGGGGATAGTAAATTCTTACCGTTACACTGGTGAATACCAGTGGGATAACATTTCAAGCATTATAATTTCATTTTACTAGTTTAACCACTAACTAATGTACCTGACAGAGGCGGGCGGACATGTTGACGGAGTGGAGGCTAGGATATTATGTGTGTTCATGCGTGCGTTAGCAAGGGTAGGGTGTGTGTTAGTACGTGCATTACCGCTGCGTGGGTGGAACTGGGCATGTAAGTCGGCTTCAACCAATCACATTCAATAGACAATAGTCAATCAAGTGCATCCTTTTCATTTCCCCTCGAATTTCAAATATTGAAACTTCGTCAGTCTCCTGAACTAAGTCATTGTGCTATGGCGGTCTGTAATTGGTGCGAGTTAAATTACACGAAAGCTTTCGCTACGTTTTATGAAAACGAAGATAGTGCCATATTGTTCTTGAAAGACCATGGAGTAATTAGATCTACAGTTCCAAAATGCCCAGAACATAATACAGACTTAGTTTTTAGAGAAAAAGACAAAATCTGGCGGTGCAGGCATACTTTTTATTTGAATAAGACCAAGAAAAGACGCGAGTGAGGAGGTTTCTTATAAGGCACGGTGTATTACCTTCGGAAGTTTATTGCCCAGACTGTCAGGAACCGATTAAATTATGAAAGGACAAACATCTGTGGTACTGACGTGCAAAAACCAAGAAACGGACGACTCTCGTCCTGGACCATCGTATCTCTAGGTACCGTAAGCATTCCCCTAGGATAGGTTAGGTTAGGTTAGGTTAATGTCAGGGGAGTTTGGAGGGCAGAGCCCCCCAGTTAGGAAACACTGCCAGGCTGGGGGGCAAAGCCCCCCAGTTAGGAAACAAGAGGTCGATAAGAAGCTTAAAATTATATTTTTCTGTGGTTTTTGATGTGATTTGAGTTGTTTTTTACTTCACTTTTTTGGGAAAATGCTTGATTTCACCTACTTGTCCAATCAAAGTTCATGATTGGAAAAGAGGGGAAATAAGGCATTTCCGACAAAAATGAAAGTCAGAAACATTCGATATCGCATCAAAAACTGCCAGAAAAATATATTGCACTACCTAGGGGGTATATTGTCCACTTGTAAAAATTTACGGGCTTATGTATGGTTAGGTTAGGTTTATTTCAGCAGGGTTAGGCTTTAGCATGGAATTTTCATTTTCCCAGTATTTTCAGTGTAATTCATTTGAATTTGACCTTCATTTCTGTCGGAAATCACTCATTTTTGCGTAATCCAACCTGCCACAACCTCCTGTTCAACAATGAAACATTGGGGGTGGGTGGGAGGGGTGTAACTCAAAAACGAGTGATTTCCGACAGAAATGAAGGTCAAATTAAAATGAAGTACACTGAAAATACTAGGAAAATGAAAATTCCATGAAAAAATGGCGTGCAGGAGTAAAAGTAAAAATTTACCATATTTTGGAGTGAAGAATCATAAGGATATAGTTAGTGGAAAAAAAAAAAAAAAAAAAAAAAAAAGCCTCATTACAAAACTGACCCCACCTTCCAGCCTCCACCTACAATCCACCATCCTCTTTTCGGCCAGTACGAGGCTGAAAGACACGTCAGTGAGGGGCAGCTCCACCTACTGGTCATATCGATGCCACCACGTGAAGGTGTCCCTCAGCAGTACCAATGGTTTCATGTAATACAAGGATTTTTTACTTCCCTGCTTCAACCTCTCTAAACACCATCAGTCAATACTCCACCTATCACCTTCTTCTATATATTCTTACTATTTCTCCTTAATCTTACAAACGTAAAATAAAAATAAAAATACTCACTTTCAAAATTTAAGCCGTCGGTGTTCCGAAAATTATAAAATTATTACACAAAGGCAGCTGTCGCCGGACGCCATGACACGTTGGTGACGTTGCTAGAACCAGGGATTTGTAAATTGTATATTCAAAATTATATCTTGGCAGCTTTGGCAATATATATTATGTGAAAATGACTATTTTTAAACAATACAATATATGAACTGGTAGATTTTTGCGTATATTTACATTTACCGTGTCCACTAGTTGTTTTGCAACACGGAATTAAGCAATTTCATCATTATACAAACCGTAAATGTATAATTATTGTTAATTCGTATGCAATATTAGTAACAATGACATCATTCAAAAAAAAATTCGTATTGTTTTTACACTAGGTTTAGTTACTGATAAAACTAAACAATTCCCCTTTTTTGCTTCCTTCTGCCACCCTTTTCTCTGCTTCCCTCTTTCCATTTCTTTCTTGCCTTCCTCCTCTTTCCTCCAATGCCCTTTCGTTCATACCTTCTCCTTTCCTTCTTTCCCTTTCTTCATTCCTTCCATCCCTGCCTTCCTTCCTTCCACCTCATTTCCTTTCTCCCTGCCTTCCTTTCTTTTTGCTTTCCTTCCTCCCTGCCCTATTCCCTTTCTTCTCTCCTAAATGCCTCTTCCTTTATTTACCTCTCTCCCTTCATCCCTGTCTCTCCTTCCTTCCCTTCTACACATTCTTCCCTCATTTCTCCATGTATGCTCCTTTCTTCTCTCTGTTTCATTAGTTCCTTCTTCCATTCCCTCATTTCATCCTTCCCATACTCTCCTGCTTACCTTTACCCTTCATCATTCTCTCTCTCTTCTTCCTTCTCTCACTCCCTCTTATCCCTTCCTTCCTTCTGCCCTTCCTCCTCCTCTTTTTCACATCCTTCCTTCACTCACTCACCTTGCCCTTCCTCTGTAATCTCCTGGAGTCAGTTTGTTTTCACCTGGCAAGAGTACAAACCTGTTACAGCTCAGGTGATGGCCAAATGTGGTCAGACTAATGGGTTAGTTGAACTAGTAACCAAGGAAACTCATTCCCACTGCAGTTTGACTGGTGGCCTTCTCTCTGTCCCACCTCAGTTTGACTAGAAACTAAGGACTCTAATTCCCCACTTCAGTCTGACTAGTAACCATGGACTCAATCCTACCTGACTAGTAACCAAGGAGACTGCTTTCCACATTTGACTCACCAAGAAGACTGATTCCCACCTGTCTGACTAGTAACCAAGGACTCATTTTCACCTGATTCCTACTTGTTTGACTAGTAACCAAGGAGACTCATTCTCACTTGATTCCCACCTCAGTTTGGCCAGTACAGTGACTCATTCTCACCTAATAGCCAAGACACTGAGTTCATGTAACCACAGCTCAGTAGGCCTGTTAAAGTTTTAAGCAGCCCACTTTTGTCAGCTGAAAACATGCTATACCAACCTATCATTGCCCTGGTGGTGGAGAGGGACCCCTTCACATGATGGCACTGATGTAAATGCCTGGTTATGCAATAGTCCTTTAACTTCCTCACTTTGCCCTGAAAAAAGTCTGGTAATACACAGGAAGAGGACAACTCAAGCCTGCAGTCCACCAGGTTTACAGTATGATGTGACAAAAACAGCCAGCCATATTTTACCCTCTTTAAGGCATAAAGGATGAGGCTAGGTTGGGGTTGTTCAGTAAACTTATGGGTAAATATTGAAATGGATGTGACAGAAAGTATTAGGAGAAATACTCTGAGATGCTTTGGCCATAAGCAGATGATGGATAATGAAACTGATGATGAGAATGTATGTGAGGGAACTGGCAGGGAGATGAAGGGGAGACCAAGGAAGATATGGAGGAACGGACTGGAGAGGATCAAGAACGAGAAACTGACTAAGAAGGTGCGTGTGAGTGAGGAATATGGGGAGAAGAGGGAAGGGAAACCATGGATGGGATGGAGGGATGGTAAGGAGAGGATAAAAAATAAGAAACTGATTGTATGTAAGTGAGGCTGAAGGGGAGAGGGGAAGAAGGAGACCAAGGATGAGATGGAGGGATGGTGTGGACAGGAGGGGGAGTGACCTGGAGGGGAAGACGGGGAGGGAGAGACTGAGGATGATGGAGTGACGAGAATGGAGAATGAAAGACTGACTACGAGACTGTATGTTGGTGAGGCAAAAGGGGTGATCAAGGATGAGGTGGAGGGATGGAATGGAGAGATATAGTATATGAGAAAGAGGTACCAGTATATGAGTTGGAGGGAAAGCAGCCAAATGGCAAGAAGACAAAACTACATGGAGGCGATTATATTTGTGGTCACCCCTTGAGTGATCAAGGTATCTGGCAGTAGACAGATAGGGAAAAATCAACTGCAAAAAATAATCTGCAACATTTCATCATCATCATTATCCTTCCAAAATCTTTAACAATTCCTCCTCCTCATCATCATCATTAATAAAGCATCATGACATCTCTCTCCCAACTAAAGACAGGTGTGAGGTAGAGTCCAGAGAGCAGAGAAAGAGAAAGCATGATAGAGTAAAAATTAAATTGTCAAGTCTGAGCCTTAGATATAAGGTGGGAATGAGTCTCCTTAGTAACAAGTCAAACCAACCCTCCACTCTGACCAAATTTAATCAACTGAACTGAGAGAGTTAGAAATCCTTGACAGATGACAGGAAAACAACTACACCATACCAGCCACGTACTCATGTGATGGTATGGTGGTGGTGGTGTGTTGTGGTGTAGTGGTGGTGGTGGGGTGTGGTGAATTGAGCAGTTGTTCCTACACTTTTTCATTCTGTGGCCTCCTGAACTAAATATGATAACATCTGTGGCCTTCTTAACTAAATATGATAACATGTGTGGTCCCCTGGACCAACTTTTATAACATCTGTGGCTCCCTGGAATAAGTACTGTACAGTAATATGTGTTCCCCCCTATACTAAACACAGTAACGACAGCATACTAAGTACAATATAATCTCTAAATCTGGACTAACAACAATATAATCTCTAAATCTGGTGGCATCTGTGGCTCCCTGGACTAAATATGGTAACTGTGGCCTCCCTTGACTAAATACGATAACACCTGTGACTCCCTTCAACTAAGTATGATAACATCTATGGCACCCTGGACTAAGTACAATAACATCTGTGGCACCCTGCACTAAATATGATAACATCTGTAGCCCCCTGGACTAAATACAACAACATTTGTGGCCCCTTGGACTAAACACGATAACATCTGTGGACCCTTAGACTAAATATGGTACATCTGTAGACCCATGGACTAAATATATCATATGTGCCCCACCCTCTGTATGTTCCTTTGAAGATGCAAACAAAGCAACATCACCTGAGTGATCAGGTTGGGCAAGTGATTATAACAACTCTTGTGATTAAAAATAAATATAGTATGCATGCACAAAAAAGACCACTCGGAAAATGAATTGACTACTTAGTGGTAAACTGAAAATTGCATTTTTGCTACCAAGTGGGGTATCAGCAATTGAGGCACAAAAAGGGTAAAGAAGAGGTATCTTCTATGTAGAACTGATTATGTTTTTTCAACTCAATGCTAAACATGTTTAAAGACACTAGTTTGCATAGAAAGAAAAGATTGAAACACTTCGCCAAGTTACTGATATTGGCTCCTGGATAGTGACCCATTCTCGTGCCACACACCGTCAAGTTTTCACAGAAGCGTTTATGACAAATGTGTCATTTCTACATTTTAGGCACTTATTCTGCACTGCCTCTAGCAGTGCTCTGCAAAAGATGACTCCCAGAAAAAAAAAAATCCTCTCAAATACTATCTCTGGGAAATTATAAAATCCTACCACCAGCTCACAGTTCCCCTGATGAAGGCCCATGGCGCCACAACTGGGAACCACTGCTTTGGACAATGACACCATACTGCCACCTTCACCATATCAGCCAGCTACAGACTCAGCAAACTTATCGTCCCTTTGTGACTATGAAATGGTTTCACTTAGGTAAAGAACACTAAGGCAGAGCCTACATGTGGCAGCATTGTACAGAGCACAGCAGTGCTGGTGCCCACCTGGGAAGCTAAGCCTCCTCATATTTCCCTGCACCTTGCCATGGGGAAGGGCCCTTGTCTGACCCTGGTGTGGCACTGCTTACCACAAGGGGTGCCAGTTCCCTATACTGTACTGTGTACTTACTATGCCAGTACTGTACCTGTAGGTCCTACACTGGTGAGGTACTGTCTGTCACAATGAGGTGCTGGTTCCCTTCACAGTGTATATACTGTACTGTACCTGTAGGATGACACAAATGAAGCAAGTTGACAGGTCTGCTTGGCCAGACAGAATGGGGTTGAGCAACATCAGCAACAATTGTGGTGATGGCAGTATGCTGGTGGTGTGTGTGGTGTCTATAGAGAATATTATAACTACCACACCCCCCCCAACCCCCTCCACCACAACCACAAGCGTTGTTGTAGCAGCAGCTGGAACATAAACATTACACACAAACAATTCATATGATACTATATTTAATTCCTTACCCTAATTACCTTCTATCTATTTTTACTCATATCTTTATATCAGATTTAGTCAGTTTTCACTTGGGACTAATATTCAGGTATATATATTTCTTTTACTGTAATCTCTTATGTATTTTGTTCATACTGCTGACCAAATTTTATATTTGTATGATATGGTGTACTTAAGAAAACATAGAAATGTATTCAGATATTTCCCTGAACCAATACCTTGACATAAGTATACTGAGAAAGAAAAAGATAATTGTTAATTAAAAGAATGCAGAAAAAGAGACTTATGAGAGGAGGAGATAAATGAAAATAAAGAGAACATAGAAAACAGACTTAGGAGATGAAGTCTAAGGAGAAACAGAACATAGAAAATGATATGAAGTACTGTATATCAGAAAATAGAACACAGAAAGAGATGAAGAATGGAAAGAAACACAGCAGACTTACAGAACACAGAAAGACATGAAGTACCTTATAAGAGGAAAATTAACACGGAAAGAGAGGACAGAACATAGACAAAGGTTGTTGCTGCTCAGTGATCCCGGTCTGTCTGGCCAAGTAGACCCATCAACCACATGCAAGAAATTTCCCTTGCAGGGCCATCCCATGCAATGAACTGATGTTCTCTTGTGGTGCACATCGCCTTACCACAGCCAGGCACATGGAAGAGGGTAGAAGCTTGGTTCTGGAGGGATGGTGCATTTGTGTCTATTCACCCAGTACCAAACAGCTTCACATCATCCCGTTATTTGGTTACTACCCATCATTGCAAATGGTTTCCTGAGTTACATGACACCATCAGGCTTGTGACTCACTGTAGAGTCACCTTAGGAAGTAGGCAGCACTACATCAGGTGCATGGATGATGGCTGGCACCATCACCCACAAACAGTATAATGTAAAATGTATGATTGAATAAACACTCAAGTAACAATTTAATCGCATTAACACAGATAATAATGTGCAGTATGGCAGTATGATATATTACAAAGATATGCTACATTTAAATATATGGCTGATTAACAGATAATTTGTGGTAGGTGGGGGCACTCACCATCCACTCACTCAATGTAGTGCTGCTCTCAGGTTTCTGCCCTTTCCTCTCCTCCATCTTTCTTTCCTTCCATCCTCTTCTGTCTTTCTTTCCTTCATTCTTTCCTCATCCTTCTGCCTACGGGTGACTTTACACTCCCTCTTCTGTCTTTCTTTCCTTCATTCTTTCCTCTTCCTTCTGCCTGTGGGTGACTCTACACTGCGTGACAAGCCAAATGGTTTCCTGTACACCAGGAAACCATTTATTACGCTGGGTGGTAACCATATAATCAAATTTTTGCGCCTGGTGGTTTAGTGGGTAATTATTGCACTCCAATCGGATTAAGCTGGTGAAGGTTTATATCCAAGGGATGGTTGGGGTTTATGGCTCATGTAATGCCACTCGGATGAGTGAGGCTGGTCACTCTCATCTTAAATGTCAGGACCAACTTGCCTAGCCCCGGGCTCCTATGCTCCTCATAGGGCAATGTAGGATTAGATGATGGATGGATTAACAGAACATACAGGTATTTACACCCAGATAGAGTACAAGTTTTGAAAATGTGAACAAAAACAAACATTTTCAGGAAAAATAGAGTACAAGGCATGGTAATGGATACTCAAACAATGTGGCTTTAAAATATAAGAATTTTTTCCCACAGCCAGGAGTTGACAGTCGATGGAATATGTCCAATAAAGCTATGACCTCCATTTTTTTTTTTTTTTTTTTTTTTTTTTTAATACAGCTCTGGCCATAGGCTTTACAGCCTGCTCCCATGGCCCAGTAGTCCTCCTACATACCATACATCCCCACATGTCACCACTTCGATGCTAGCACCCACTGTCCATATTGAATACATGCTAAGGCAGTCTCATACAGGACTGGTGTACTGGTATTAATGGGGGTATTTTTACGACATGTCAGCGGGTCTTATGGTAGAATGGTAAAGTCTGCTTTTATGAAATTCAAATTCTTAAACTGTTCCCTGCCCCAGCAGGGATTCGAACCTGTGTCCATTAAGACTGCAGGCCACCTTTCTACCGATTCAGCCAGAGTAAATCAATTTAAGAAAAGTAATAATGAGACAGGGTAGTAGGTGGGGCCATTCACCATCTACTCACTTGATGTAGTGCTACTCTGAGTGTCTTCCCTTTCCTCCCTTCCTTCCTCTTTTGTCTTTCTTTCCTTCATTTTTTCCTCATCTTTCTGCCTATGGGTAACTTTACACTCCCTCTTCTGCTTTTCTTTTCTTCACTCTTTCCTCTTCCTTCTGCCTATGGGTGACTCTACAGTAAGTGACAAGCCAGAATGGTTTTCTGTACACCAAGAAACCATTTACTATGCTGGGTGGTAACCATATAGCCAAATTATGGCACCTGGTGGTTTAGTGGGTAATTAAGGTGCTCCAATTGGATTGAGCCTGTGTAGGTTTATATCCAAGGGGTGGTTGGGGTTTATTGCTCATGTAATGCCACTCAGGGATGAGTAAGGCTGGTCACTCAGATCTTAAATGTCAAGACCAACTTGCCTAGCCCCAGGCTTCTATGCTTCTAATGGGGCAGCACAGGACTGGATGATGGCATAATGAGATTTTTTTTTTTTTTTTTTTTTTTTGATAACAGAATGGAGGAAGGAAAAACAAATGAATTTTAAAAAAATAATCCATACACCAGATTACTGGTGTCCTCTTTTCATAAAATATCTGTAACAGTTAGACTTGAACAGCTGTGGGTTGAAATTTAGAGGGAAACAACTCTGGGGAAGCAAGTTCCAGAGAGATGCAGTTCAGAGAATGAAAGACTTCTGACAGGCAGAAGTTCTACAATATGGCTGAGTGACATTCCAGTTATGAGTGCTACCAGATGCCCGTGTAGCACGAGGGAAGGCATGGAGAGGTGGCACTATGGATGCAACTTCGTCTGAGCATTTGCCCAAAAACATGTAACAATACTGGCTTTGATTATTGCTAAGTTACCAGACCAGCTTAAAAGGCGAGCAATAAAGCATTAACAGATGCAACTGATACTGCTCATTTATACTGTTGCGAAATACTGGTGAGTAATGTACTATAATATCAGTCTGCCCATATCATAAGTAATACATGTGTTCCATAATAATTTATTCCTTAAAACTAATAAAGTATATTAAGGGAGACAAGAAAATCAGCTTAATACACACCAATGGAACATTTAACATCAAATTTTTGTGATTAATGGTTTGAGTCCCAAGGGTGACTGGAGGTTTTTCTATCATGTAAAATTCTAACAGGGGCACAGGCTGCTCTCTTACCCTTAAATGCTCTGGACCACAGTAGCCTAGCTTCAGATTCTTACTCTCTGAAGGTGGCAAAATGGGATTGGCTTTTACCACTTTCACTATGAACATAATAGAAAAAAAATGTGGGTTTAGTGTATGTATGACTGTGCAATATTGTATACATAGTTATGCATAAAATAAAGCATCAACTTTTTCAATCCAGCAATCTGTTTAATTCTTGCTATATCCAAATGATATTTATTCAGCGGTGGATGGACTTTACCAATAACGAGGGGCTTCGATACAGCCTTCATCAACCCCAGCCCTACCTGGATACTCTTCTCACCTAAATAAAATCATCTATAGTTTATTCTGTGAAACCAGGCAGAGATTTTCATTCTTCTGCAACTTTTCTGTCTCTCAATGATAAAGTAAAAATTACTAGAGCTGCACAGCCATTTTCAGAGCACCTCTTTGTGACTAGCACCATATTCCAGCATTAATCACTTGTTACTACTCAGCATTCAACACAGAGAGAGGGCAACTTTATGCCTGGTTAATGTGAAGAGTATAACGGCAGCAAGAAAAAAAACAATTTACATCCTTGGGCTCATGCAGGTACAAAACTGAAGAAGAGTTATCATCATGATCATCATCATCATCATCATCATAATCTGTACATCAGTGCTTTCAACCCAAAAATGTACTGTACAGGTTACATTATTTTTCTTACCTTCTGATGATTTTATTAAGTTTATAACGTGGCAATTCTATATGGAGGGATTAAATAATTTAAATAACCTTTCCCTACCTGGACATTCTTTTTACCTACATAAAATCATGTAGCAGCAGCAAAAATAATATACATCCTTGGGTTAGAGAAGCTTATGAAAGAGGAGTAGTAAAGTTAATAATTATCATCATCATTGTGTTAATATCTTCAACCCAAGGATAATGTTTATGAGAATGGAGCCAAGTTAATGCAATAATAAATACCATCATTATAATCATGTGGATGTAGATGCGGATGTGGTTGAAAAGATTAGGAGAAATACACTGAGGTGGTTTGGACATGTGGAGAGGATGGAGAATGAAAGACTGACTAAGAGGGTGTATGTAGGTGAGGTGGAGGGAGGGAGAGGGAGGGGTAGACCGAGGATGAGGTGGAGGGATGGATTTGAGAGGTATATGAGGGAGGGGGGGGTGAGCTGGGGGGAGGGGAGTCAAATGGTGGGTGACAGAGTGACTTGGAGGCGTTTTGTCTGCGGCCACCCTTTGCGGGATTAGGGCGTCGGGCTATAGACAGATAGATAGATTATAATCATCATCCTCATTTTTAGGTTATCATCATTATCATCATCTTTACATGAATGTCTTCCATCCAAAAACGTATTGCATTTACTTTTTGCTACCTCCAGATGATTATATTCAGTTTACAAAGGCAATTCTACATGGAGATGATTAGATACAGCCTTCATTAACCACTTCACTAATTGGATGATCTTCTCAGCAAAATAAAAGTCTCAGGAACATGAATGAGATAAAGTAGAAAATACATATTTTGGTTAAGGGGAAAATATTCAATTAATGAAAAGATTATAGCAATATTTTGCATTATATTGATTCCTTCAACCCAGGGATGATATCTCCATCATCATCATCATCATCATCATTCAGACCTCTTTTCCCAACCCAAGGTTGGGTGAGGAAGGGTTCAGAGAGCCAGAAAGAATTGAGAGAATGAGATACTAACCAAAGTTTGCCCAGTTGAATGAGTCACACTCCCATTCACTCACCATTCAAACCCCCTAGAATCCTGGCCCCAATGATACTGTATATTCTATATTTGCTACCTCCAGACACTTTCATTCACCTTTAATGAGATGCCTCCAAGTGAAGAGGCTACAGTATGTAGATACTGTACATCCTTCATTAACCTCATCACTATATGGGTGTTCTTTTCAACTCAATAATAATACTGTAACAACAAGAATTTAGGAGAAAAGTATATCCAGTATATCCTGGGAACAAAAGCAGTTTACAAGGCACTGTCTGCCAAAGTAGGGCAGCTGTTTGTTTGTGGTCTGTACATCTGCTTCACCAACCAGACAGAGGTAGTGCAACAACAACAAAAGTGAAGCAAAATTATTGTAAACACTGTCCTAGGCTTCACATTATTCCTCTCCAGATGATGTCTTTTCTGTACCACATGCCTGTTATACAGTATAAAGCTGATTTTATTCAATTTAGGAGACAGTGAACGGGCAGAGTTAGATACAGCTTAGATTTTGAACTGGTAGAGTTACATACAATCTAGATTTTGAACTGATGGAGTTAGATACAGCCTCAATTTTGAACTGGTGGAGTTTGATACAGCCTAGACTTTGAACTGGTGGAGTTTGATACAGCCTAGATTTTGAACTGGTGGAATTACATATAGCCTACAATTTGAACCAACAAACATCTGATTATTAGCCTGAGTGTTAACGCTGTCACTGTTAACAGTCTCATGGTTGGCATAACTCAAGTACTTTATACCAGCTAACAAAAGATTACAGTATATTCAGCTGAGAGTGAGCCATAGAAGCCTGTGTGTGTTAACATCACCAGCATTAACCCTGTCTCGGAAGGATAATTCTAGCAATCTGTTCCACCTAGACAATTATATTCAGCTGGAGTGAGTCATAGGGGCCTTAGTGTTTAATATCTGTCTATTGCCTGATGTCATCACATACAGTATATGGAGTTACATTATACTGTGCTTAGGAGATGAGATAAATCTAGCACTTCTAGCAAACAGACAATTATATTCAGCTCAGAGTGGGCCATAGGAATCTGAGTGCTTAATACCCAGGTATATATTATCTGCCATCATCACATACAATGCATGGAGTTACCTATGTTACAGTTCGTTAATTTGCATTTAGACCACTGAACATGCTGTGTGGGTGTTATCATTCACTGCTTGGCAAGAGTTTGTATGTCCTAATTTTGGTCCATTTCACTATCCTCTCTCCTGCTTTTTTATTTCTATCATGTGTAGTGTTTCCCCATTCGGTCCTCGATCCTTTACCCTGCTTTTATGTTTTTAACATATGCAGCATTTCCCTATTCAGTCCACCATCGTCCACTCTGCTTCTATGTTTCTGTCATGTGACACATTTCCTTACATAATCCCCTATCCTTTACCCTGCTTTTATAATGTATATCAATCATGTGCAGCATTTCCCTATTCAGTCCCCTATCCTCTATCCTGCCTTTATACTGTATATCAATCATGTGCAGCATTTCCCTATTCAGTCCCCTATCCTCTATCCTGCCTTTATACTGTATATCAATCATGTGCAGCATTTCCCTATTCAGTCCCCTATCCTCTATCCTGCCTTTATACTGTATATCAATCATGTGCAGCATTTCCCTATTCAGTCCCCTATCCTCTATTCTGCCTTTATACTGTATATCAATCATGTGCAGCATTTCCTTACTCAGTCCCCTATCCTCTATCCTGCCTTTATACTGTATATCAATCATGTGCAGCATTTCCTTACTCAGTCCCCTGTCCTCTATCAAGCTGTCATACTGTATACCTATCATGTGTAGCATTTCCTTACTCAGTCCCTTATTCTCTATCCTGCTTTGACATTAACATGTGTATGTACTTTAATTCAATGGTGTGTCTGTTATGTCAGATATTGAGCCACTTCCTTACTCAGTCCCTTATTCTCTATCCTGCTTTGACGTTAACATGTGTACAGGGTATGTACTTTAATTCACTGGTACGTGTCTTTTATGTCAGATATTGAGCCACTTCCCTACTCAGTCCCCTATCCTCCATTCTGCTTTAATTTTTTTTCTCTTGCTGTTGTTGTTTATTTGTTTTTTATACAGAGAAGGAACCAAAAGTTTTAGGGCCATCAAGTTGTTAAAAAAAAAAAAAAAAAAAAAAAAAAAAAGAGAAGAAAGAAAATAGTGCCAAATTCAAATATCTTTCACCCAAGACCAAGTGTCCATGTGTCACAATTTTGAGCCATTTCCCTCTTCATAACGGGATTATGGCGTCTGGCAATAGATACAGTAGATAGATAGATAGATATTGGTACTCGTAACCCTCAGGTCTCCACACTCAGCCCATGCCTTCCTTGATCTGCCTTGGGGCATTATTCCCTTGACACTGAAACCTGTCACTCTCCTCATGCAGTCAGTCCTGTTCCAACTCAGTAACAACCTCTCCTCCCACTACACACCATCCTATCTATCTATAGCCAGATAAAAAAAAAAAAAAAAATGCAGTATACATATATATATATATATATATATATATATATATATATATATATATATATATAGACAGACACAGATAGATAGATAGATAGACAAACAGACAGACAGACATGACCTCCACATCGCCTTGTCCTCTGCCGTTTGGCTGCCTTCCCTCCAACTCGCACCACCCTCTCTCATATATCTCTCCACTCCATCTCTCCATCTCATCCATGGTCTCCCTCTCCACCTCACTCACATACACTCTTAATCAGTCTCTCATTCTCCATCGTCTCCACATAATAATCCACTGCTTTATTAAACCAGTCTGAGAGTGTTAATACTGACTGTTGTATGGGACTGATATAACCAAGTGCAGTCAAGTCTGTCCCGACTCATTAATCCTTCCTCCCACAACACAACATACTGCCTAACTTAATTCACTACTTTATTCTAACACCTGAGTGAGAATACAAGCCTGAGAGTGTTAATACTACCCATATATGCTTCCCTGCATTATACTGACTCTAACATTTCTCCCACAACACACCATCCTGTATTATATACTTCACTACCTTAGTATTCAAGTTGTGGAAGTGGCCCAGTTCCATCAGGTGAAAAAACACTACCTGCTCCACTCTCACTTACTCTCAGGGTCAATTTCTTTCTAGCAATCTAGATGCCCAACTTTACAAGGAGACTGACAACTTGACATGATAGCAAAAATAGATATAAACAGATATGGACAGATCATTTCCAGGCTCTAAGTGTGTATCTTGACTGAAAATAAGACACTTTTTTTTTTTTTCCAAGTCAAAGTATAAAGATGAAGGGACACAATATATATTCTTAGGCAAGAATTTCTGCCACATGTAAACAGAATCAAAGTCTATGCTGAGACTCACAAATGATTAAAAATAACATTACACATCTTGGGTTTCCTTACTTTCAACAGTTTCTAGCAACTCCTAGGAAGTAATTACCTGGCTTTAGTACTTAGCTATACAAATGTCTCTCAACTTCCATCATATCCTCTGACAGAATTGACTGGTTCATCAAAATACTATTGGCAGTGCTGAAAGGATGGATGGTGGACTGCATGATGGGGAAACGTCAACCAGCAGTCCAGTGGGTTCACATTCATATGAGCCTGGAGCCACTACAACAACAATGGTTCAATAAAAGAAGTCCACCTTACATATTAAACACAAGACTGCCTCATAAGATCATTCACATAAGAAGTTTTATACAGGGTTAATGAAAGCTTTCATTCCCATTTTTTCACTGGCCATGCAAACTGAGCTTTTAGTGAGACTCTGTTGTTGCAAATGTGTGCACTCATTGCAAAACACATCTCAATTCAGTGATGCCAACACATCATCCAAAGCTACAGAATCTGGTGGGTTAAGTAAAGAAGGGCCAGCTACTGTGTTAATACTGGATGGACAAGGATGGATTCTGAATTATTTTTGAGCTGTTATCCACAAAATATTTCAAAGCAATGAATCTTCATCACCCCACTTCTCTCAGTCAACTAAGTAACCTCTGATATTCCATTACTGTACAGAGGTATTTAAAATATTAACTGAAGAACTGGAGGCTGTCAAGATGGACATGTAACATACAGTAGTTTATCAAGCCAGGATGAGTCGTAGCACATTCACATGGAAGGAATAAACATGTCAGCCAGGGAATGATGCAACCCATATATGTGAAAGACATTATAGTAACCTTATGCGATGTTGCCCAGATTGCAATAAAAAAGTAAAACTCATGCATTTACTGTTATGTTTAAGAGAGCGATGACAATGAGAGCATGTGTAAGTCTTTTAACCAGAATCATTGTCCCAGTGTTGATCTTGAGTTATTTCTCTGCTCAGTTCTCTAGCATGGAGGTCTCACAGCAAATACACAGTGTCCTTCTGTCTTCATAGACATGTATAGGTTTCATAGGCCACCAACACAGCCATTAAACATCCTTGTAGCCTGGGAACCATCTATCCATACCCATTCAAATGCATGTTTATATACATTATTACCTACAAAGTTATCTATATCTATCCATCTATCTATACCCATAACCCTTAAGCCTGAAAGGAGTAGCCACAAACAAACTGCTTTCATGACACTGTCCTCCATCATCAGGCTGCCCTTCTCCAACTCACTGTAACTTCATTCAGTAAAACTACAAACAAAAAGTTTTCCCTCTCTAACACTGATAATTAGGCAGACACTGAAGGGGCAAGCCTTCCCTCAGCAGCACCAATATACAGCTATATAAACATTCCTCAACTCCCTCCCTATCCCTCAAAACACCTGCCTATATACATTATGCACCACCACCAACACCATCCAGACCACTTTTCACACCTAAAGATGGGGTGAGGTAGGGTCCAGAAGGCAATGAACACTGTCAGGCATATATTATAATCACCATCATTTTCCTAAGCATAACACCTCACTATACAGACTCTTCATGTTAATCATCATACAGCATATGATAAATGTTAAACCATCAATCCCACATTACCCCCAGGAGGCATAGGGACCTGAGGCTTGGCTACCTTAGTTCACATCATCATCATCATCATCACTTTTCCTGCCTAACAATGGGGTGAGGTGAAATATCCAAAACAATTATACAAATCATACATATCTGTCACCATCACCACCATCAGCATTATTCAGACATCTTTTCCCACCTATGAATGGACTGGAGAAAGGGGGAAAAAAAAAAAGCTACCAAACCCAACCAATCAAACCCTACCATGGCTTAACACAGCCTAACCAAACTTAACCTACCCTAACTAATCTCAGGTGCCTTCTTGTGGTGGCACTGATATAAATATATGAGTAAATACAGTGCTGCACAGGGCATCCAGTGAGACTACTGAGAAACTTCATGATGTTATTCTAAAGCATGTTCTGAGTAAAAACTACCATATCCATACGTGTCTAAATCCCAACTATTACAAGAGCTAGAATTACTGATGACCTTAAGGGCAATATGATCTCCCTCATAATTACTCCATAAGGTCATCAGCAACAATAGTTCTTTAACAGCTGAGAACTGGATTCATGTTGATGGAGGATTTTTCATTCATAATTGGCCATAAAATCACCTCCTGAAGTTTCTGTAAAAAATCTCTCGGGACACCATGTACCGTATATAATAATAATAATAATAATAATAAAAAAAAAAAAAAAAGGTAAATGGTCATAATATATACAGTTCTACACTGAAAAAGGACATCCACAAGTGAACTAATGGAATCATAGAAGGTAAATGAGTTTTTACAGTCACAGTCTAAGTGCTTTAGGAGAGTTCTTTAACACTTCTTCCTTGGCTAGCTAATTTCTGCATACCATACTTCAATATTTTCTTGTATGTTACTAATGCAAGTTGTGCTGATACTAAAACAATATGACAAACTGGAGAAAGTTAAGGTGTATTATGCACAAGAAACTGTTAGAGTTTTGGATGACATATGAGGGATCTTAAAAACTCATCCTTAACTATTTATTCTGCACACTGTATCTCAATTCTCACCTGTATGTTATTGATGCAAACTGTTTGGTAACACAACAATATGACATACAGGATAATGTTATGGTGTAATAGCATGATAAATTTTTAAAGAAGAGTATTAGGAGGCACGAGGCTTCTTAACACCTCTTCCTGCGCAACTTACTCTGCACACTGTACGTCATCATTCTCCTGTATGTTACCGATGCAAATTTCGATATTAAAACAGTATGACAAAGAAGAAAATTAAGATGTAATAGCATAATAAACTGTTCAAGATGGGTTTTAAGTGACATAGGAGACTTCTTAACACCTTTTCCATAGCAACTTATGCAACACACTGTACCTCATCATTCTTTTCTATGCAAGTGAAGCAAACCCACTTATCATACTGTATGTAACAAGTACATGCTAGTAATTATGCTCATATTAATAGGCTTTTACTTACACATACATGGCTTAATCTTTGAGACAAGCATATGACTACTGCAAATTTAAGTACAGTAAATCTAGTAGAGAATAACCCTTTCTGGAATGCCACTATACATAAAAATACAAAACATTATTTCTTCCTTACCTTTTGAAGATGAAGCACTTTAAGATACTGTGGATGAATCCTTTCTGTGGCAGGCTTGACGCAGTTGTGTCATTTGCCTAATGGCTTATTTAGCACTGGAGATACAATGCAGGCTTAAAAAACAGCAGAAGCCACTGCCCCATGTGTGAAATCAGCGGGTGAATGAAACTATGCACTGCAACAGCCAAGTCTTCCCTCATATACCATATGCTGATCTGGAGGGGTAGGTAATTATTAACAATGGATGGTGGTGACTGAGTCAGTAAAGAGGTGGTGTACTGTCCTAATGGGGACAAGTTCAATTCCCAGCTGGGGCAGAGAACAGATGAAGGATTTGAATTTCGTTACAACAGAATTTACTGACCTGCCATGTGACTCACTGACATGTCGTGAAAACATCTCCACTACCAATACACCAGTCTTGTAAGAGACAGTCCTGTCATATATTCAGTGTAAATGGTGGGTGCTGGTGCCAAAGTGGTGACATGTGGTGGTGCATTGTAAATAAAAGGACTGCTGGGCCTCAGGAAGCAGGCTACTAAGCCAATGCCTGGAGCTGGACACATTACGGTATATTAAAGAAATAAGAAAAATAGTTTTCAACTCTGCCTAAAATCTTGAATGTTGAGTTGCAATAAAATATTAACACTAAATATGATACTAACCACAAAGAAGCGCTATGAGAAGGATGCATTGTTGCATACTGTCATACTGTTCTCAACGTAAAATAAGATGCAAGATGATGAAAAATCTGGGACAAATTAAGGTGCAAAATTACAGCTCAGATTATGGGTCTCTACTGGCACTTTAAGCTCAATAAAAATGTCTTTTAACTCCTTCCCTATCCCCTGAAAGAAGGATGGCAGACTGTGTGAGAAGGGTAACTTCGTCCTGCAGTCCACCAGGTTCATGCACAATACACCTGGAGCCAAATACAAGTTGATAACTCCACAAACACCAACAAATATTTATTGCCAGATGCCATAATACCATAAGGGGTGGTCGTTTGTTTTTGAGTTAGTTGTTTTACAGGGAGGGGCACTAACCCTCTGCCAACCCACTTGCTGACAGAGAACACACATGGGCTGGTTATATGGTTACCACCCAGCACTGTAAATGGTTTCCTGGCTTACAGGAAACTATTTGGCTTGTCATTCAATGTAAAGCCACCTGAAAAGGAAAGAGGAGTAATATAAAACGACAGAAAAGATCGGAGGAATAAGAAGAGAGAGGACAGACAGAAAAATGAGTGATAAAGGTGTGGTGATGGAAGATGTAAGCAGCACTACATCAAGTGAGTGGATGATGGTCACTACCACCTACCACCAACAAACAAAAAACTGTTAATTCTGAGATGAAAATTAAGAAAGCCACTCCTGTCTTGACACTCTGTATTAGTCCCTATTAGATCCACTGCCTGGAGGGAGAGTGAGAGCAATAATTAACTTCCATGCTGGCAATGTACAAATGGGGAATCAGTGCCAGTTGGATGAATTATGCATGTGACAGATTACTGCACTGGCTACGCCTGTATGTATCCTTGGAAAGCGAGAGCCAGAATAAATTCCTTACGCGTATCAGCATTGTCCAAATGAGAGAGGTGTTGGCTGTAGGAAGAAAGATGCAGGTGAAAGTACTGTACTGTCTATGTTTCTGTGTGCGGAGAGTGTGAGCCCAACTTAACTCTTACCCATACTGGCAAAGGCAAATGGGGAAGGGGTATCTGTAGGAAGAGTGATGTGTGTAAAAGTGGGAATAATGTAATGGTTACGCTTATATTTCTTGTACGAATTTGCACTGTACAAATCATGTACGTAAACAGGAAATACTGTAATAGCTTTGCTTATGACTGCATGTAAAAATCTGTACTGTACACATCACTGGTAGAATCAAGAAGTAAATATGTTAATAAACTTCAGAAGGTACAGAGGATGGTTTTAAGCATGATACCAGGTTTCAAGTGAAAAACTGATTACAAAACAGGATCTTGGCACGGTAGCTTAAATGTCACTGACTCTGCAAAGCAAGTGTACAAACAAAACAAGGATTAAAGCACCATCACCATCCATACCTCTTTTCCCACCTAATGATGGGAAGGGGCAAGGTTCTGATAGCAAAAAAATAATATGATAAGAGGAAAAACTAGTACTGATATGTACAACAAAATAAAAAAATGAATAAATAAAATGACAAACAAATAAATCATCATCATCATCATCCAGATCTCCTTTCCCACCACAGGGTAGGGTGGGGTAAGGTTCAGAAAGCCAGAACCTGACAGAATGAGATCCTAACCACAGTTTTCCCAAATTAATGGACAGGACGTGATTTATGTAAGATGTGGAGTAGGGAATGTGTATGGTGTATGTAGACTGGATAAGAAATAATGTAATTTGTGAAAGATGTGGTGTATTGAAGTCTACTGATAACTGGGCTGAAGAGTGTGTGTTTATAAGTATGGTAAGACAGGTACAGCTGCAAAGTAAGTGGAAAGCAGAATGGCGACAGGAAAGGAAGGTGGCTGGTGCTATGAAGGCCTTGATACAAAGGAGGTCTTGGTGTGTATACTGTAAAAGGACTGCACAAATGTTAGCACTTTTATGCACATATACATACATACTGTACATATAAACATACACACACTTACATATTAAAGGCAACTATGAAGGTCAATATTATATAGACATCTCCACACATGACCTCATCCCAAATTTTCCTGGGTCTGCCTCTGGCCATAATTATTTGCACACACCTCTGGGAGACTCAAACCACTGTGTAAGGCACCCAGCAGGCACTCTCTCCACTGCACCTCCTGCCATTATCTGTAAGAGAAAACAGAGTTAATATAAGGACTGCATGAAAGTGGAAAGGAATAGGGGGGACACTAAGGAAGTTGATAGAGGGATGGAATGGTGATATATATGAGGGAGGGGGTGTGAGCTGGAGGGAGGGCACTCAAATGGCAGAAGACAGAGCAACACTGAAGTTATTTGTTTAAGGCCAGCCCTTACAATGTTAAGGCGTCTGGCAAAAGATACAGTTAGTGCAGGTGTGTTAAACTCTGTTCACTTTACCTTGACCTGACACTGCCATCTCTTCAACTTGAATGCTGGGCTATAACAATATTGTAGCTTAACACGAGAATATGATGCTAATCACAAAGAAGTGCTATGGAAAGGATGCACATCTATAGTATTGTGTTACTGAGCCAATGCGTTACATAAAATAAGCTGCAAAAGGATGAAAATCTGGGTCAAGCAAGGGTGTATGTGAGCCTTTGGTATGGCTCAAGTGTGAAAGCTGTGAAATGGGTCTGTTACATCATACATCCACCACCACCACCATCATCTAAACTCTAATTCCACCTAATATATGGGGTGAAGTAGAATACAAAATACAATAAATATATATCAGTAGGAGAATACTGTTATCATCATTATCAACATCCAAATACTGTTTCCTTATCTAGGAAATGGGGTAAGATAGGATCCGGTAAAAATAAAAGAACGTTGGAAAACTATCATCATCATCATCGGTGAGACGAAATACCGAATCGGTGGTCATTTACCAAATCGGCACTTTTATTAGGAAAGCACCAATTTTTTTTTTCACCGTATAGTTTCATACACACCTAATTATTTGAAATCCGGAAAAAAAAAATGTGCTAAATTTAACTATTAATAAAAAAAATCAGGATTCAGAGAGAAAACCTGCTAAAGTTAGCAGGAATTCCCCATTGGATCGCCATCACACCTTGACAGATTTCCAGTTTCCATAAATACTGATTTACAGTGCAAATGAATGTACTTGCATGCTAAATCTATATTTATACAAAGAAGAAGTCCGTCAAGGCAAGTTGTCCAGCAAAATGCAAAACACTTCTGCTAACACTGGCAAGTTTTTGTTTTAAATCCCGATTTTTTATAACAGTTAAACACAAATTTCTGACCGGATTTCAGATAATTAGGTGTGTATGAACCTATAGTGATAAAAATTATAGTATTTTCCAAGTAAAAGTCTCGATTCGGTAAATGACCGCCGATTCGGTATTTCGTCGCACCTCATCATCATCACCCCTTTCCTAATATACATGGGATGGGTAGGATCAGCAAAGAGGAAAAGTGTCTTGGTAATATCATACACATACATACATACATACAGTAAACATACGGTACCACCTACTGTTAAAGACAACTTCCATGTAGCCTAACATTGTATTCTTATGTTGCTGAGGGTACACAATCTCTTCTCACAATCGCTATCCTTGTCTTGTCCTCAGAGTTCACTGCCTCAATGGTCAGATCTGCAAAGTGTACTACTATTGAGTGGGATAAATCTGGACATTTTTTTTTTTTATAGTACAGTAATCCCCCATTTTTCGACGCCACATTACCTGACAAACATCTTTATCCAAGCAGCATAAAATCTGGTTGAATTAATGACCCTACACTCCCTCTTCTGTCTCTCTTTCTTTCGCTCTTTCCTCTTCCTTCTGCCTATGGGTGACTCTACAATGAATGACAAGCCAAAATTCCAAATGGTTTCCTGAACACCAGGAAACCATTTACTACGTTGCGTGGTAACCGTATAACCAAATTATGTAGCCTGGTGGTTTAGAGGGTAATTGCGGCGCACTCAGACTGAGCCTGCAAGCAATATCTGTATTTTACAGCATTAAAGCAATATCTGCCTTTTTTTTTTTTTTTTTTTTTTTTTTTTTTTGGCATTAACCAACAGCACGCCACTAACCACAGAGGAACAATCAACAAAATGTTTTAGTACTTCAGTATCGTGAGTACAATATCTATCTATCTATATACCTAGGCTGCTTCCCCCAAGGAAAGGGAGGTAGCCGAGACAGGACGACTCACTCTCCATTTACTCATCCATTCAAACACATTCATTTGCATCTTAGCCCCAAAGGGGAGAACGGACAGATCCTCACCGCACCACACCGCACAAGGGTCAACTGGGCAAATGCAATCAGTGACATCCGCAGCAGGGCCCGACAGCAGAACTGGTTTACCCCTGCCACATCATAACAGACCCATCCCCTTACCCGCACCTGACCTGACTGTTAATTACAGATTTATGCTAATGTCTTTCATTTACTGCATCTCTATTTTTTCTGCATGAATTAATGTATTACAGCATATTGTATACACTATCCATCTATCTAGACAGATAGTGTATACAGTATGCTGTATATACATTAATTCATGCAGAAAAATCAGACACAATACAGTAATATTGTCTAACATATTGTACCACGATCTTTCATCAGGAAAGGATGCAGAGCCAGGCTATCTTTTTATGCCCATGAAATACAAAAAGAAAAAAAAATCTGGGCCAAGTTAAGGTGAAAGAATGATAGTAGCAACGAAAGGGTTACTTCAGGTACATAATACTGTATTATGCCTCCGTCTGACAAGAATTCTCTAAGTACAAATTGAGTAAATGGATAAATCAAAATAAAAGTACTCTGACATTAACCTGAATATAGGGTAGTGTCCAAGAGTACCAGCAACAGCGAAGGAGACCACTAATCCCTGCAACACGCGGGTGATTTATCTAATTATTCCTGCTGTGGGAGGGGTAATGAAGGCTGAATCTAACCCTTCCAATTTGAAAAATCTCTCAATCGGAAAAAAAGTCGCCCAGTGGAAGTGAGAACATAAAATACATCGGTTTGAAAGCCTTGACCATACTGAAGTACTCTATATACTCATTTCACTCTTACATGGCCTAAATTTGCGTCTTTTCGCAGCTTATTTCACATAACTCAATGGCAGAAAAAGACAAAACTACGGCTCTACATTCTTTCCACAGCACTTCTTTGTGACTAGGATCATATTTTAATGTTATCTGTTCTTCAGCTCTGTAATTAAGATGGAGAGGTGGCAATTTTTAATAGGGGTATAGAATGGCTTTTTTTTTCTATCTTGCTATTTACAGACGATTGTATTCACCTAAGGGGTTGTGGTTTTGAAAAAGGGGTTCGATATTGCCTTTCTCTCTCTCTCTCTCTCTCTCTCTCTCTCTCTCTCTCTCTCTCTCATGACCAAATGCAAATATTATCAGCATCTCTCTCTCTTTCTGACACTCAATGCATATACCGTATTGTAATTGCATCTCTCTCTCTCTCTCTCTCTCTCTCTCTCTCTCTCTTTCATGACGCCCAATGCATATACTGTCAGTACATCTTTCTTTCTTTCTTTCTTTCTCTCTCTCTCTCTCTCTCTCTCTCTCTCTCTCTGACACTCAATGCATATATTGTCATTGCATCTCTCTCTCTCTCTCTCTCTCTCTCTCTCTCTCTCTCTCTCTCTCTCCCTCTCTCATGACGACCAAATGCAAATACTACCAGTGTTTCTCTCACGACGCCCAAATGCAAATACCATCAGTGCATCTCTCTCTCTCTCTCTCTCTCTCTCTCTCTCTCTCTCTCACACACACACACACACACACACACACACACACACACACACACACACACACACTCAATTAGAGTTAAGGGGTATAAGAACTTAATAACAAAGAGGACAAAGCCGGAACTAGACAAAGGGGAGGCAGGCAGTGGAACAAAGGCCGGATGGATATGGAAGCTCCCTAATACCTTTTCCTAAGTGATTTATTTTGTTTATTACACCTTACTGTCCTCTTCTGTGTTACATATATCCTTCCAATATCGCCATACCCTGCATAAATAAAGCACAAAATGATAGTAACCAGCCATAATAAGAAATAAATCGCTAAGGAAGAGGTGTTAGGGAGCTTCCTTACCCGACGAGAATGCGAACCAGACAAGACTCTCATTAACCAGGTAAATTTCCCGCCATTTCTTCCTTTTCGGTATATTTTCTGTATTTTACCTCCATCCCTTCAGTACGGTGATGGTGAAACACGGTGATGGTGAAACAAGGTGGTGGTGAAAGTGATGGTGAAACAGTGATGGTGAAACACGGTGATGGTGAAACAGTGATGGTGAAACAGTGATGGTGAAACACGGTGGTGGTGAAACAGTGATGGTGAAACACGGTGGTGGTGAAACAGTGATGGTGAAACAGTGATGGTGAAACACAGTGATGGTGAAACATAGTGATGGTGAAACAGTGATGGTGAAACAACTGATAGTGAAACACGGTGATGGTGAAAGTGATGGTGAAACAGTGATGGTGAAACAGTGATAGTGAAACAGTGATGGTGAAACACAGTGATGGTGAAACAGTGATGGTGAAACACGGTGATGGTGAAACACGGTGATGGTGAAACACGGTGATGGTGAAACACAGTGATGGTGAAACACGGTGATGGTGAAACAGTGATGGTGAAACAGTGATGGTGAAACACAGTGATGGTGAAACACGGTGATGGTGAAACACGGTGATGGTGAAACACGGTGATGGTGAAACACAGTGATGGTGAAACACGGTGATGGTGAAACACGGTGATGGTGAAACAGTGATGGTGAAACACGGTGATGGTGAAACACAGTGATAGTGAAACAGTGATGGTGAAACACAGTGATGGTGAAACACAGTGATGGTGAAACACGGTGATGGTGAAACACGGTGATGGTGAAACACGGTGGTGGTGAAACACGGTGATGATGAAACACGGTGATGATGAAACACGGTGATGGTGAAACACGGTGATGGTGAAACACAGTGATGGTGAAACACAGTGATGGTGAAACAGTGGTGAAACACAGTGATGGTGAAACACAGTGATGGTGAAACACGGTGATGGTGAAACACAATGATGGTGAAACACGGTGATGGTGAAACACTGTGATGGTGAAACACGGTGATGGTGAAACAGTGACGGTGAAACAGTGATGGTGAAACACGGTGATGGTGAAACATGGTGATGGTGAAACAGTGATGGTGAAACACAGTGACGGTGAAACTGATGGTGAAACACAGTGATGGTGAAACACGGTGATGGTGAAACAGTGATGGTGAAACACGGTGATGGTGAAACACAGTGATGGTGAAACAGTGATGGTGAAACACGGTGATGGTGAAACACGGTGATGGTGAAACACAGTGATGGTGAAACACGGTGATGGTGAAACATGGTGATGGTGAAACACAGTGATGGTGAAACACAGTGATGGTGAAACACGGTGATGGTGAAACACGGTGATAGTGAAACACATTGATCTACCAGAAGACCCGCCGACATGTCGTAAAAATACCCCCGCTAATATCAATACACCAGTTCTGTATGAGACAGCCCTAGCATGTATTCAATATGGACGGTGGGTGTTAGCGCCGAAGTGGTGACATGTAGAGGTGTATGGTGTGTAGGAGGACTGCTGGGGCCTTGATAGCAGGCTGTGAAGCCTATGACCAGAGTCGGACAAAAAAAAAAAAAAAGAATCGAGGCTGGATACATAACTTGGGAGTCGAGGACCATTTTGTTGTTAATTTACAGCAGTTCAAACCTAAAAGGATATTAACCAGCCATATCCAAAAATAAATCACTAAGGAACAGGTGTTAGGGAGCTTTCTTACTCAACAAGAATACCCACCCCCCCGTCTCGCTTCCCCAGATTAGTTTCCCCCCAAACTTCAACCAACAGACTTCGCAACACTTTCTCCTCAGTGACTTATTTTGCACATTACACCTTCATAATCTGTTGTCTCCTACCCATGCAAAAAGGTGTCGATAGTAAAGAAGTACAAAATAATATACAAAAAAGAAAAGAAGAAAAAAAAAAGGAGCAAAAGAGTGAGTACTACGAATTCTACACCAACGTAATTTCGGTGGCTGTATTTTTCGTAACCACTCTTCACCTGCGATTTATTTTCTTAATTTCACCGTTATAAAAAAAAAAAAGAAAAAAGAAAAAAAGAAATGTAGCAAAAGAATATGTACTACGAATTCTCCTACACCAACGTAATTTCGGTGGCAGTATTTTCCGTAACAACTCTTCACCTGCGATTTATTTTCTTAATTTCACCGTTACGAAAAAAGGAAAAGAAAAAAGAAATGAAAATCATCAAATTAACAAGTACTACGAATTTTCCTACACCAGCGTAATTACGGTGACTATTTTTCGTAACAACTCTTCACCTGCTACTTATTTTCTTTATTTCACCTGAACCCTTTCAATATGGTGACGTTGAGAGTGAACTGAAGTACTGCCTAGGCGCTGAGAATTGATGATCATATTTTCACTGGACTGGCATATGTCTTAACACCTCTTCCTTAGTGGTTTATTCTGCCCACTGCACCTTATTATTCTCTAGTATGTAACTGATGCAAATTATCCCAATATTCAAAAGATATGTAGAAGAAGGAAGTAATATATAACTTTACTCAGCACTTCAAGGAACAAAAATAAAAACAAAAGTCAACTCGAATACTCGCACGCCAGCCTAAAACAAGAAAAACTGAAGAAGAGACACAAGCGAACTCAAATACGTAAACCCCAAGTTAACGCAAGAGAAATGACGAAAAGACACGAAAAGCGAACTCAAATAACGAAAGCCAACTGTAAGCAAGAACACTGAAGAAATGACACATGCGAACCATAATGCATTAAACCTCAAAGCAAGAAAAATGAAACAAGACACAAGCAAACTCCAATACGTCAACCCCAACTCAAAGCACGAAAACTGAAGAAAAAACACGAAAACACGAACTGGAATACTTCAATGCCAACTCAAAGCAAGAAAAATGACGAAGAGACACGGAAAAACGAACTGGAATCCGTCACTGCTAACTCAAAGCAAAATGAAGAAAAAACACGAGAAACAAACTCGAATCCGTCAACGCCAACTCAAAGCAAGAAAAATGAAGAAAAGACTCGAAAAAACAAACCCGAATCCGTCCACGCCAACCCAAAGCAAGAAAAATGACGAAAAGACACGGAAATCGAACCCAAATCCGTCCACGCCCACCAATACAGCGTCGGCCACTGCACTCTGAAAACTACCTCCCTCAGCCAACCCGTGCCAGGCAAAATAGTCGTGTCTCCAGCCCAGCGTCTTCAAAGGGCCAATAATATTCCTTTCAAGACACCTTTTGGCGTGACGGGAAGCCGGTGGTGCGGTGGTGGCGTATCCAACTGCAACTGAATGACCTTGGCCCTTGAAGCTCCCTAACACCACTGCCAGTGCGATTACTCTGTATGTTACACTTTACTGTCCTCTTCTGTGTTATATAAATCCTTCTAATATCGTACAGAAGTGTATTATCCAGCCATATCCAAAACTAAATCGCTAAGGAAGAGGTGATACGGAGCTTCCTGCAGATCCAGGGTTCGATTCAGAGTCAGCCCCTTTGATGGACACCTACAATATTTTTCTCTGGGATTGGAAAAAAAAAAAAACAAAAAAAAAACGCGTTGTTGAAGGAAGGCTGGAAGGAATGTGAGAAGAAGGAAAAGAAAGAAAAAAAGAAAGAAGAAAGGAAGGATGGAAGGAAAGGAAGGAAGAAAGGAAGGAAGGATAGAAGGATGGATGGAAGGAAGGAAGAAGGCGAGGTAAAGGAAGATATGGAGAAGAATGTAATAAATAGGGACGTGAAAAGGAAGAATGAAGATGCGAGTAAGGAAAACAATATGGTGAAGAATGAAGAGAAGGAGGAAGATAGAAAGGAGGGAGGAAGAGGAGAAAAATGAGATTGGGAGGAAGAGCAGGAGGAAGAAATAATGGAAAAAGAGTAGGAGGAAGAAAGAAGGGAGGAGAGAAAAGTGGGGAAAAAAGAGGGAGAAAAGCAGAGTAGGAAGAAACATGGGAGGGAAGAAGAGTAGGAGGTGAGAATGGAGGAAGTTGAGGAGTGGGAAGAAAAGAGGGAAGGAGAAAAGAAGAAGAAGAAGAAAGAAGAGAGAGAAGGGGAGGAGAAGGAGGAGGAGGAGCGAGGAGAAGAATAGGAAAAATAAGGGATGGGGGAAACGAAGAAAAGAGGGAAGAAAGAAGAGAAGGAAAGGTGGAGGAAGAAGAGGAATAGGAAGAAAAAGGAAAGGAGAAAAGAAGAAGAGGAGGAAGAGAGAAGAGGAGGAGGAGGAAGAGAAGAAGGAAACGTAAGGGGGGAAGGAAGGAGTAGCAAAATGTGACCTTCTTTTCCGAGCACTCCACACACACACACACACACACACACACACACACACACACACACACACACACTCACACACACACACACACACACACACTTTTACAAACCCTTGTGTTTTCTTCCCCGCTTCTCTTCTTTTGTTCCCGCATCGTAGCACTCACACCTGGTTTTTTTTTTTTTCCCCTTGCTTTGATATTCTCTCTCTCTCTCTCTCTCTCTCTCTCTCTCTCTCTCTCTCTCTCTCTCTCAAATGGATAATAAGGGACTGACTGATTACTTTTTAAAATTTCTTGTACGGAGAGAGAGAGAGAGAGAGAGAGAGAGAGAGAGAGAGAGAGAGTTACGTTCACAGTGGCCTGGGAGCCTTCGTAACTCCTCCTCTTCAGCGGTTTATTTTGCATAATGACCCTTGTAAAGACACATACGTTTATATTATTTTCCTGCCGTTCCGCGCTGGCATTTTGTTTTGCTTTTTATTCAGCTAAAAAATGCAATAGTGAGGGACTAATGGAAGGGTGTATTCAATCCCTCCAGTACACACACACACACACACACACACACACACATTCCTCCATTTTCGTTCCTCTCACGCACACAAAGTAATGAACACAGAATTCACACACACACACACACACACACACACAAATATAACTTCACACCTGCAATCTGTATTTTATTTTTTTTCTGTACAGAGACCTTTGCTGATCTGCTGCCTGAAACACATTTTACTCCCTTCAACACTTAGTTCATGCAATTAAATGGAATCAAGTCAAATGAAATAATCCCAACTGTAACCTAGAAAAATATTACTGCACAATATCACCTAATTTTCAGACATGCTGGAGTAATATCGTACATGGGAGAATTTCACCTAATATTCGGACATGCTGGGGTAATATCGTACATCGGAGAACTTCACCTAATATTCAGACATGCCCGCGTAATATCGTACATCGACCTCTTTTGCCATCTGACACTGAATCACCTGCTGTTTTATTTTATTTCATTTTATCTAAGGCCACATAAAAAAGTTACTTGTTTAGTGACCGACCACTTCATTTGTTCACGGTCGGGAGGGCGCTTGTTTTCTCTCTCTCTCTCTCTCTCTCTCTCTCTCTTTAGTATAGCAGGATATGTGAAAGATATGCCTGGTGTACATTCATAGCCGTATGGTGTGGTAGGGATGTATAGGCCATAGAAACCGTGTATGAAGCTAAGAAGACACGAAAACATGAACGTCTTGCTGAATCCTTTGTTTGAAAGTATTTTGCCATAATTTTTAGATTTATTGTTAAAGGTATAAAAAAATGAGGGTCGGGGTAATTTCCAGGGTGGGGCGGGGACGCTAAACAAGTAATTATTTTGTGGCCTAATTATTTACTTAGTTTTTGTTAATGACGGACCAATGTATTACGCTCAAGGTTAGTCTAGAGGCAATAAAAATGTCTGACCGATAATAATGAATCTTATATAGTAATCCATCCAACATAATGTACTATATAACTTTTGGAAATTCACTGCTGTCAAAAGCCCGTATTCTCGTCAGTTACAGAAGCTCCCTAACACCTTTCCCTAAGCAGTTTATTTTGCCTTTACACCTTACTCTGCTCTTCTGTGTTACATAAATCCTTCTAACATCGCCATACTCTGCATAAATAATGTACAAAAGGGTATAATGAAGCCATATCCAAAAATAAATCGGTAAGGATGAGGTGCTATGGAGACCGACGAAGATATGCACCAAAGCGTTACTGCACAAGGTATCTCCAAGGCCAAGTAATACTGACTGGGCGTATTAAGAATAAGAATAAATAAGTGGTCATCTTATTGCAGGTATTGATGACCTTTGTGGTGTTAATAAGCATACCCTCCCCTCCCTTCCTCTCCCCTCCCCTCTCTCCCTGACCTAACTTTTTAACCCTTTTAACCCCAGTGTAATGGACGCCTTTCTCTGCCTCTGTCAGTCTGTGTGTCACCCTGTCACAGGTCGTTAGCCGTTTGTCAAGAGATGACATATTTCCTGCACTAATGATGTGGTGCCATGTGAGGGGTGGGGCGCTGTGAGAGAGAGTTACACCATGGCCCCTCCACACACACACACACACACACACACACACACACACACACAAAACAGTGAACAACATAAAACCAAGTGATGCCATCTTGAGAACGCCCCACACTTTTCAGATTATTAATTTCCAAACTGTTCGGCTAAAATATGGGTTAGTATTATTGTCGACAACTGTACCTAACTGTCAGGTCTAGAGCACTTTTCCTCAGCCTGCCACTACCTTCGGATTCTGGAAACGCAGTGTGCTTGCGAATTCAAAAAGTAGCAGATTCTGATTTTTACTTTCTTTTGAAGGGATTTCTTTTTGCTCGATGTCTGCCTTCAGTTCCTTCTCTTTGAAAATAAAATATAATAAGTTTTAAGTCTTTATCCTTATTTTTCCATCACACACACACACACACACACACACACAAAAGGAAACTACAGGTCTTGATGATCACAGACGAACGCGTTTAATCCGATCTTTGATGTCCAGATCACACGATTATTACGGCAAAAACATGAGCTGGAGAGAGAAAAGGCGAAGCAGAAGGTGGGAGGGAGAAGAGGACGTGATAGGGGGGATGGCGGGAAAGGGAAAGGGAGAGAGAGGAGAGGTGGAACAGCAGAGGAGGGAGAGGGGGGCTGGGAAGGAGGAGGGGAGGGGGAGGGGAGAACGAAAAGACAGGAAGGGAGCAGAGAAGAAAGGAGGAAAGAGAAAGGGATATCTGGGATTTGTGGTGGTGCCGGTGGTGGTGGTACAGAAGCGAAAATAATTCTTTAAAGTTGGAGGAAAACGAACCCAGTTGCTGTGAGGCGTCAAATCCCCGGCACTAGTTTCTCTGGCGCCAAAATCTGCCCCTCACACGCGCACCCCGGCCGTACCTCACCCCGGACAAGACGGTTTGCCTCCTAAATCGTTCAGAATCCATCCCCCGCGTCGTGATTTTTCTTCCCCCTTGTAAGACTGGGGATAAATACTGCCAATATCCTCCTCCATGCCCAGGTGAAAGGAAGGGGAGAGGCGGGGAGATGAAGGATAGGGGATGGTTGGTGGGGGGGGGGGGGACGGAACAGCAGTAAAGAAAAGGCCACAGACTGCTACTTTGCCTCCCCAGTCAAGAGGGTAATGGTAAAAGTAATCACCATGAGGCTCTTAGCTGCAGTGCTCATATCCTTAAGTTACTCTTTGAGCGTTTGCCTGGTTATTAACCCATTATCCTGGGATACAAAGCCACTGCATCATCACGGTTACCACGTACAAAGGGTAAATGGACACCTGGATTGAGTGGCACCAGCTCCCCGCACCAGGGTTTGAACTCTGGCTCCATCGGGTCAGCAGCCTTGTACTGTACTAGCAGTGCTAACCACTCGGCCACTGCATCGGTAACCACAGTGAATATTCGAATGGAGGCGAGAGAGTGAAGGATAGGGAGGTTGGGGGGAGGGGGAAACAGCAATCAACAAATGGACAAAAGCTGTTCCTGGCACCTTCCCAATTATGATGACTTGAATGAAGGCTAGAAGGGAGTTGAACAGGTGAAAGAGAGAGGATGAGGTGGGTGGGGAGAAGAGGGGAAACGGCGCCAACAAACGAACACAGGCTGTTCCTGGCGCCTCCCCGATCTGACCAACCACCATGAAAACCCACACCACACTGGATTAGTGGTCTGTTTACCTCACCTAACGGGGAAAAAATACTCACAAATGTGCCTTATTTATTTTCGGTTTCCTATAGACAACTGATCGTTCATGAATGTCGCCAAATAACGTTATATCTCCAACTCTTTGGTCTCATGAAACAAAATATGGATTAACATTTTGCTGTCCTGGGTAGCAACGTCGAGCTGTGGTCAATATTGCGATGGCGTACTCGTGACACAGGGGAATAAAGGGGAAGGGGTGAAAAAAGGGGGAAAAGGGGGAAGGGGTGAGAAAGGGGGAGAGGGGGAAAAATGGGGTAAGGGGTGTAGCCAGGGACTGATGGAGGGGGAAGGAGGAGGGGGGAAAAGGGGGAAGGGGTGAGAAAGGGGGAAAGGGGGAAAAATGGGGTAAGGGATGTAGCCAGGGACTGATGGAGGGGAAGGAGGAGGGGGAAAAGGGTGAAGGGGTGAGAAAGGGTGAAAAGGGTGAAGGGGTGAGAAAGGGGGACAGGGTGAACAATGGGGTAAGGGGTGTGGCAGGGGTAGGCCAGGGACTGATGGAGGGGGAAAAGGGTGAAGGGGTGAGAAAGGGGGACAGGGTGAACAATGGGGTAAGGGGTGTGGCAGGGGTAGGCCAGGGACTGATGGAGGGGGAAAAGGGTGAAGGGGTGAGAAAGGGGGACAGGGTGAACAATGGGGTAAGGGGTGTGGCAGGGGTAGGCCAGGGACTGATGGAGGGGAAGGAGGAGGACGTTCATCAAGACCATTCTTTTCTTATCTCTTTGACTCACTTTTTTGAAGCTAAAGACATATCGTATTTTGTTGCTGTTCTTTCCCTGAGAGACATAAGCCATGCAACTGGCTTTGTTTAGTATTTTCTTTGCTCTTTTCTGATGACTATTCACCTTACGATACGAGTAGGTTTTTCCAACGCAAGGTACTACAGCCTCACGTTATGCATTGTATTTACTTATTTTTTGGAGTGTGTATTAAAATAAGACTTGACTTCTCTGCATGGGAGTGATATGATACAAGAAAAAGGCTGTTTTGGGCCCGTATTCACAAACATTCAATTTTCCCGCGTCATTTGTGAGATGTTTTATTAGGTGGACAAGGAAGAAGGGTGTAAACTCTTCCCACGTCTCTTGTTCTTCTTGCCATGGATGTCATTTGCAGGAAGGACATTATAACCACGTACTGAAGTGGTATTTTTCAGATGCAATAGTTTCAGACCAACCAAGAGCCTCTATAACCATGAAGATATCAGGACTAGGCTATAATTTCACTACAGTAGCTATGGTAAAGAGTGGGCACTGCCTGACACACACACATTGGTAAAGGAAGTTCTGGGGCCTCCTTCTGCACTGTACTCTTACCCCGCCACGCCGTCCTCGCTTTCTTCCCTACCCAGTACGTCTGACCATCTCAGGAATTCCATATAGGACTGTCGTGCCGAAGGAAGCCAGAGACAGAAGTTCGTCACGGCTGTACACGAGCCGCCCGTCGCTGTTTACATTCAACCCACCATCTCTGCCAGCTGACAGGGACGCCTCACTAAAAATTATACCTCCCAGCACAAACCGACAAAGTGATGTGACAAAAGTCTTGCTCAGCATGATCACTAGTCACTTATGTATTGCCTGGTATATATGGAGACACCTCAAGCCGTGAAAAATTGCTTATAAACTCGTAAAAATAGGGGAGCTGGAAGACACAGTGGTCGCCCTGTGTGTGTGTGTGTGTGTGTGTGTGTGTGTGTGTGTGTGTGTGTGTGTGTGTGTGTGTGTGTGTGTGTGTGTGTGTGTGTGTGTGTGTGTGCGTGTGTGTGTGAAGCGACTTCGACTAACCGACTCCTCCTGTGACGTCATCATCAGCTGGCGCCAGTACGCCCAGGCCTTCACTTAAAGACGGCCTTGGTAGAGCCGCAGCATTGTCTTTTTCTGCCACTGAAATGAATTATATCAACAACACAAGGACTAAAATCTGGGCCAAGTTAAGGTGAAAGCTCTACAAAAAGGCGAAAATCTGCGCCAAGTTCAGGTGAAAGCTTTATGTGTGTTCACAGCTGGTCACTGTTCCTTTGTACATTATGTAAGGAAACCACAATGCTATCTGATATAAATAAAGCACAAGAGTATACTGAAATAAGACTGAAATAAATCGCTAAGAAAGAGGTTACACGAATGCTACTGAGTGGAGGAGAACCCAAGGCTCATCTCAAGGGCCAGGCTGCAGGAGGAGGGTGACCTGTGAACACCGTCACCGTCACCAGGCCCTTAACTTTACATAATGGCTTGTGGTGATGGCCTAAGAACACAGGCTTGATGACCCCCCTCCCTCCCTCCCTCTCTCTCTCTCTCTCTCTCTCTCTCTCAGGTGTCATTCTCCTCTCCCTGTACATTAATTATAGTGTTTTATTTACATTTTTTTAATCAGCTTTTCTCTCTCTCTCTCTCTCTGTTTTATTATTTAATTCCACTCTCATTCATTTTTCACTCATTTCTCTATTCCCATTCTCCCTTCTTCCCTTTGTCTTTCTTCTCCCTCATTTATCCCTCCTTCATCCTTCCTTCCTTCTTTTCCTCCCTCTCTCCCTCTTCCTTACATCCTTCCTCTCTCCTTTCCTTCCTTTCTACCTCCTTCTCTCCCTTTTTTTCTCTTCTCCCTCCTTACCATGCTTCCCCTTGTTTCTCCTTTCCTAGTTCCCTTCCTCTCTCCCTCATCTGCTGCTTGGTTTTCTCTCTCTGTCTTTCTCCTGTTCTGCTTTCCTCTCTTCCTTCTTCCATTCCTCCTTACCCTCTACGTTATCTTCTCGCCTTCTCCATCCTTGCATTCCTCCCTCAGTCTTCTCTACATTCCTCACTTTCCTCTCTCCTCTCATTCTTTCCTCTGTTATTCTTTCCCCATTCTACCCTCCTTCCGTCCTCTCTTCCTTCTCTGGTGTCTCTCTACCCTCCACATTTTCTCTCTTCCTTCTTTCTCTCTCCCTCCTTCCTTTCCTCCTTCTCACCTATCTCCCTCCTTACCTCCCACATTCTCTTTCCTCCTGTATTTGTCTCTCCTTCCCTCTCTCCATCTTCTTCCTTGTCTCCCTCTTTCCTTCATGCCTCAACAAATTACATTCAGCTTAATTCCCCCATTTGATTACCCTCTTAGTTACGCTGGATGCAAAGGAGAGAGGGAGGGAAGGAAGGAGGAAAGGAGGAGAGAAAGAAGATGAGGAAGAAGGAATGAAGGTAGGGAAAGAAGGAGGAAGATGAAAAGGGCGGAGAGAGGAAGCAGGGAGGAAGGAAGAAAGGGAAAGAGAAAGAAGTAGGAAAGAAGGAGAGAAGGAAGGGGAGGAATCCAGAATGAAGGAAGGAGAAGGGAAGAGATGAGAAGGGAGGAAAGAGGAAGAATGAAGAAGGGTGAAATGAAGAGAAGGAAAGAAGAAAGGAGGAAAGAAGGAAGAAGAAAGGGAGGAGAGACGAAAAGGGAGGAAGAGGGAACGATGGGAGGAGAAGAAGGAGGAAGATGAGGAGGAAGGAAGGAGGACCCTACCACCTCCATCACCACTACAACCACCACCACCACCACCACCACCACCTCCGCCACCACAAACACAACTACAACCTCCACCACACCACCACACCATCACCTCAATCACAAACCCCAGCTCCGCCACAACCAAAAGTTTTACCACCACAGCTGCCATCATTCCAAACCACTCCGTCTATTACAACTACCATCATTAACCACAATCCTCACTATCATCACCTCAGAACTACACCAGCAGTATCAGTAACTACTATACCTTTTCAAACCACAACACCACCGCAATATTCACCACCACCATCAATCAAAATTTTCTCCACCACCACCACCATCACCACCACTACAACCAAAGGTACAACAACAACAACCACCACCACCACCACCACCACCATTACATTCCACCACCACCACCACAGCCATCAACCACAATCTTCACCACACAACCACAACAGCTACTACCACCACAACCGTCTGTCACAACCACAACTACATGAAGGGTGTGAAAAGGTACAACAGGGAAGAAAGGTTAGTGGTTTATGGAAAGCAGTGGTAAGGAATAAGGAAGTGAGCATGGAAATTAAAAAAAAAAAAAAAAAAATCGCTGCATGACAATACTATGATCTCCACTCTACCGGATGGAAGTGATGCCTGGACCCTGATGGAAGGACATGACGAGAGTGAGAGCAGTGGAAATGAGTTATCTGAGTGGAGGCTGTGGAGTTACGTGGGGAGACAGAGACAAAGGAAGAAGTGAAGGCACGTTGTGGTGCTGATGTGGGTATGTCAGAGAGCATTAGGAGATAATAATGTGAGATGGTTTGGTCACGTGGTGAGGATGGAGGATGAGTGACTGACAGGAGGTGTAGTGTGTGTGAGATGTATAAGAAAGGGGGTGTGAGCTGGCGAGATGGCAGGCAGATAGCAGAGGACAGGGTGACATGGAGGCGACTCACGTGTGACCATCTCTTACGGGATTAAGGCGTCTGGCGACTGACAAACAGAACTACAGTTACCACAACCACCACCACCAACAACATCACAGCGACAAACCTCACCACCACCACCACCACAGATGCAATCCCACCACCACAACCACCACCACCAACAACATCACAGCGACAAACCTAACCACCACCACCACCACAGATGCAATCCCACCACCACAACCACCACCACAACTACAACTACAATCCCCACCACCACCACCACCACCCATCACCACTACAGTCACCACCACCACCAGTAAATATCTCTACCACCACCACCACATGAGTTTTTGCCACCACCGTCAACCGCAATCTTCAGTAGCACACCACCTCCACCACCACAACCAACACTTCCGAGAGCAAAACCTTGAATATCACGTTTCATATCAAGTCTCTGATCTAATGACAAACTGAGGACATTTTCTGCCTGTCTCCGCCCATCATACACCCTTTTATCTTTAATGTTATTCTTTCATTCTTTATCTTCTGTCTGTCAATCAGTCTCCAGTTCTCTGTCCCTGATATACTCTCTAGTTCATTTCTCTGTCTTCTCTTGCCTGTCTGTCTGTCTGCTTAAGTCTCTGCTCGTACTACTCACTTCCTCTCCAACCATTTCTCTCTTTACCCCTTTTTCTCCTTCATTTCCTTTTCTCTGTCTGTCTCTTTCTTTGCCTTGATACAACACTTCTTTTTAACTCAGCCTCACTGTCTGTCTGTCGTTTTCCGCATAGTTTTTTCCTCTCTCACCCACTTTGTCTCTTCGTCGGCTTTCCTTTCTTCTGTTCTCACTCTCATTTCTCTCTTCGTTTCTCTACATCCATTCATCTCCCCGTCTTATCCGTCCTCGTCTTTTCCTTCTCTCTCTCTCTCTCTCTTCCTTGTATGCATCTGTGCAATTTCATTTGTCTTTTTCTCCATGTTCCTCATTTCTTCCCATAACCACTATTCTCTCTCTCTCTCTCTCTCTCTCTCTCGTAGTTTTTCTTTCACCAGTTCAGCTGTTTCTCCCACTTTCTTCATCTTTTAAATAATTTTTTTGTCCTCCTGTTTTTCAGCTCTCTCTCCTCTCTTCCTCCGTTTTCTTTATCTTTTTCTCTTCCCGCCCTCAGGTTGACTCTCCTGTCCTCTTCCCCCCACCATCCACCTTTCTCTCTCTCTCTCTCTCTCTCTCTCTCTCTCTCTCCCTCCTCCACATTCTCTCCTTACTCTCCCAGTCTATTTCCTGTTCAAGCCTTTAATTTCTCCGATTCGCCGCTTTTAGATTTGTTATGCGTTTATTATTATTATTATTATTATCATTATTATTATTATTATTATTATTATTATTATCATTATTATTATTCACCCAATTATTTGATTTTTTCATCTCCTCTCTATTACTCCATTTCTTAATCCTCTCTCTCTCTCTCTCTCTCCCTCCTTCCATCCCCTCCCCCTCTTCTTCCTGGCCTTTCACCTTCTGTTGTCTCTCCTATCTTCAATTTTAAACCTTCAATACCTTTACACCTACATACATACAGCGTCCCTCATACTGACATACGGTTATCATTAAGCTGCCAGGAGGTGTATGGTGGTGATGGGCTTACTGAACTATACCTGACCCCTCCACCTCAAAAAGTTCATCCCCCTCCTCCTCTCTCTCTAGCACTAATTGCAGAGGTGGTCAGTGTGCTCTCTCTCTCTCTCTCTCTCTCTCTCTCTCTCTCTCTCTCTCTCTAAGGCCGGACCGCCTCGTAGGGCCCGTAAGGTCTGTGTGGTCTGTGTATCTATGTAACTCTATGTAACTCTTTCTCTGGCCTTTGATCTTGTGTCACCTATCCATCTGCACTATAAAATCTCCAGTTCCTTCACACCTATATATGATGACGCACGGCCACTGTGTCCCCCATACTAACACAACACTTTCATGTACCAACCACAACATCTATCTATCTATATGTCTATCTATCTAACCATCTGCCTACCAACAGCACTAATTGCAGAGGTGATGAATGTGCTCTCTCTTACCTGCCTGTCTGTCTGTCTGTCTGTCTTAACCCTTTTATCGCACTGTCTGTCTCTCAAGCCTCTTCAGTGTGATGGTGTTGTTTTATAAACGTTGTTACTTTGACGTGATTTTATTCCCTACAGAGACATGTGGCAACGATGAGAGAGAGAGAGAGTCTGTGTGTGTGTGTGTGTGTGTGTGTGTGTGTGTGTGTGTGTGTGTGTGTGTGTGTGTATCACTTCTTACTTTAACTTGGCCTAAAATGGCATTCTCCCCATCTTGAATTCAAAGCTGTAACATGAGATTAACACTGGAATATGATGCCAGTCACGAAGAAGTGCTATGGAAAGGATGTAGGGTCACAGCACCGTCCCTTTCTGCCAATGAGCTATGTGAAATTAACTGAAGAGGGACGAAAATCTGGGCCAAGTTAGAGGAACCAGAGTACAGTCGCTCGTACCTGAGTGGTGTTATGAGAGCTATATACCCCAACTAACCCCCCACACCCTTATGTCACATCTGCTTAGAGGCCCTTAACCCACCAGGCGTCACTTGGTTATATGGTTACCACCCAGCGTATTAAATGCCTTCCTGGGCTATGAGGATCCATGTGGCTTGTCACTCAACATACAGCCGCATGAGGGAACTAATGCACTGTGAGTGGATATGGGCGTTCCCTACCTAAAACACACACACACACACACACACACACACACACACACACACACCATTATAAAGAGTTAATATCTCAACCTAAAATCACACTCCGGTTTTCGCCAATAATTTTCCCCACCTGAGTGAAGCCGTTTGATCGGCCTGGGAAAAATTTACCTTTTCACTGCGATGACGTCATTTGTGTTTATTACTGGTACTTGGAATTATGTATTATTATTATTATTATTATTATTATTATTGCTATTATTATTATCGTCATTATCATTATTACCATCATCATTATCATCATTACTATAGTATTATTATTATTATTATTTTTGTCAGCATGATTACCATCGTTATCATTACCAGTGCCATTATTATTATCATAATCATCTCCATCATCATCATTACCGGTATTATTAGTATTATTATTTTTTCATTCATTCATTGCCAGACGCCATGTATCCCAAACGGGGTGGTCAAGGCTTAGAGTTAACTGTTTTACAGGGAGGGGCACTAATCCTCCACCAACCCCACTTGACACTTAGGGAGAATGTTATGCCAACAGCATCTGGTGTTCCAAGGCGGTCACCCATCCATGTACCATCATCATCATCATCGTCTGTTATTATTATTATTATTGTTAGTAGTAGTAGTTGTGGTGGTGGTGGTAGTAGTAGTAGTAGTAGTAGTAGTAGTAGTAGTAGTATCCCTGTTGCCGCCAGACACAACATTAAACCACCATAATCCCCCAAAGTGATAATATTAACCGATCATCAGCCCAAACCCCCCATAACCCCAGCCGTTCAGCTCTGTGCCCGGCCAATCACCAAGTTTGTACAATCTGCATTTTTGAGGCAAGTGATGAAGCGAAACCATAGCAGAGCACTGGGTTATAGGCACGATAATGGTGATAGCTGTGGTGGTGGTGGTGGTGGTGGTGGTGGTAATGAAGCGAAACCATACCACAACACTGGGCTATAGGCACGATAATGGTGGTAGCTGTGGTGGTGGTGGTGGTGGTGGTGGTGGTGGTGATGGTTATGGTGGTGATGAAGTGAAACCATACCACAACACTGGGCTATAGGCACGATAATGGTGGTAGCTGTGGTGGTGGTGGTGATAGTTGTGGTGATGGTATGTGTGATGGTTGTTGTTGTGGTGGTGGTAGTTGTTGCTGCTGTTGTTGTGATGGTGGTGGTGGTTCTGGAGGTACTTGTGGTGGTGGCGGTATGTTGTGGTTATGGTGGTGGTGGTGGTGGCGGTATGTTGTGGTTATGGTGGTGGTGGTGGTGGTGGTGGTGGTGGTGGTGGTGGTCGTCGTCGTCGTCGTCGCTGCAACAAGTGAATATTGCAAATTTCCTCTCTTGTTGCGCTTTTTTTTTTTTTTTTTTCTGATACCAATATTTTATGAAATTATGAAGATTTGTTATCTATTTTTGTGTATTCATGTTTTTTTTATTATAATTATTTGTATTATTATTATTACAACAACTACTACTATTGTTACTACTGCTAATACTATCGTTACTATAAATATTAGTTTTATTATCATTATCGTTACTATTTCTTAGCTATATACAGGTAAGATTTCTCCTGACCTGTCCATTAGAGTTTTTCTGACGCCATGCCGGACACACGTGACAGGAATCCAGGCATTTGTATTGTATTTTTTACGAATCTTTTCCTCACACGGGAACCTTGGCGATATTAACTCAGTGTACAACTAACAGAAAAGTTAATTATATCGATTTACTGGAAGAACACCACACACACACACACACACACACACACACACACACACACACACACACACACACATACACACACACACACATACACACACACACACACACACACACACGTCCTTGTGGTGGTGTCAGGTGGCCCCAGGGCGAGGGGTAACACACACACACACACACACACACACGTCCTTGTGGTGGTGTCAGGTGGTACCAGGGCGAGGGGTACCCTGTGGGGGCTGGTGGTGGCGGGGGGGGTAGGGGGCACGCTGGCATGGACTCCTGTGTTCCTGCTGCCTCTCACCCACCAGCCACCAGGCGCCACGGGCAGAACGGTGAGCAGGGGGAGGAAGGGAGGGAAAGGAGAGGCAGGGAGGGAGGGAGGAAGGGGGAGAAAAAGAAAAGTAGAGGGAGGGAGGGATTATATAGAGGTAGAGAGATGAGAGGAAGGGAGGGAGGGAGGAGAGAGAGGTAAAGAAAAGAGAAGGAGGGAAGGAGGGAGGGAGGAAAGAGAGGTAGGGAAAGGAGAGAGAGGGAGAGAGAAAAAGAGAGGCAGAGAGAGGAGTGGGAGGGAGAGAAAAAAGAGAGGTAGGGAGAGTAGAGAGAGGCAAGGGAGGGATGGAGGAAAGAGAGGTAGAGACAAGGAGAGGGAGGGAGGGAGGAGAGAAAGGTAGAGAGAGAGGAGAGGGAGGGAGAGAAAAACGGTGGCTAGTATGGATGAGATGGAGGAAAAGAGTGGATAAGAAATAAAAAAGAATGACGAACACTATGATTTTTACTTAACACTGGCGAGAGAGAGAGAGAGAGAGAGAGAGAGAGAGAGAGAGAGAGAGAGAGAGAGAGAGAGAGAGAGAGAGAGAATGTATGATAATGAAAAAAGCAGGTGAGAAGGGGTGACAATAAAATGTGTGTGGCGCCATCTGCTGCGTAGGGACGACTGGTGGGCCTAAGGGAACGGACTATCTAATTTATGCCTAGTGAGATACCTAGGAAGGTGAAAAGAGAGACTGAGTAGGAGAGTGTATGAAAGTGAGGGAGTTAGAAGGGGGATGAGGGAGAGATTAAGAGAGAGGTGGAGAGAGAGGGACTAGAGTATATAAAGAAGGATGACATTAGACAGATAAATAGATACACAGAAATATTGGCAGACACACAGACAGATAGATATAGATGGGTAGACAGACAGATGGCAAGATAAATACACAGACAGATGGATAGATAGTTAAATGACTCATGACAGCCTAATTATTTTCTCATTTCTTTCTCCACAGGTAGATATACAGACAGGTATACTGTATACAGAGATAGGTAGATAGACAGACAGGCAGACTGACACAGACAGGCAGATACAGACTGATAGACAGATAGATAGATAGATAAATAGATAGTTACAAGAGTTATGGCTTAGTTTAAGTATTTTCCTTTCTCAGCACAGGTAAACAAGAGGCCGCCATAAAACAGAGTGGAGTTAATGACACTTCCAGCAGTCCACGCCTTCTGCCCTCTCTCCCTTTCCTTCTCCCTACCTTCGTGTTTCTCTCCGTCCTTCCTACCTTACCTACCCTCACAGATGCCCTCCCTTCCTCCCTACCCTTCATCTTACCTCTCCCTTTAGTCCTTCTCTTCCTTCTCCCTGCCTTACCCCTTCTCTCTAACCTTTTCTTACCTACATCTTTTGTTTACTTTGCCAGGCCATCTCTGTGTCTGGCAGTCTTTTACTTTCCCTTTCTCTGCCTCACTGTGTCACATTTCTATGGTTTCCTTGGCGTAAATCTTTTGTTTTCAGGCCAATCGCACCCTTCTCCTCTTCTCCATCTCCTTCCTTTGTTATCTATTGTTATTTCCGACACTCTTTGGTCTGTCATTCTGGTGCGGCAGTTAAGATGTTTAGTGCCCTCTCCTTCTGCTGTTCCTGTTGTCCCTACATCATTACCGTCCTCACTTCACACGCCTCTTCTGCCACTGACCTTCAGCATCAGGCCACCTTACAGCCAGGGACCAACCCACGAGGGGAGGGATGACCACAATGACAAAAATTATATCACTTTTAGGGGTACTTTAGAGGTACTTTAGAGGTACTTTAGGGGTACTTTAGAGGTACTTTTAGGGGTACCGTAACAAATTATATATATATCAATTTTGGGGGTACCTTCACACCATTTACGGCGTTCTAAAAAATAAATGTAAGTAAAGGATATATCGGGATGTTAAAAAATACAGCATTTAAGTAAGATGATATTTTCTTTATCCCTTAAATTTCTTGCGTCTCAGATATGTCCTCAAAAATGAGTTTTAATTTTGTAGGTGATTTACTTTCTCTTTGCCTTCTTCTTTTAAAAAAAATATAGTAGCGTTAACCAGAGCGAAATTTTCAGCCGTAAGATAAAGTGGAGAGAGAGAGAGAGAGAGAGAGAGAGAGAGAGGGTGGAGGCAAAGGAAGAGAATAAAAAACGAAATATGTAAAGAGGAAGGCTGATTGAAGGAGCAGTGAAGGAAATAAGAGAAACAGGTGATAAGGGTAAGGCGAGATGGAAGGAGGTGAAGGAAGAGGAATGAGAGGGTAAAGAGAAGAGAGGAAGGAGGTGAAGGAAGAGGAATGAGATGAGAGGAAGGAGGTGAAGGAAGAGGAATGAGAGGGTAAAGGAGAAGAGAGGAAGGAGGTGAAGGAAGGGGAATGAGAGGGAAAAAGAGAAAAGAGGAAGGAGGTAAAGGAAGAGGAATGAGAGGGTAAAAGAGAAGAAAGGAAGGAGGTAAAGGAAGAGGAATGAGAGGGTAAATGAGAAGAGAGGAAGGAGGTAAAGGAAGAGGAATGAGAGGGTAAAAGAGAAGAGAGGAAGGAGGTAAAGGAAGAGGAATGAGAGGGTAAAAGAGAAGAGAGGAAAAAGGCGAAGGAAGAGGAATGAGAGGGTAAAAGAGAAGAGAGGAAGGAGGTGAAGGAAGAGGAATGAGAGGGTAAAAGAGGGTAAAATAAAGAGGAACTCCGTACAAAAGAATAAAGGAATAAGCAGGTAAAGTAGACATGTGCCCGTATTCTCGCCAGTTAAGGAAGCTCCCTAACACCTCTTACTAAGCGACTTAATTTGCTTCTTTCACCTTACTGTCCTTCGCCGTGTTACATTAATCATTCCAATATCACCACACTCTGCACAAATGACAAACAAAACAGTATTACCCAGTCATATCCAAAAATAAATCGGTAAGGAAGAGGTGTTAGGGAGCTGCCTTAACCGCTGAGAATACCAGACACAGATGCTGAGGGAGGGACAGAGAAGGGCCAGGTAAAGAAGCTCCCTAACACCTCTTCCTTAGTGATTTATTGCTGGATATATCTGGTTAATATAGTTTTGTACGTTATACATGCAGAGTAGGGCGGTACTCGATGGATTATGTGACACAGGAAAAGGATAGTAACGTGTAAGAAACAAAAATAAGTCGTTTAGGAAAAGGTGTTAGGAAGCTACCTGAACCGACGAGAATACGGGCCAAGAGGATGAAGAGAGAGAATAGGAAGCCTGATTATTTATTGTTTATTATTTTTTATTACTATTTATTATTATTATTATTATTATTATTATTATTATTATTGGTTTAGTGGGTAATTAAGGCGCTCCAACGATCCAATCGAATTAAGCCGGTGAAGGTTTATATCCAAGGGATGGTTGGGGTTTATTGCTCACGTAGTGCCACTCAGGGATGAGTGAGGCTGGTCACTCTCATCTTAAATGTCAGGACCAACCTGCCTAGCCCCGGGCTCCTACGCTCCTCATGGGGAAACGTAAGATTGGATGATGGATGGATTATTATTATTATTTTCATTATTATTATTATTATTATTATTAAATTTTTATTCCAGTTTACAGCAGACGATTTTATTCATCTGGGAGTGAGTCACAGGAGCCAAAGGTCCGTATTCTCGTCGGTTAAGGAGGCTCCCTAACACCTCTTCCTTAGCGATTTACTTTCTGGATACGACTGGTTAATATCAAGTTGTATGTTATTTACGCAGAAAATGTGAAACTGGAACGATTTAAATGACAGAGGAGGACAGTAAGGAGTAATAAGCAAAATAAATCGCTTAGAAAGAGGTGTTAGGGAGCCTCCTTACCCGACGAGAATACGGGTCTAAGAGGAAAGGAAAGGGGTAAGGAAAGGAAAAATGGGAGAAAAAGGAGGGAAGAAGGAAGGTGAAGGAAAGAAGGAAGAAGGTGAAGGAAAGAAGGAAGAAGGTGAAGGAAAGAAGGAAGAAGGTGAAGGAAAGAAGAAGATGAAGGAAAGAAGGTGAAGGAAAGAAGAAGGTGAAGGAAAGAAGGTGAAGGAAAGAAGAAGGTGAAGGAAAGAAGAAGGTGAAGGAAAGAAGGTGAAGGAAA
>NC_137033.1:61712622-61715122 GCF_032717465.1 Coenobita brevimanus
TGTACTGTTACTGTTGTTATAACTGTTACTGTACTGTTACTGTTGTTATAACTGTTACTGTACTGTTACTGTTGTTATAACTGTTACTGTACTGTTACTGTTGTTATAACTGTTACTGTACTGTTACTGTTGTTATAACTGTTACTGTACTGTTACTGTTGTTATAACTGTTACTGTACTGTTACTGTTGTTATAACTGTTACTGTACTGTTACTGTTGTTATAACTGTTACTGTACTGTTACTGTTGTTATAACTGTTACTGTACTGTTACTGTTGTTATAACTGTTACTGTACTGTTACTGTTGTTATAACTGTTACTGTACTGTTACTGTTGTTATAACTGTTACCGTATATTGTTACTGTTACTGTTACTCTGTTACTGTTGTTATAACTGTTACTGTACTGTTACTGTTGTTATAACTGTTACTGTACTGTTACTGTTGTTATAACTGTTACTGTACTGTTACTGTTGTTATAACTGTTACTGTACTGTTACTGTTGTTATAACTGTTACTGTACTGTTACTGTTGTTATAACTGTTACTGTACTGTTACTGTTGTTATAACTGTTACTGTACTGTTACTGTTGTTATAACTGTTACTGTACTGTTACTGTTGTTATAACTGTTACTGTACTGTTACTGTTGTTATAACTGTTACTGTACTGTTACTGTTGTTATAACTGTTACTGTACTGTTACTGTTGTTATAACTGTTACTGTACTGTTACTGTTGTTATAACTGTTACTGTACTGTTACTGTTGTTATAACTGTTACTGTACTGTTACTGTTGTTATAACTGTTACTGTACTGTTACTGTTGTTATAACTGTTACTGTACTGTTACTGTTGTTATAACTGTTACTGTACTGTTACTGTTGTTATAACTGTTACTGTACTGTTACTGTTGTTGTTACTGCTACTGTTGTTACTGATGATGTAATGTTATAACTGTTACTGTACTGTTACTGTTGTTATAACTGTTACTGTACTGTTACTGTTGTTGTTACTGCTACTGTTGTTACTGATGGTATAATGTTATAACTGTTACTGTACTGTTACTGTTGTTATAACTGTTACTGTACTGTTACTGTTGTTGTTACTGCTACTGTTGTTACTGATGATGTAATGTTATAACTGTTACTGTACTGTTACTGTTGTTATAACTGTTACTGTACTGTTACTGTTGTTGTTACTGCTACTGTTGTTACTGATGGTATAATGTTATAACTGTTACTGTACTGTTACTGTTGTTATAACTGTTACTGTACTGTTACTGTTGTTGTTACTGCTACTGTTGTTACTGATGATGTAATGTTATAACTGGTACTGTACTGTTACTGTTGTTATAACTGTTACTGTACTGTTACTGTTGTTGTTACTGCTACTGTTGTTACTGATGATGTAATGTTATAACTGTTACTGTACAGTTACTGTTGTTATAACTGTTACTGTACTGTTACTGTTGTTGTTACTGCTACTGTTGTTACTGATGATATAATGTTATAACTGTTACTGTACAGTTACTGTTGTTATAACTGTTACTGTACTGTTACTGTTGTTGTTACTGCTACTGTTGTTACTGATGATGTAATGTTATAACTGTTACTGTACTGTTACTGTTGTTATTACTGTTATTGTTGTAGTTGTTCATATTGTCGCTGTGGTCGTTGTAACTGCTGGCACTAAACAATAAATGTACACTGTTGCTGACCGTTAACAGTGAGACAGGTAACGCGCTTGATAAACCCACCTACCGTTAACAATCTAGTAACGAGGGCATGGTGATAACGAGGCGTCTTCTGCACCAAACAACAACGCCTCTAAGAATTAACGAAGAAAGGCGTCAAGAAGCTGAAGGTGAAAACAGAGTCGCCCAGGTTAATTGCCACAGGTAAGTCTCAGGCAGGAAGGACGCCTGAACTGACCTGTAAGTTTTGTGATGAGAGGGAGAGAGAGAGAGAGAGAGAGAGAGAGAGAGTCAATGTTAGGCCAAATTACAGTAACAGCAGTACAGTGTACATCACCTGAGAGAGAGAGAGAGAGAGAGAGAGAGAGAGAGAGAGAGAGAGAGAGTCAATGTTAGACCAAGTTACAGTAACAGCAGTATAGTGTACATCACCAGAGAGAGAGAGAGAGAGAGAGAGAGAGTCAATGTTAGGCCAAGTTACAGTAACAGCAGTACAGTGTACATCACCTGAGAGAGAGAGAGAGAGAGAGAGAGAGAGAGAGTCAATATTAGACCGAGTAGTAGTAGTAGTAGTATAGTAGTAGTAGTAGTAGTAAATAATAATAATAATAATAATAATAATAATAATAATAATAAAAGCAGTATAGTGTACATCACCTGCCCCAGACGGTTTGATTCACCTGAGAGTCATTAGCCTCTCAAGATGCTGACGTCATTTTAGGTATCTTTATTATTATTATTATTTTCTTTTTATTATTCCAACCATTAGGTGATGGTGATGATGATGGCTGCCCTCATTATATCAGGAAATG
>NC_137033.1:61720122-61738361 GCF_032717465.1 Coenobita brevimanus
TTTATCCCACTCATGCCACACCACAGTCACACATCCACGCGTTAATGTAAGCAATAATATTTCCTCCAATAATCTTAAGGCGTCCATACTCAGTTCTTTGCTTCGTCTAAAGGTGGCGTCCTCTCGCCGGGTAAGGAAGCTCCCTAGCACCTCATCCTTAGCGACTTATTGTCTAGACAACTCATTAACATCCTCTTTTTCGCTTCTTAGGCCTTTTTAATGTCCACAAAGACTGCATGAATAACACAAAGAATATAATAATGAAGCAGAATCAGAAATAAATCGGCAAGGAAGAGGTGTTAGGGACCCTCATTACTCGACGAAAATACCACCCAAGGCCTTCATTGCACTGACCACATTTCATCCATTTCACTGTTCAATGTCTTTCTCCCTAACAACTTTTTTTCAACAATTTATTTTTCCTTATTACACCTTGCCGTCCTCTTCCATGTTACATAAATCATTCTAATATCACCATACCCTGCATAAATAACATACAAAACGATATTAGCCAACGTATCCAAGAAATAAATCGCTACAGAATAGGTGTTAGGCAGCCTCCTCAGCCGACGAGAATAAGGGCCTAGGAGTCACCTGCCTCAACAATTATCATTTATATTTGATCTACATTAACATTCACACGAGACTCAAAACCAAAGATCCTGTTAACTATAAGCGAATATTACTGAAGGTTAAAAGAAAGAAAAAAGATGTATTACTTAGGACATGGATTTCGCAAGTGAAAGAGCCCGGGTTCGATTCTGGGGCCGGTCAGACTGATATACTCAATTCCCCCAGCAGTGTAATGGGTGACCTGATTTAAAAAGGAATTCTGTGGGTCATCCTGTGAGGCAAGATTTATACTGTCAAAATTATCAGTCTTAATGACCAACTGTTACTGATTTATTTATCTTTTTAATGAATGGAGGACACCTGTAATTTGGTGAATGGAATTATTTTTTCATTCAAGTTGTCTTTCCTTCTTGTATTCATCTTCTGGCGACAAAGAATCATGCGGTCGACAGCCATGGCCCAAACTCTTCTTTTTCTTTATCATTTCTTCAAACTCTTCTTTTTCTTTATCATTTCTTCAAACTCTTCTTTTTCTTTATCATTTCTTCAAACTCTTCTTTTTCTTCATCATTTCTTCAAACTCTTCTTTTTCTTTATCATTTCTTCAAACTCTTCTTTTTCTTTATCATTTCTTCAAACTCTTCTTTTTCTTTATCATTTCCTCAAACTCTTCTCTTTATTCGTCATTTCTTTAAACTCTTCTTTTTCTTTATCATTTCCTCAAACTCTTCTCTTTATTCGTCATTTCTTTAAACTCTTCTTTTTCTCCATCATTTCTTCAAACTCTTCTTTTTCTTTATCATTTCCTAAAACTCTTCTTTTTCTTTATCATTTCTTCAAACTCTACTTTTTCTTCTTCATTTCTTCAAACTCTTGTATTTCTTCTTCATATCAACATGATGCTAAGACTGCTGTGGAATTAACCTTTAAAAATCCATTACCCTTCAGCCTCGCCCCTCACTGCAGGGTGGGTTAGAAGGGTGGAGGGGTGGTGGTGGTGGGGTGGGTTAGGAGGGTGGAGGGGTGGTGGTGGTGGGGGGGGTAGGAGGGTGGAGGGGTGGTGGGGGTGGGGTGGGGTAGGAGGGTGGAAGGGTGGTGGTGGGGGTGGGGGTAGGAGGGTGGAGGGGTGGTGGTGGTGGGGTGGGTTAGGAGGGTGGAGTGGTGGTGGTGGGGTGGGTTAGGAGGGTGGGGGGGTGGTGGTGGGGTGGGGTAGGAGGGTGGAGGGGGTGGCGGGGGGAACAGCCATCAGCAGGGGGGTAATGGCTTCACGGAACACTGACAGCCTCGGCACTGGCGTTAACAGCAGACTTTGGACTATCAGCCTCGGGTAAGGAGGCTCCCTAACACCTCTTCCTTAGCGATTTAATTCCCATACTACCCATCACATCAATTCTTTCTATTCTTATATCTTTTTAATATCGACACAGATTGCATGAATAACACACACGAATATAATAAGGGAGCAGAATAAAAAAATAAACCGGTAAGGAAGAGGTGTTAGTAACCTTCCTAACCACACGAGAATACCGCCCCAGACACACGACAGACACAAAATGCAAGACGAACATACAAGCACCGCGCCAGTGCAACTCAGAAGGCCAGCAGTATTGTGTTATATCTCTTTGTTTTTTAATATTAATTGTCCGGAAAGCGAGCATCTTGGACCTTCATTGTCATGTCTGTACAAAGCTGATTAAAGATGTGTGACAGTGGCGAGAACGACACAAAAACTGCCATCGTACTGAAGTGATAAATACTGTACTATATTCACAAGCTTTCCTGGCATATACTCTCTCTCTCTCTCTCTCTCTCTCTCTCTCCTGACCATCGAGCTGAATTACGGTTGAGTTTCCACGTAAATCAGTGTTTTATGTCCCGTGTAAGACGTGTATATTACCTAAGTCACGGCCAGGACGAGTCATCAGGTGTGTTATTTACTGATTACATCCATCACCTTTATCACCACTAATTACCTGCCTACTTTTACCATAATTAGCAATATTTAGTAATTACATTTACCTGATATAGTGCCAATATTTTACAGATGCAGTTACCACCATCAGTAGTAATTAGTGGCTACTTTACCTTGATGTATTACAGATTATCTTTACCAACTACACAAACATCCCTAACCTCCCACACAAACATCCCTAACCTCTCATACAAACATCCCTAACCTCCCACACAAACATCCCTCCCACACAAACATCCCTCCCACACAAACATCCCTAACCTCCCACACAAACATCCCTAACCTCTCACACAAACATCCCTCCCACACAAACATCCCTAACCTCTCACACAAACATCCCTAACCTCTCACACAAACATCCCTAACCTCCCACACAAACATCCCTAACCTCCCACACAAACATCCCTAACCTCTCACTTGGAATAGGCCTCAAATTTCCTCTTTGCTACCTCTAGACGATTCACAAAAATTCTTACCGACACATTCGATGCACCTGACAGGACTCCAAGGCCAGGATTTAAAAAAAAGAAAAAGAAAAAAAGAAACACACGCTGAATCGGAAAAAGGTATAATCCAGAAGCCATTGAACTTGTAGAATTAAAAATACAAAGAAAAAAGTTGTCTACATTATGGCAACGATATCCGGAAGCTAATCATCTCTCTCTCTCTCTCTCTCTAATACCCCTCTCCCCTGCTCACCTTTCCAGTTAAGAGATCCCCCCCAACTCTTAGAAAAACTTACTTGCCTTTCTTTGTCCCTCTTTTCTTCCATCTATTTCTGTTTTCCTCTCTCTCTCTCTCTCTCTCTCTCTCTCTCTCTCTCGTCCAGAACAGTGTGAATAAACAGCTGAGAATCATGTGTTAAGAGGCTACATGGAGAATTATTGACCCTAAAATAAAATACCCTGTGACTCACCTCCTCTGCGGCAGCGAGAAGGAAATAATTATGATGTGCGTCTTCAAGAAAGGGTTAAGATGTGAATTTTTGTGTGTGTAAATCACAACACATCCCGGTGTGTGTACTGATGTGTAAATGCAGGCACAGGGTGTACATGATAAGGGCTGGTTAATTTTTGTGTCTGTAAATCACAACACATCCCGGTGTGTGTACTGATGTGTACATGCAGGCACAGGGTGTACATGATAAGGGCTGGTTAATTTTTGTGTGTGTAAATCACAACACATCCCGGTGTGTGTACTGATGTGTAAATGCAGGCACAGGGTGTACATGATAAGGGCTGGTTAATTTTTGTGTCTGTAAATCACAACACATCCCGGTGTGTGTACTGATGTGTAAATGCAGGCACAGGGTGTACATGATAAGGGCTGGTTAATTTTTGTGTCTGTAAATCACAACACATCCCGGTGTGTGTACTGATGTGTAAATGCAGGCACAGGGTGTACATGATAAGGGCTGGTTAATTTTTGTGTGTGTAAATCACAACACATCCCGGTGTGTGTACTGATGTGTAAATGCAGGCAACAGGGTGTACATGATAAGGGCTGGTTAATTTTTGTGTCTGTAAATCACAACACATCCCGGTGTGTGTACTGATGTGTAAATGCAGGCACAGGGTGTACATGATAAGGGCTGGTTAATTTTTGTGTGTGTAAATCACAACACATCCCGGTGTGTGTACTGATGTGTAAATGCAGGCACAGGGTGTACATGATAAGGGCTGGTTAATTTTTGTGTCTGTAAATCACAACACATCCCGGTGTGTGTACTGATGTGTACATGCAGGCACAGGGTGTACATGATAAGGGCTGGTTAATTTGTGTGTCTGTAAATCACAACACATCCCGGTGTGTGTACTGATGTGTACATGCAGGCACAGGGGTGTACATGATAATGGCTGGTTAATTTGTGTGTCTGTAAAATACAACACATCCCGGTGTGTGTACTGATGTGTACATGCAGGCACAGGGTGTACATGATAAGGGCTGGTTAATTTTTGTGTCTGTAAATCACAACACATCCCGGTGTGTGTACTGATGTGTACATGCAGGCACAGGGTGTACATGATAAGGGCTGGTTAATTTTTGTGTCTGTAAATCACAACACATCCCGGTGTGTGTACTGATGTGTACATGCAGGCACAGGGTGTACATGATAAGGGCTGGTTAATTTTTGTGTCTGTAAATCACAACACATCCCGGTGTGTGTACTGATGTGTACATGCAGGCACAGGGTGTACATGATAAGGGCTGGTTAATTTTTGTGTCTGTAAATCACAACACATCCCGGTGTGTGTACTGATGTGTACATGCAGGCACAGGGTGTACATGATAAGGGCTGGTTAATTTTTGTGTCTGTAAATCACAACACATCCCGGTGTGTGTACTGATGTGTACATGCAGGCACAGGGTGTACATGATAAGGGCTGGTTAATTTTTGTGTCTGTAAATCACAACACATCCCGGTGTGTGTACTGATGTGTACATGCAGGCACAGGGTGTACATGATAAGGGCTGGTTAATTTTTGTGTCTGTAAATCACAACACATCCCGGTGTGTGTACTGATGTGTACATGCAGGCACAGGGTGTACATGATAAGGGCTGGTGTCACGAATCAATTCGCGACATTTCCCTTTTGTGAGAAGCCACGAACTATTAGTGGAAAACTCACTGTGTATCGCTCAGTTAACCGTTTCTCTCTCCATTCCGGGGTATACTTTTCAAATAATTCGTCACCATTTTCAAAAAGTGACCGATTTAATGCACGTCACTAAGTGCGCTACTGAGCGATACAATTATTTCTTTATCGTTTGCCTCTGCTTCATTCAACCGTTAGCCACGCCTTCTTCCGGTGGCCTGTGCGTACTGCTTATGCATTATTTGAATTCAGTTTAGTGTTTGCTGTGACGGAGACAGGACCTGTGCAGCAGTGCGAGAGGTCAGCTAGTACCCAAACTCCACTTACAGTTTCTCCAAGCTCCCACCTTTAGTTCTCCAGCTTTGGGTGATACACCGCATTCATTGACTAGTATTTCCTTTGTGTATTTTGTAGTCTTAAGAGTTTAGTTAAGGTGTTTTTCCTAGGCGTAAGTATTTAGCTTCTGTGTGAGTGAGCGAGTGCGTCTCATTTAATTTGATTTGAAATGTAATGTTAAATTTGTTTTTGTAATTAATAAATTTAACAGTTCTATTTCTTGAGCTTAATGTAGAGTAAAAATCTTGTTTCATTTCTCCATAATTAAGCTTATTTTCCATATAGCTCCTAGCTTGCATAAACGTTTGCTTTCATAACTGGTACTTAGACCAGTCTTGTTGTATTAACTTAAAATCCGTTGTGCCAGGAGTTAATGCATCAGCAAGAACCTGATGTTATTATTATTAGTATTAGTTATTTATTGTCAGGGGTGATGTAACTTTCTCCAGAGGCTAACAGTACAGTAAGTCAGCAATTGTGAGTAATTAGTCTCTGCTGTGTACTGTTGAGGAAGTTTATAAATTCTCGTTCTCAGAGAATCGTGCTAAGCCAACGTAAAGTAATCGTTGCTTGATGTAGCAAGACAACCATTGTCTCTGCTCTTCAATATTATTGAATATTATCAATTTAAATAATATTTAACCATTTATATCAAAATTACAGATCTAATATAAAAACCCCGTGACAATTGGCGACCTCATTCCAGGATATTAACTCCTAGCTCTAAAGCTATTCACGAGATAGTGCTCACTCATTCATATTTAGGTATTTATCATTAAAGTTTATAGGCACAAGCTTACTGGTGTTTACCCTTAATTTAGCAAGTGAATTTTGCTTTATTAATCAATAGAGTACTTAACTCTAGTTTATTCTTGGTAACGCCAGACGATTTTATTCGCTCCTGGGAAGTCGCCGTACCCATTGTGTTTATTATTGAGTCTTCCCAGTCATTTACATTTTTGATTTATTCTTTGCCAGTTAACTAGATAAGACTGGTCACCACTAGCTTGTGTCTGTATTCTTTACTTGTGTTTATTAGTATTCGTCGCTAAGCAGTCAGTACTCAATTTCGGTTACTTAGTAAATTGAGCTAGCATCATGGCTACAGCTGTATATGTACAGGAAGCCAAAGATATTGGTCTCACAGACCCAGAGAAAATACAGAGTTACGTTCTCTCACGGTTCAATTACGAGCAAGAACGTGAGAAAGATGCTCGTGAAGAGCGTAGGATTCAGCGCGAATGCGAGCGAGAACAGCGCGAATACGAGCGAGAACAGCGTGAGGAACGTGAAAGAGAGCGTGCTTATGAACAAGAGCAGCGTGAGAAACAGCGCGAATACGAGCAGAAACAACGCGAGCTCGAGTTAGAAAAAGAGCGAGAACAGCGCGAATACGAGCGTGAACAACGAGACAAAGAACGAGAACATGAACTTGAAGTGCTGAAGCTCAAGCGAGATTCCTTGGCTTCAGACACGTCTGGTGCAGTTGGTCAAAGCTCCACGAGCGTTCTCCCTGCACATGTCCTGGCGACCCCACGCATCAAGCTTCCTTCATACAAGGAAAGCGAGCGAATCGAGCCGTACATAGCTCGTTTTGAGGACATGGCAGACTTATATCAACTGGATGAGGCAGCTAAGCGGCTTCAGTTTCTTAGCCTATTTGAGGGCCCTGCCCTCGATATTCTCCACAGAATTCGTGGAGACAATCTCACATATGAGATGATGAAAGCTGCACTCATTAAGGCGTATGGTCTCACAGTAGACGACGCCAAAGTTCAGTTCATGCGAGCTCGTCTCCAAGACAAGGAGACAGCTGTTCAGTTCCTTGATCGTCTCACAGCTTACTTAAATGAGTGGATGGAGAAAGATGAAACTCCTTCCACGCGTGAGGGGATAATTGACCTTATGCTGCGTACACAGCTAGAGAGGTCGTGGCCTGCTGAGCTCATAGCACAGCTTAAGATCTGCCAGGTGAAAGATGCCAGCCAAATGGCAGAGAAGGCTGACGCATTCTTTACTGCATACGGGTATCAAGCTCGTAAGCAAAACACCTGGAGCAGAAAAGATACTGCCAAGTCTGGGAAGCCATCTCAGACTGAACCCCAGCACCAAGGCCGTTCTCAGAGTAATGGCCAAGGTCCAAAACCGCAGTGGAAGGACCAGGGGCAAAACACTCAGAAACCTGAGTGGAAGAGGTACAACAAGTACCCTAACCAGCAGCAGTATCAGCCACGCAACCGACCGTCGGGACAAACTTTTTTACCACCAGCTCAAAAGAGGCAGGAAGTGAATGCAGCCTTCATTCCTCAGCAGCAGCATGGTGGTCACGTCCCTACCAGTGTGGGTACTTCCCCACAGTTCACTAGTCCCACAGTGACAGTGAACCCCCCTCCACAGATGGCCAATGTTCCATCTTCCCAATATAACCCTCAAGGCACAATGTTCGCCACATCAGTTCAGCAGCCTCATGAGTGGCTTGCTGCTTCCTCCACAGGCCCTCCCACAGGTGACAGTACCTTCCTTGTTCAGCCAGGGTTTGTGGGAGGCATTCCTGTGAAGGTCCTGAGAGACAATGGTTCCTCAGGTTGCTCTGTCAAGCAGAGTCTAGTTCGGCCTGAGCAGTATACAGGTCGACAGATCCATGCAAGCCTTATTGATGGATCAGTGAGATTGTTCCCTGAGGCATGTATCCAGGTGGCATCTCCATTTTATACTGGTATGACACTTTGCAGTTGTCATGCCAGAGCCTCTATTTGACTTTATAGTAGGCAATATTAATGGAGTCAAGGATAGTTGCTCCGATGACGCTACTCAGACTTCGGCTGCTGCGGTAACACGAGCCATGACTGAGGCTCCAGACTGTGTCACCCCAGTGATCATTGAATCGCCGCAAGATCTGATGTGTAGTCAACTTGTTGTACAAGAACAACATTCTGACCCGACACTTGCTGCCGTGCGGAATAAACAAAAGGGTCGAGTGATTAAGTATTCACGGGGAGGTCGAGCCAAGTTCCTTCGCAAACAAGGACGGCTCTACCGTGAGTCACGAACACCCGAGGGCGAGGTTCGACTGCAGTTTGTCGTTCCCGCCAAGTACCGTCTAGCAGTGTTACAATGGGGTCATTGTTCAGCCTCAGGAGGTCACATGGGCAAAAGGAAGACCCAGGGCCGTATCCGAGCTGACTTTTTCTGGCCAGGGATGGGACGAGACATAGACAGTTTTGTCCGTTCCTGCAGTGTGTGCCAAAGTATCACCACTGATCAGGGACATGTCCTTCCTGTGCCATTCATAACCACACCTGTAATCTCTGAGTCAGTTGAGAGACAGGGTAGTGGTGAAGTGGGTGCAGACCTGATGTCTCGCCCATTGGCCCCACAGGACACAGTATGTCCAGGGCCTGTACATGCATATTATGTACCTTAAGTTAAGGGGGAAGTTGAGAGGCGACTTGAGGCTATGGAAGACCCAAGTTTGCATAAGGATTCTCAGCTTCCCGGTACTAATATATGTACCGTAAGTTATGGGGGAAGTTGAGAGGCGACTTGAGGCTATGGAAGACCCAAGTTTGCATAAGGATTCTCAGCTTTCCGGTACTAATATAAGTACTGTAGGTTAAGGGGGAAGTTCAAGAGAGAACTCCGCAGTGGCGACTTGAGGCTATGGAAGACCCAAGTTTGCACAAGGATTCTCAGCTTTCCGGTACTAATATAAGTATTGTATTGTAGGTTAAGGGGGAGAGAGAACTCCGCAGAGGCGACTTGAGGCTATGGAAGACCCAAGTTTGCACGAGGATTCTCAGCTTTCCGGTACTAATATAAGTATTGTATTGTAGGTTAAGGGGGAAGTGAGAACTCCGCAGAGGCGACTTGAGGCTATGGAAGACCCAAGTTTGCACAAGGATTCTCAGCTTTCCGGTACTAATATAAGTATTGTATTGTAGGTTAAGGGGGAGAGAGAACTCCGCAGAGGCGACTTGAGGCTATGGAAGACCCAAGTTTGCACAAGGATTCTCAGCTTTCCGGTACTAATATAAGTATTGTATTGTAGGTTAAGAGGGAAGTGAGAACTCTGCAGAGGCGACTTGAGGCTATGGAAGACCCAAGTTTGCACAAGGTTTCTCAGCTCTCCAATATTAATATAAGTACTGTAGGTTGAGGCACAGGTTGAGGACCCGTGTGCAGTTCGGGGCTATGGAAGACCCGAGTTTGCACAGGGATTCTCAACTTGCCGATCATAATCGTGTGCTAAAATTAATGGCGACCTCGAGTGTACTTTTCATAGCATGTACTGACTGCTAGCCAGAGAGAGTAATTGTAACATAATAAGAATTTTGTCTCATTGACACTTTTGATGCTCCACCTTAATTGGTTTTGCAGGTTCAGCAATGGGTGTAGCAGTTTTGCTGTGTGGACCAGCTGATCATCTGCCGCACGCTGCTGCCTCTTCTCCTCTGCCTTCGTCGTCGCCATATTATTTACTGTGTCATTTTACACGTAGGTACAGTTACACTACAACTGTCACACCTACACCGTGTATTACATACACCACGCTACACAACAATTAGTTGTCAGTGTAAATGTAGCGAATTTTCGCTCAGTTTGACCTGAGTACAGGATTTTCACCGTCGTCACGGAGTTTTTCCCTCAAGCTTGCTTCTATTAACGTAAATACGAGGTTTTTTCGCTCACTGGCGACTGCGATTTTCTCCTGTAGCAGGATAGCACACACACCACAGTGTGAATCTTGTGTGACTGAGTTAGGATTTATATATATGTATATTGAAATCTTTCTTCTGAAGGAAGAAAGATTTAATTTTCATGGGGCGTAATGTCACGAATCAATTCGCGACATTTCCCTTTTTGTGAGAGGCCACGAACGATTAGTGGAAAACTCACTGTGTATCGCTCAGTTAACCGTGTCTCTCTCCATTTCGTGGTATACTTTTCATTTTTTTCGTCTCCGATTTCATAAAGTGTCCGATTTATTGCTCGTCACTAAGTGCGCTACTGAGCGATACAATTATTTCTTTATCGTTTGCCTCTGCTTCATTCAACCGTTAGCCACGCCTTCTTCCGGTGGCCTGTGCGTACTGCTTATGCATTATTTGAATTCAGTTTAGTGTTTGCTGTGACGGAGACAGGACAGGACCTGTGCAGCAGTGCGAGAGGTCAGCTAGTACCCAAACTCCACTTACAGTTTCTCCAAGCTCCCACCTTTAGTTCTCCAGCTTTGGGTGATACACCGCATTCATTGACTAGTATTTCCTTTGTGTATTTTGTAGTCTTAAGAGTTTAGTTAAGGTGTTTTTCCTAGGCGTAAGTATTTAGCTTCTGTGTGAGTGAGCGAGTGCGTCTCATTTAATTTGATTTGAAATGTAATGTTAAATTTGTTTTTGTAATTAATAAATTTAACAGTTCTATTTCTTGAGCTTAATGTAGAGTAAAAATCTTGTTTCATTTCTCCATAATTAAGCTTATTTTCCATATAGCTCCTAGCTTGCATAAACGTTTGCTTTCATAACTGGTACTTAGACCAGTCTTGTTGTATTAACTTAAAATCCGTTGTGCCAGGAGTTAATGCATCAGCAAGAACCTGATGTTATTATTATTAGTATTAGTTATTTATTGTCAGGGGTGATGTAACTTTCTCCAGAGGCTAACAGTACAGTAAGTCAGCAATTGTGAGTAATTAGTCTCTGCTGTGTACTGTTGAGGAAGTTTATAAATTCTCGTTCTCAGAGAATCGTGCTAAGCCAACGTAAAGTAATCGTTGCTTGATGTAGCAAGACAACCATTGTCTCTGCTCTTCAATATTATTGAATATTATCAATTTAAATAATATTTAACCATTTATATCAAAATTACAGATCTAATATAAAAACCCCGTGACAGCTGGTTAATTTTTGTGTGTGTAAATCACAACACATCCCGGTGTGTGTACTGATGTGTACATGCAGGCACAGGGGTGTACATGATAAGGGCTGGTTAATTTTTGTGTCTGTAAATCACAACACATCCCGGTGTGTGTACTGATGTGTACATGCAGGCACAGGGTGTACATGATAAGGGCTGGTAATATTACTCCCAAAACCACTTTATCAATCTTAATTTTTACGGTTTATGCTTCACTCTGTATTTATATTTAAAGTAAATGAAATATTATTCTTCACTCCACGATTATTGTTATTCAGAATTCCACCTTCTGTGGCGTTCTGATGGCTAGTGTAGATATTATTATTACAGTGTTATTATTTTGGGGGTGGGGGGGGTAGATGTAGAAGGCTGGCATTCCAAGACCGTTCCAGACAGATATCTGACATTTTCATAATTGATGTATCTTGGCTGCAGGATTCTTTGGGCACATTTTTTTCCCCTACTAGTAGCGCCTCACAAGCGCCCTCTATTTTTTTCAATTATTTTCTCTCCTGTGCAGCAAAAACTACTGAATCGATTGCTGTGCATGTGTTCCAGTGCAATATGTAGTCGTCATTATATATTAGTGCACCTGAGTATTGACAATGAGATCCAACAAATACTTTTTGAGATATTGAGGAAAATTAAAATGGCCGCCTCATGCCTGAGATTGCTAAATCAGAAAGTATTTGGCTGATTTTGACCAAACTCAGTGGAAATGTAGTGGGTCAGAGCGAACATGATTTCCATTGTATGAATGACCTTGACCTTGACCTCAAGGTAAAAATCCGTAAAAATTTTTGTCATACCAAAGTCCCTTCATATTAGGTCTACAATGAAAAAAAAAAAACTTTCATCTGGAATCGAATGTGGAGTTCTCTGAATACTGCTTAAGCAATTCCTGAACTCTATTCTTATTATTATTATTATTATTATTATTATTATTATTACTACTACTACTACTACTACTACCACTTCTACTGCTGCTGCTGCTGCTACAACTACACAAAAGACGCTAAGCAAAACATATGAAGACGGATTTGGAAGAGAGCAAGGAAGAAAAAGCTGGAGTGGGCAGGGAAGATGTGGTTGTGTGTCTAGGAAGGTGACAAACAACACGAGAGAGAGAGAGAGAGAGAGAGAGAGAGAATAAATACCTCTCAACACACAGCATAACCAGCCTCACACTCACCCCAGCCGAAAACATATCACCACACACACACACACACACACACACACACACAACAACAACAAATAAATTATCAACATATCTGCCGTGGCCTGGTCAATAAAAAGGTATAATTACAGCATGAAGGCCAGGGATAATTGCCTTCATTAGCTGGTATAATTAGTGGTGTAATTATTAACACACCCTCCTGATGTGACTCCTTACTGTGATGGGCACCCCTGGCCAGAAAGACAAAATTATGGAGGGAAATTATCTATCTATCTCTATCTATCTATCTATAGCCAGACGCCCTTAATCCCGTAAGAGGTGAGCACAAACTAATCGCCTCCCCACGTCGTTCCCTGTCCCATGCCACTTCACTGCCCTATGTGGGATTTAACTAGAAAAGAGCGAGGATATTTTGGGTCGTTACACCCTTTTCTTTACCGCTTTATTTTTGTATACAGCTCGATATTAATCCCTTATGCGTGTTACCTTTACTTACCATCTGTGTCCATGTTAAGATATTGCCAACGTATAAGACAGCAGCATTGTGGACAATGGAAAATCAATCGGTAAGGGAAAGGTGTTAGGAAGCTTCCTTTAACCGTGGAGAATGCCGGGCTTTATGCTGGCATGTGTTGGGTGGTTTTTGGTATATTTTATTGTACTCTCTTTAGCACAGACACTTGACATTAGCCGGGGACATTTGACTGCCTTAATAATGATAGTAATAATAAATAATAGTAATAATAATAATCATAAACAATAATAATAATAATAATAATAATAATAATAATAATAACAAAAAATACCTTTTTCCTTCCTCTGTCAATCATTGTGTAAATTAATACTGCAGGACACTTGTAATCTAGTGAATGGAATTGTTTTGTGTTTCCTTCCTCTGTTCATCACCCTTTAAAAAATAAATAAATAAATAAACCTGCTGCACACCTGGTCGCTACATTAACCAGTCCAGGCGTCATCAGTGTAGTGAAGGGACAGGAGTTGTGTGGAGCGAGGACGACTGATGAGGTGGCTATTTTCTCCCTCCCACTCTCTCTCTCCTCTCTCTCTCTCCTCTCTCTCTCTCTCTCTAATATGTACGCAAGGCCTCTGTAACCTTAATAACTTCCGAAATAACCCAGTTTTTTGTGTGCTCAATGTGACGATTCTTTTATTTTTCCACCAAACCTTCAGGCCATTTAATTATACCCAGAGAAAACGTTTTTTTTGAGAAAGGGTTTCGAGGTGAAGGAGTTAGGTATTAGCCTTCATTAACTTCACTACCAGAGATCCTTCTATGACTGAATAAACGCCTCTGGATAATGTAGCAGTAAATGGGAAAATAAATCACCAAAAGACTGAAGGAATGAAAAACTGTGAAGGAGGAAAGAAGGGGGAAACTATGAACAGTGAAAAGAGATGAGGAGGAAGAAAGGGAAATGGAGAGTGAATGTAACTAATAAAAGTGATGATAAATGGAAGCTAATTACCTGAAGGGGGGAAGAAAGAGAGGGGAAAACGTGAAAAGGAAATGGAACTGTGTGTGTGTGTGTGTGTGTGTGTGTGTGTGTGAGAGAGAGAGAGAGAGAGAGAGAGACTGACGTTCTGCAATTTCTCCCCCTCTCTTTCCATATCCATGCTTCCCACATCTTTGCTTTCTTCTCTCTCTCTCTCTCTCTCTCTCTCTCTCTCTCTCAGCAGGGTAAATGAAGGCCAGACTTACTAAGGCGCCTCTTCCTCGTCACACAAACTTTTAATAATGTTAACAAAGCGGCGTTGTGTCTTGTTTGGCTGCAATACAACTTTATATTACCTACACCAAGAATGATGGTGTAGTTTTGCGTACATGAAAGCTTTATGTGTGTACGTATGTAAGCTTATTCTTATGTTGTGTACGTGTAAGCTTATTTTTATGTATGTACACAATGTAAGTTTATTTTTAAATGTGTACGTGTAAGCTTATTTTTATGTGTGTACGTGTAAGCTTATTTTTTTGTGTGCGTACGTGTTAACTTTTTTTATGTGTGTACGTATGTACGTGTGATTTGGACTATGCTGATGATATTGTACTGATCTGTGGAAGTATTTACGAGATGCAGAGGGTGCTCGATTGTCTGGTGGAGGGGAAGGAGAAAAAAGGTGAGATTGGTAATAAATTGTGGGAAAGACTGAAATTATTAATATGAACGTGGAGAACCAAATCGATTGTGTAATTGGGAATAATGTGGTGAAGAAATGTAGAAAACTTTAAATATCTGGGAACGATTGTATCATCTAATGGATCATTAAACAATGAAATTAAGGAGAGGATTAGAGCAGGCTTGGCGCAGCTGTTGGAAATGCTGAAATCTGTTTGGAATAATAATATGCTTTCGGTACATACTAAAGTGAAAATTTATGCAAGTCCCATGGCTAGACTTTCAATTTTTTAATTTATGGGCATGAGTCATGGTAACAGTGTACAATTGCAACAGATCAGGAAAGTATTAGGGATCTGAGAATAAAATACTGAGAAGGATTCTTGGGGTAAAGTAGGAAGACAGAGTTACAAATGAAAGAGTAAGAGGATATTACGAGAGTGGAACCAGTTAATGAATATGTGAGACTATCTCGCTGGAAGTGGGCTGGGGCACATACACAAGAAAAGAAGGCAGTATAATACAGATGTGCCAAGAGTGGACTGCTAGAGGAAGAAAGAGGTGAAAGAGGTAGGCCGAGGGAAACCCGGTTGAGGACAATGTGAAAAGAGAAGCAGGAGAGGAGTGTTGGTGGGACCTGAGAGGAGATGGCAAGAGACAAATATTGGTGGAGAGAGTTCATTGAGGTCTCCTATGTATGCATCCGTGGGGTGCCACAGGATATGACTAATTGATTGATTGACGTGTAAGCTTATTTTTTTGCTCCATTATATATATGCGCATGAATGCGTTAATATAAATGTTCCACGTGTGTGTGTGTGTGTGTGTGTGTGTGTGTGTGTGTGTGTGTGTGTGTGTGTGTGTGTGTGTGTGTGTGTGTTTCGACGTCTATTTAAAATTAATTACATGAAGAGCTTTATTTTGTATCTTTTTAATGTATTTGTTCGTTTACTTTTTTGCGCTGATCACATTACGTAAAAGAAGGGAAGATGAAGTTAACGTCAGACAAGTATGAAAATGAAAAGAATAATAAATCTAGCAGGAAATGAAAGTTTACAAAAACGATCATTACCTTCCTCTAGTGCGACTTTTACACCCACCACATAAAAGGAAAAATGGTCTTCTTTTAAAAGACAGTATTGGATTTATAATAAACATAATAATAAGAATAATAACAACAACAAGAAAAGGTGCCAAGGCACAGCAAACCTGTCCCCGGCAGTCCATTTTAGTGTTGACGTATAAACACAACAGGATATCTAGTCAGTGATGTCACATATCAAATTTGGAATAAAATCGGTTGAAAATTAACGATTTTATGCCCATTTGAAATTTTGGGCCCGACCCACCCACGACATCTGACCCCTACTGCTAAATGGGGGTGGACCCCTGATGTAATGAGACTCTATAGGATGCAGATCTGAAAAAGGCATATTTTAGGTTTTGGTTTTCCATGTCGATATGAGGACGATTTTGAAAGGAGTTATGGCGGCGAAAAACGATTTTTTTTAAACTTTTCATTTTTTTTTTTTTTTTTTTTTTTTGGGGGGGCTCTACAGTCTAGGCCTTGGCCCAATTTGGCCCAAAATTTAATAAGGTGCTTGGACGGCCATAGTCCATTACCCCCCTCTAATTTTAGTCAAAATCGCACCAGTAGTTTTTGCGAAAAAGTTGTTGACACACAGAAAGTCAAAACAAACAAACAAACAAACAGACAAAACCGAGTGAAAACAATGCCTCGTCCCGGAGCCCTCTCCGGTGCGGGGACGGGTAATATCGTAATAACAATACATTTAGGAGGGTCTGGGTGAAATATATCTGATTCGACAAGTGACAATCAGAAAAAAATAAAAACTATCAAGCGGTAAAAAAAAAAGTCCAAGGCAGATGGCAGGCATAGGGACACACCTGTGGGGAAGAAGACCGCTAATTAACTGGTGTGGCCTAAGGTGGGTCAACAGGTGGAAGTGTTGATCGTTGCAGCCATTGTTTATTTCATACCTGTGTACATCCTGGCTATACTCCCTTCACCTTTTAACTTGGCACAGATTATCGTTTTCTTTTCCAATCCTTATTTCACTTAGCTGAGTGGCAGAAAAGGGACGTCTCTACATCCTCTCCATAGCACTTTTTCGTGACTAGCATCAAATTTTACAGTATATATACTAATTTCATCTTAAATTGAGCCAGATTTTTTTTGCAGCTTATTTCACATAGCTGAGTGCCAGAAAGGACAATGCTGCGGCTCTACATTCTTCCCAACTGCACTTCTTCGTGACTAGCATCAAATTCTAGCGTTAATCTATTGCTTCAACCTCAGGTGTTCAAGGCCAAGGCGTGGTAATTTTACAGTTGGCCATGTAAACGTAAACACAGTATACTGACCTGTTTACATTTACTGTTTACATTTACTACAGCCGATGTTGTTTTATCCAGGGACCAAATTAATGGGATTATTTTTGGCTACGTATGTAATAAAAAAAAAACTCGAATGGCCTCTACCCTCGAGTGCAAATAGATATTAGTTATTAGTCTTATTAGTTATTATTATTAGTTAAACATATTATTATACAGGCATTATATTCTGTGTGATTTATCATCTCTCTCTCTCTCTCTCTCTCAAATCAACGCAAAAATAATACAAAAAAATACTTGGTTAATAAAAGTCAAAGTAACAGCCAATAAAACACTATACATGCAGAACTTAGACAAATGTTATCACTGGGGAAATACACTAGATATCTTAGCTCTAGCGATTTCATGGCGATTTATAAGGATTTACTCTTGTTAATTCCACACGATATTTATAAGGATTTACTCTTGTTAATTTGCACACGATATTTATAAGGATTTACTCTTGTTAATTCCACAGGATATTTATAAGGATTTACTCTTGTTAATTCCACACGATATTTATAAGGATTTACTCTTGTTAATTCCACATGATATTTATAAGGATTTACTCTTGTTAATTCCACACGATATTTATAAGGATTTACTCTTGTTAATTCCACACGATATTTATAAGGATTTACTCTTGTTAATTCCACACGATATTTATAAGGATTTACTCTTGTTAATTCCACATGGTATTTTTTTTTAACACTGGTAAGGACAAAGGCAGGTAAAATGAAAGTAAAATCAGTTATCGTATTGAAGAGTTGAAAGTTAAATGGCCATCAGAAACTCATGGACTTTTCTTCAGTACTTTTTACCACCTGAGAAGTGTGGCATTACCCTCAGTACACCTTCACGGTAAGTAATCAACCCCTTTCTACACAATACCTTCTTGTTCTTTTTCTTCTTCACCTCCTCCTCCTCCTCCTCTTCCTTTTTCTTCTCCACATTCTTTTCTTCCTCCCCCTCTTTCTTCTCCTCTTCATACATCTTTTTCCCTCGTTGTTGTTGTTGTTCTTCTTCTTCTTCGTCTTCTTCTCCTCTTCCTCTCTTCCTTCCTCCCTCCTCAACATCATCATCATCATCATCATCATCATCATCAACATCATCATCATCAGCCTTCTTCTTCTTCTTCCCGC
>NC_137033.1:61738461-61778461 GCF_032717465.1 Coenobita brevimanus
TTTCTTGCTGGAATACAATCCTCACTGTACACATTTTTTTTTTTTTTTTTTTTTTTGAGGGGGAGTGGAGAGGACCATATCTAAACTTGGGAACTATTTGTTTCTAAAAGGCACCAATTCCTACCAGCTGGTGCTCATTGTTGTGTGATGCAAACTTAGCTCCTGCAAATTGCATCCCCTCTCCTTTTTTCTTCCTTTTCTTCCTGACAGTGGGCACAGCTTCAACAGCCTTTTCCCCGAGGCTCTACAGTCCTCCTACATACTGTACACTTGCACACCACCACTTCATTGCTAACACCCACTGTCCATACCAAATACTGACATGGCTGCCTCATACAGCCCTAGTGTACTGTAATGGTATTAGCAGAGGTGTTTTTATGACACGTCACCATGTCAGTGCTAACACCCACCATCCATACTGAATACTGTACATGTTAGGGCTGCCCCATTCAGGACCAGTGTATTGGTAATAATCAAGATGTTTTTATGACTTCAACACTAACACCCCGTCCATACTGTGTGCATGCTACAGCTGTTGCATAAAGGAGTGCTTCTGCATTAGTGGGGTATTTTTACAATATATGGGTGGGTCTGACAGTAGATCAGTAAAGTCTGTTTTAATGATATTCAAATCCTCAAACTGTTCCCTGCCCCATCTGGGATTCATACCTGCATGCACTGGGACAGCACACCACCTCTCTACCAACTCAACCACTGCCTCCCCCTGCATCCTGCCTCCAGACGGGGATCTATCAGCTACAGGAGGTACTTCAAGCTGCCATATCATTCAACCTGTAAAAGAAAATCATCATCATGATGATATCAGCCTGTGAAAAAAATATATAAATAATAATAATAATAATAATAACAATAATAACAATAATAATAGTCAGTGCTGGGCAGGTGCACAAACACTTGCGCAAAGTGCAATTGCGCACCATTGCACTCCGGTGAATGTCGTTTGCGCATTGCGCACCACACGAGACCATGCGCAATATTGCGTTTTCACACATGAAAAGGCAGGTGCGCAAGCGCAAATTTAGTTGCGCTTGCGCACCTGTCCTATGGATTGCACACTGCGCAATCCAAGGGACACATGGTCTTGGGAACTTTCCGTATGTCTGGACAAGGGCTGGAGGAGGCTTGGGTGGGTCGTGAGGGCGGGAGGGACGAAGGGTAGTAGCATTTCTTAAAATGCTTCAACAGAGATAATGTATTTTAATATTTTTTAAATCATTATTATTAGTAAATAATAAATTATAAATACATTATTTATTAAGAGTAGCATATGAAATTCCTTACAAAAATCATCAAAACATATTTAAATCAAATACTGACAGCCTGATCATTTATTAGGCTGTGGATATTTGATTTAAATAATATGTTTTAATGATTTTTGTAAGGAATTACATATGCTGTTGTATATCTATATTGAATTATTAAATAAAACGTCTTGCGAAAATGCAGATAAAAGTAAAACTGACAACATCACAGCCTTTGTTTCCCTGTCCCTCCGCTCCACGAGTGAAAAAGTTACTACATGACAGTACTGTACTGTGATACCAGCTCAATTGTATGGAAGTGAAGCTTTGACCTTGTTGGAGGGTCACAAGTCAAGAGTGAGAGCAGTGAAAATAAATAAGTTATCTGAGAGGAGCATGTGGAGTTACATGGAGAGAGAGACTGACAAATGAGGAAGTGCAGGATCGTTGTGGTGTGGACGTGGATGTGATAGGAAGCATTAGGAAAAACACGCTGAGGTGATTTGGCCATATGGAGAGGATAGCGTGAGAGACTAACAAGGAGAGTGTATGTGAATGAGGTGGAGGTGGGGAGAGAGGAGGAGGAGGAGGCCAAGGATGAGATGAAGGGATGGAGTGGAGAAGTATTTGAGAAAGGGGTGTGTGAGCTGGGAGCAAGGCAGTGAAATGGCGGGGGACAGGGTGACATGGAGGCGATGTGTTGCTTGTTTGTGGCCAGTGGCGACCCCTTACGGGATTAAGGTGTCTGGCACTGGACAAATAGATAGAATAATAAATAAAAGTAAGTATGCTGATTTATTTAAATATCTCAATATTTTACAGTAATTCCCACACATATATGCAAATGGTTTACGCTAGCGCTTAGCGACATTGCACAAGCTAAACATTAGATTGCGCACTTGCACAAATTACAATTAATAGAGACTGATACTGTAATAATAAATAAAAGTAAGTATGCTGTTTTATTTAAATATCAATATTTTACAGTAATTCCCACAAATATATGCAGATGGTTTGTGCCTGCGCTTTGCAACATTGCGCAAGCTAAATATTTGCCCGATTGCGCACTTGCGCTTGCACAAGGTAGTGAACTGTGGATTACGCATTGCGCTTGTGCAAGGTCCTTCTTCGTTTGCGCTGCCCACCACTGATGATAATAATAATAATAATAATAATAATAATCCAAAAAATAACAATGACAATCCATCATCATCATTCCACATTCTTCCCATCCACAGTTGGGGAAAGAGAGAGAGAGAGAATTAACAGCATGTTCAATGATATGAGCCACATAATCACTCACTGACAATTGAAGTCCCTGGACTCTTGGCTCCTCTTCAACAATCCATACTGTATACTGCACCAAGCCTTAACAGAAAACACAGCTCTGATTGCAATATACCTCAACAAAGACCAAGTATAACTGAATTTACCTTCCTGTTTTGTTTTTTTTAATTGGTACTCACTGTGGCTTGTCATTAACCGTGCAAGGGAAGGCCACAAACAAATCAACTCCATGTAACCACATCCTTTGCCACTAGGCTGCTTCCCTCCAACTCACACCCTCCTCTCTCATATACCTCTCCATCCCTTTTATCTAATCTTTGGCCTCTCCCTCCCCCTTACCCCTCCACCTCACTCACATCCACTCTTTTAGTCAATCTCTCATTCTCCACCTTCTCAAATTGGCTTAAGCTCAGCAGAATATTATGGTTACCTGGATATTTGTACATCCATTATTTATCATGTCCTCTTTCACTGTACACTCATATGCAGCATGTTCTTTGAATAAATAAAAATTACACACACACACACACAATCACCGCTATAGGCTAATAAGTCAGTGATATCAATCAAACTTTAACCTCTTCAGCTCAACGACATATTGTTTATTCCCTAACACCTCATCCTTGGCAATTTATTCTTGGATATGGCTGGCCAATATCCTCTTGTACGATATTGAAGCAGAGTATTACGATTTTGCAAGGATTCATGAAACAGAAGGGGACAGTAAGGTGTAATAAACAAAATATATAGTTTAGGAAAAGGTATTAGGGAGTTTCTTGACCGGCGAGAATACGGGCCAAGGACGCGAGTGACAGGAATGTGGGAAAAACAGGAAGAGGGGAAGGGAAACAGAAAAGAAAGATAATGGTCAAGGGAGAAGTAGGTAGTCCTACATCAAGTGAGTAGATGATGGTTGCCATCACCAACCATTATGGTTTATTTATATAAATTATAGTGCTTAATATGTATGATACACTGAAACTTCCTAGGGTGAAATCTATACCAAAACTCAATACAAATGAGATATTAATGCAGTATATAAGAAACCAACTATAATGAGATCCTTCTAGCAAGTTAGGAAATCATATAAAAAAATCCAATGTTTACGATCGCAAGGAAAGTAATCCAGGTAACATAAGTCTGTATTATTATCAGGTCCTGTCATTGGCTTCCTCAAATGCTCATTATCATATATTATGCAAATTTAATACCGGTATCAACTTTCGTTTCCCCGTTTTTCTAATGAAATCCTTTGCTTCTGAGTCTTTTATTCTTTATGGTCTTTTAATGATCTGATTATTCGCCTTCTTTGTCTTAAGTTTGTCAATGTTCTCTTTCTACCCCTTTTCTCCTGTCTTTTCTTTTTTTTCTCTCTCTCAGTATTCTGTTTATCCTCTTTTTCCTTCCATTATTAAAAAAGTTTTCTTGCCTCTTGTCACCCACATGCCTCCCTCCCAGTCTCTCTCCTTCCCTCACTGATTCATGCAGCATATTTATTTATTTATTTATTTTTCGTGTTTTCATTCCTCCATTCATATTTTCATGTGCATTTTTCTAATTTTCTCTCTCTCTCTCTCTCCTATTTATCAGGTTCAGGGCTTTGAATAAACAGCAGGTCTCAGTAGTTCTAAATGCAACAGATGGATCATACACAATCACAAATCACCACCTGAGTATTAATACCCACTGTAATAGTAGCTGTTGCCCCAGGTCTATACGAAATGTGAACCCGCTGGCTGAAGTTGCCTTTAACAAAGTCTACCATCCTCTTTTCAGGGTAACAGAATCGTATAGGAAGGGGGTTGAAGGGCGTTTGTATAGCCAGACAAAGGATCCGGTGGGTTATATCAGTGTCACCACGTGAAGGCGTCCCTCTCCACCACTGTATATACTAAACACATGTCACAGCTGCCCAATGCTGTCTGATTAGTGAGTGGGCTTCATGTCACAGCTGCCCAATGCTGTCTGATTAGTGAGTGGGCTTCATGTCACAGCTGCCCAATGCTGTCTGATTAGTGAGTGGGCTTCATGTCACAGCTGCCCAATGCTGTCTGATTAGTGAGTGGGCTTCATGTCACAGCTGCCCAATGCTGTCTGATTAGTGAGTGGGCTTCATGTCACAGCTGCCCAATGCTGTCTGATTAGTGAGTGGGCTTCATGTCACAGCTGCCCAATGCTGTCTGATTAGTGAGTGGGCTTCATGTCACAGCTGCCCAATGCTGTCTGATTAGTGAGTGGGCTTCATGTCACAGCTGCCCAATGCTGTCTGATTAGTGAGTGGGCTTCATGTCACAGCTGCCCAATGCTGTCTGATTAGTGAGTGGGCTTCAATGACGTGTCCATCAGTCTTGTGCAAGATATGTTAAGAAGGTTTCAGTTACAATCAAATCCCCAAACTCTTTCCTGCTCCAAACTGGGTTCGATCCAGCGTCTTTCTAAACAGCAGTCCAAGGGAACCACTTGGCCATCACCTCAGTTACGCTATACTGTAAAACATACCGTATCACTCATTTCACACTTCTCTTCGTGTTGCATCACTTCAATTTCCATCTTCATCATCATTTTTATTATACTGTAGCATCATCATCATTTTTATTATACTGTTTCATCATCATCCATTTTATTATATTTCTCTCTCTCTCTCTCTCTCTCTCGTTCTGCTGCTTAATACCTCACTCTCAACCCTCTCCCTTCTCAATGTCTTTCTCAGCCAACTGTCATAACCCTCTCCTGAGTACCTCATTCCTTATTGGGGTAAGAGCACGTGTGCGTACTCACACAAAATACATACACAAACACACACACACATTATATATATATATATATATATATATATATATATATATATATATATATATGAGAGAGAGAGAGAGAGACATTCCCTTAAGCAGAGAAGGAACCAAAGGCTGAAAATCAATATAGCCTACAGCAACAGTCACAACAAATATAATGCACAACTGTGTCTGGAGGAATATACGAGCATGTCATGATCACAAGCACAGCTGCGCAACCCCTACTACAACTAATGAAGTCGTAGGTAATGTCTATAATAACTGACCCTCACACCATATATTAAATGAAGACCCCGTTCCTCTGCCTCACTGATGACATCCATTAAAAACATCACAAATCCATTCCAATTACCACACACAGCTGTGATCACTTAATTATCCTACCTAATGACCCAGTTAATTAACAAGACTGAATCACCTACGCAATAAATCATCAAAATAAAACAAACAGCTATACAGTTGATGCTGTCGAGTTGTCCCCGCATATTTGGTGAAGCAGACCCGTCAACTGCAGGCAAGCAACCGTTCCTGCAGGGCTGTCCCGTGCTGTGATCCAATGTTCCCCTTCGGCAGACAGTGCTTTGCCACGGCGAAGTGCGAGCAAGAGTTATGAAGGTTTGGTTCCCGGATGGGCACAACATCTGTGTCTCAACACTCAGTTAAGAGAGCCACTATACAGTGCTCGTCAGAATTAATGCGCGCCCTGCATCCCTCCTAAGTAACAAACCTTTCAACATTGAAAAAACATAAATAATGCATTTTATTTACCTTTAGTGCTTCGTAGGGTAGCCTTTACGTTTCTTCACGGACCTGAGACGTCTTGGAAGTGAAAGGGCGAGGCTCTTGAGGTGCTGGAGGGGTATTTTGTCCCAGGAGTCACGAATGGCAGCTTCCAGCTTAGGCAGAGAGCTAACGTCCTTCCCTTGGAGACTCTTCTTTACGAGGTACCAGAGGTTTTCAATCGGGTTGAGGTCTAGGCTATTTCCTGGCCAGTCTGTCATGAATGATACCTCGCAGTCACGAAGCCAATTGGTGACTGATTTGGCCTTGTGAGCAGGTGCACCGTCCTCCGGAAACACTCGTGCACCTATTAGCTCAAATGAGTCTGGTAAATGATCACACAGAAGCTCCAGGTAAACATCCTGATTCACTCTAACATTCTTGGGAAGCACAACAAGCTTCCCCAAACCTTGACCTGAGAAACAAGCCCACACCATGAGTGAATCAGGATGTTTAACTGTGCTTTCTACATACCGTGGGTCAAGTGGATCACTAACTTTGTGTCGATACACACGTGCTCCTCTCTTACAGGTAACACTAAATGTTGCCTCATCAGACCACAACACTGACAACCATTGCTCCTCACCCCAGTTTAGATATTTATTAGCATAGGCAAGCCTACGAATTCTCTGGCTCTTTGTGAGAAGAGGATTTCTCACAGGCCTATGACTTATGTAACCAAGCTCATGCACCCTACGAGACACTGTTCTCACAGGCACCTCACCAAACACTTCCGGGTTGCTCTCCTTAATTTTCCTTGCACTCACATGTGGATTAAACTCCACTACATGTTTTAAAACATTAACAGACCTTGGGGAAGTTTTCCTAGGCCTACCAGACCTCGGTTTCTTTGTGGGAATTTCATCACTATTTTCCAACCGAAACTTCGCACACCAACGACGCACAGTCGATCGTGCCACACCAACCAATTCACTAATTTTCTTTGTCTGGTGGCCTGCCTCCTTTAGAGCAATGATCTGGGATATGATTTCACTCGATAGTTCACGGGTAGGTCCCATAACAAAGTGGTGAACCCCAAAACACTGAGGGACACTCAGTAAAAAATGGCACAATTTGAGAGGGACACGCAGCGGAGTTCCTCTCTCTCAGGCAGCCCGTGGGCGACTTAGGCGGGAACCAACCAGCGCGTCGGAAGGCCTCAGGCTACCATGACATCATGCTCGTGGCACAAACTTGAGGCTCAATTTTTACCCCCGAAAATGGGTGATTCTTTTTTGGCCATATGTATTGCGCGCCTGGCAGAAAACGCTGAATAATTTTGACGGGTACTGTATTAGGCTCATCAACCCGTTATTTGGGTATATGGTTACCACCCAGCGTTACAAGTGGTAACCCAGGTTACCGGGTTACAGGAAACCATTAGGTTTAGCACCCTGTGGATGGAAAGAGTAATAAAAAGTGACATGAAGGACTGGAGAAATAGGGAGAGAGAAGGGCAAACAGAAAAGGAATGAAAAAACATGAAGGAAGAAGTAGGCAGCACTACATCAAGTGAGTGGATAATGGTCGCCACCACCTACCACATCTTCATCAGAGTAAAGAGGTAAGAGGAGATAATATCAAAGAATGTAGCTGAAGTATGATGATGAGAGCATATTGGGGGCATATACTTAGCGGCATAAGACACCTCGTAGCTCATGTTCTTGGCAATTTATTATGGCAATTCTCTTTTACAGTATGTCTTCTATAAATGTGTAATATGGACACAGTCTACCTCAGTAACATACAAAAGAAAATGACATAATATGTAAAATAAGCTACATAACCAAAGAAGAGGTGGTACATACGACACAGAGTACGACCCACATCCAGAACACTGGGTCGTATTATTACATGGAGGAGGGTGATGGTGTGATGAACCCTCTAATTGCTGACCGTAATTTATGAAACCTGTATTTCTCTCTCTCTCTCAGCCTGCATCCCACATTACAGAGTGCAGTCAGCAAGGACATGGAAAAGTCAGATACATTCCATCACCATCACATACTGTACTTCAGAAATTAGCCTTATAAACTCACAACTTCTCCACAGGTAAGCGCCATCGGTTATATAAATAAGGACCAAAAGACAGGGTAACACTAACCAGATACAACAGAATCTTGGTGAGTGATATGGCTCAGACCAGCACCGCCCCTCCACCATGACGGCCACATATATAAATAAGGACCAAAAGACAGGGTAACACTAACCAGATACAACAGAATCTTGGTGAGTGATATGGCTCAGACCAGCACCGCCCCTCCACCATGACGGCCACAGCACTGAACGCCATCTGTAAACCAACAGCCATTGTCTGAAAACTCACAACACACAGTTGTTTTCCTCTTACTTTTTCATCAGCAATGAAAAACAAAAGGATTTCCATTTTGTTTAAGAGCACTTTCAATTTAATGTTCTTTTTAACCGGTTCAATCTAGTGACGACTTTTTTTTCCTACTTTAACCTACTGCTTCAAGACAATTTCACTCAATGAAGGCTACCATATATCTACCTCCCCCCCCCCAGTTCGAATGGTCTCTCTGGATCTGTAATACATAGTCTGGAAATAGCAAATAAATAAATAAACTAGGAAGCACAAAGAAAGTGCATACCTCCACCATTCTGCCTCAAAATCTAATCATGTTTACCTTGGTCAATGGGCAACCTCTCCAGATAATTTCATCGAACTTAGACTGTAACTTTTTCAGATATTCTGTGGGCAGACAAACTGACAGGCACAGGTGATCACATAACCTCCGCCCAACTTTGCTGGCGGACGTAATAAAATGATGAAGTACATTATGGGACTGGTAACGTTAGGATCGATAAACTACGTCAAGGGATTGATAAAGTATGTCATGAGATTGATACATTACACTATGGGATTGATAAAGTACCATACCTCATGGGATTGATAAATTATGTCATGGGATTGATACACTACGTCAAGGAATTGATAAACTATACCAGTAGTCAATCAGGGTATATAAAAACATAGGGCAAGTTGGGTTAAAAAGTAACACAGTCCTGCCAATCTTTATCTGTTGCCTAATTTTTCTAGGTGATGGGCCTACCTATACTCCATATTATGTGTATGCAGATTTGCCCAACAATGATTTGGTGCCTGGTTATGATCAAACAAAGACTTTTTGTTTTATTTTCTGCTCATTTAACTTTTTTGGCATTTTTTCTTTCAGTAATGTCATTTCAAGTGCTTTGAATGCACTGCATTCATTCTGCTGTCAGGTGATCAGTGACAGCTGCCCTTAAGAGCCAAACCAAGAGACAGGACCTGCCTGCTTTTGTAACTCCAGTATAGATATGTGTATTTTTATCCTGGTACAGACACCCCCAAAGGGGTAATAAAAAATCTGTGTTTCTTATTGCATCTAAAAAATAACAAAGCAAAAAATACTACAAAACAGCAGTGTGAGGTCCAACAAAGCTTCACATTGAAGATAAACTTCATGGAATGCAATAGTTATTTTTCTGAAGAAGCAGAAGTTCATGAATGCTTCAAAAATGTAGTTAAGTTAGGATTTCCTTCTCCTAAAAGGGAAAAACATTAGAAGACTGTGAAGTTTGCATGGATCGGTGCAAACAAGTACAGTACCAGTACTATAAAGGACAAGAAGGTACCCTGAGAGCGCATTCCTCCGTCAGTGTGATTGCAGGATCCTGATCCGGATTCAGATCTGCCCTTAAATTTAATTAATTCTTTTTTGGCCCATGGCCCACTCTTCCACAAAATTATATTGAAATTCACTGAGAACTTTTGGAGACACTGTGTGGTCAAACAAGAAACACACAAACACAAGTGAATACACAGCCTCCAACTTTGTTGGCGGAGGTAAAGCATTGGTTCATAACTGAAATCATATATCGAATTTCAGAATGTAAGCTGTATTTTTTTTATCTAATTATAGGTTATGTATAAATGTAAGTCGTGGCAACCATCATCCACTCACTTGATGTAGTGCTGCCTACTTCTTCCTTAGCCTTTATCATTCTTTTTCTGTGCCTGCCCTCCTCTCTTCCTATTTCTCACATCTTTCCTGTCACTACTTATTACTTTTCTTTCCGTTACAGGTGGCTTTACATTGAGTGACAAGCCAAATGGTTTCCTGTAAGCCAAGAAACCACTTACAACGCTGGGTGGTAACCATATAACCAAACCATACACGTTCCGTACGTGTCAAGTGGGTTGGTGGAGGGTTAGTGCCCCTCCCTGTACAACAAATAACTCAGAGTCAAATGGCCACCCCATACGGGATTATGGCGTCTGGCAATAGATAGATAGTATAAATGTGTTGTACACATAAACAAGGAAAATTCATGAGTTTTAGGAAGTTGTATTTCCATTAGTGTCAGAGTTTTCGTTATATTTTTTTTCACCCTGAGAGTGGTTTTCATTTCCCCCATTCACTGGGGTAAAAAAAAAAAAAAAAATCCACATATTCTTTAAAATCTCAGTACTGACTGCTTGTAGAACTTTCATTCATTTGTCATGTTTTAGGTTGTTATGTACCACTGCCATGTGATAATATTATTCAATCTGCCCATTTGCTTTCAAACAGCATCAGTGAAGCAAAGTTAAGGTAAACTGTTTTTATTTACCCCGATTGACTATACGTCAAGGGATTGATAGACTACATCATGGGATTGATAAATTACGTCATGGGATTGATAAAGTACGTCATGGGATTGATAAAGTACATCATAGGATTGACAAAGGACATGACATTGATAAAGTACGTAATGGGACTGATAAAGTACGTCATGGGATTGATAAAGTACGTCATGGGATTGATAAAGTACATCATGGGATTGACAAACGGCACGACACTGATAAAGTACGTCATGGGACTGATAAAGTACATCATGGGATTGATAAAGTGCGTCACGGAATTGATGAAGTACGTCATGAGTTTGATAATGGACGTAATGGAATTAATAAAGTACATCATTGGTTTGATAAAGCTGGGAATGATAAAGGACGTCATGGGACTGATAAAGTGCATCATGGGATTGGTGAAGTACGTCATGGGTTTGATAAAGGACGTAATGGGATTGATAAAGTAAGTCATGGGTTTTGATAACATTGGGAATTATACAAGACATCATGGGATTGATACAGCATGTCATGGGACTGAAGGTGTTAATCAAACAGGCATTTAAATTATTATTCCCTTTCCATTCGGTGACGTATCTCCATTTTTTGTATCTACAGACACACAGTAAGTCTGAGAGAAATTTCAGGGCTAACTATGCCTATCATTAATTACTTCAGTGTCACATTAAAGATCTGTTATCTCAATAAAACCATCTTAGCAGAAATTCTCCTTATCAGATTTCCTTTATCTCCCAAACTGCTTCTCTCTGGAACTCGTTTGCACAAATTAGTTTCCCTCCATGTTTCATCCAACAGCAATTCAAGTCCAACTTTTTTTTTTTTTTTTTTTTTTTTTGTAGGACATCTGTATTCTGATGTATCAATATTTTTCCCTTCATCTCCAACTTTAAAAAAAAACAAAAAAATAAATAAATAAATAAACCACTGTAGCGAAGGGGTGAAAGATTAACGGAGGAGTATAGGCTATTAGAATGAAACCGCTTGTGTGAAATTATTCGTGTCCATAATCCATATCTGGCAACAGGTGAGGCTACTGGGGTAAACCACAGCATGATCAGTGGGCCCTGGGACTGTATTCATAAAGACTTACCCAGTTCTTACAATAAACACGTATTAACAGAAGCAATTATAAAACAAATCTGTCTGCTGGGTCGTACTTTTTTATCTCTTCAGTCCGAAGACATTTTGTATTTGGTTCTCCCTACCAAGACCATTATTCACCCTTGTAGCTTTATTTTGAACTGGAATAATGAGGTACTGACTTAACCACTCCCATCGCTACTAGAGATGAATAAAATTGTTAACATAATCATCTGAAGATAGCAAAACTAAAATAAAGGCAAGGGATATACCCGGTACAGGGTTAAATATACACCCTGGATTTGTTATGAAGTGTTTGCTATTTGTGAGTAATGATAACAGTATAAACCAACAATCTTTAAACACAGCTTAAATAAAGAACATTTTTGAATTACTGTTCTTGGTTACAGATCGCTGAATATCTAGTCACTTCGCCACATCCTGGGTGGCATAAGAGGTTTCGTAGCACAACTTCCATAGTGATTTATTTTGTAAGACACCCTAACAATCTTTTGCATGAATTTTAGTTCTAATACCTAGTCCGCATCCACAACACAAGTGAGGGTATTTAAGTATACAGTGAAGAACAAATCGCAAAGCAAGAAATGTTACAATATCTTCAGGGCCACACCGAATACGACCCTTAGCTTAAAGGCATCAAAACATTCCCCAAGATTACATAAAACAATAATTATTCTATCCCATCTTATGCCACAAGATAAAAAAAAAATCAGTTTAAATGGTGATTCAGTTCTATTATTGTTTCAACCCCTAACAGAATTATGAGTTTTTGATCCATTTTTTTGGTATTTTTGATAATTCTAAGAAACTTTTCTTCTACTGTATGACATTTTCATCGCAAATTATTTTTATTTTACTCCTGAAGGTTAGATTAGGTTAGGTTGAAGTAAAATAAATTTTACTCCTGAAGGTTAGATTAGGTTAGGTTGAAGTAAAATATATTTTACTCCTGAAGGTTAGATTAGGTTAGGTTGAAGTAAAATATATTTTACTCCTGAAGGTTAGATTAGGTTAGGTTGAAGTAAAATATATTTTACTCCTGAAGGTTAGATTAGGTTAGGTTGAAGTAAAATATATTTTACTCCTGAAGGTTAGATTAGGTTAGGTTGAAGTAAAATATATTTTACTCCTGAAGGTTAGATTAGGTTAGGTTGAAGTAAAATATATTTTACTCCTGAAGGTTAGATTAGGTTAGGTTCAAGTAAAATATATTTTACTCCTGAAGGTTAGATTAGGTTAGGTTGAAGTAAAATATATTTTACTCCTGAAGGTTAGATTAGGTTAGGTTGAAGTAAAATATATTTTACTCCTGAAGGTTAGATTAGGTTAGGTTGAAGTAAAATATATTTTACTCCTGAAGGTTAGATTAGGTTAGGTTGAAGTAAAATATATTTTACTCCTGAAGGTTAGATTAGGTTAGGTTGAAGTAAAATATATTTTACTCCTGAAGGTTAGATTAGGTTAGGTTGAAGTAAAATATATTTTACTCCTGAAGGTTAGATTAGGTTAGGTTGAAGTAAAATATATTTTACTCCTGAAGGTTAGATTAGGTTAGGTTGAAGTAAAATATATTTTACTCCTGAAGGTTAGATTAGGTTAGGTTGAAGTAAAATATATTTTACTCCTGAAGGTTAGATTATATTAGGTTCAAGTAAAATAAAATTGCGACAAAAATGCCATAGAAGTGTCTTAGAACTGTCCAAAATACCAAAAAAAAAGGTTCAAAATCTCATAATTCTGTCAGGGGTTGAAACAATAATTTTACAGGTGATTCATACGATCCTGAGAAAGTTTACCGATATATAATAGTGCATCACACTAACTGATGATCTATGCTTACAATACAAAAAATCTAATCTCCATATCTCAGCTTTTTTTTTTTTTTTTTTTTTAAGCAGAAGAGTACAACCCAAACATCGTCGCTCTCCTAGACTTCATCGTGTCAGATTACTAACCGTATAGTCTTATATATTACCCAGAATACAAGAAAAAATACACGTAAACTGCCGAACTGAGATGTACTGCGCCCGGAAGAATACCTAACTTGACCCGAGACACCGAGTGCGGTGCGGGATGGAGCAGCTCACCAAGTACTGCCGCCGAGTTCCGTATTGTCTCGGCTAACTTTTTCCCTGTGCCATAACACTAACTGGATTATCTAACTAATTAACCCTCCCTTACAGTCATGGCAATTCCAGTACTCACTTTCAGCTAACGTTTCACTTTTATTAAGCCGAGAATGAATCGTAAAAGCCATGAGTGTTATTACTGGCAGTCTAATACTTCCATCGTCGTGACAACTCTCAGTATTCTCTTACATTTAACATTAGACAAATTTAATCAGCACAATAAATCATAACAACCTGACATCTTGCAATGACAAAAAATAAGGCGCACATTATCAAGGTACAAAACAAAAGTGCATCTCCCATCGTCACCCAAGCTGCCAAGATAAACAACTAGAATCATGCACGTATTTTTCTAAGACTGCATAATCCACTGCACTCACCATACTTCCTCGCTCTTCCACACTTCCTTAGGTGTCAGATTATTAGTCGTATGGCCGTCAATGTTATCCAGGACAAAGGAAAACAATGATATTGTAAAGACGACCGAGAACTAACAACACACACAAACGCGGAGGAATACAAGACTGGCTGAGACAGACGTCGAGAAGGCGAGAAGCAGCCTCCTTGGGGGTGTTGCGCTAGACGAAGTAGTGCTGAGGAAAGTTCTGCCTTCGCAAACTTTTTCCCGTGAGGATAATAGCAATCGCTACATGTTGGGATGACTCAAGCACTTATAAGCCTTTTCTTCAGTTTTAAACATCCCTTATTTTTCAATGTGTATAACTTCTGTGCCTAAAAGTTATTTAAGCATCTCATTGACAAAGCCGATGGTCCTTTCTTCCTTGTTGACTTTCCCTTCTGCTATTAATATCGCGTGATTTTCATTATAAGATATCCTATTTCGGACATCGAAATGAAGCGATTGATTTACAAGTAGAAATAAATCTGTGCCTAATAATATCCAAGCAGGGGCTATCACACGGCACCTCATACGAGGTTTGCCGAGGATACGATGGTAAATCGGAACGGTAACGTGGTAAAATTGCCGACGATACCGCAGGCATTTGGAACCCGTCTGTATGGATTCCTGCCGACGATACGACGGGCAAAACAGTGTGACCAAAACCCAGGCTACTCGACAGAGAATATATCATACTACATTATTAAACATTTAGCTTAACACTGAATACTTATTAATATTTTATAATAAATATCAATCGTTTTGAAGGCCTTATAAAGAGTTAATATTTCCTACACCGAGGAAACTGTGATGTCGATAAAATATCACGTGTTTACAATTGAGGACTCCACTGCAGGTAGAGTAGACGAACCAGTCGCCACCTGAAAACACCACCACAACAACAACATACTGATGGCTTTATCATCGATTTCCTGGACAAGGGCAGCTGAATTCGCCCTTATAGAGAAATTGAGGCAGTTCCGCGTGTGTACCAGTTTGTAAACAAAAGTTGCTTCTCCTTATTCTTTATCGAGTCAGCGACAGCGATCACTGTCCACAGTCGCGAGACGGGGCTCTGGCAACAGTGCGAGAAGCATGTCCTTTGCCGAGGGTGCGAGGAACATGTGTGATAGCGTCCAAGTTTTGTTCCACTTAAATCTTCCTCGGCCGTTCCTGGTACGAGGTACCGTGTGATAGGGCCTGTGAGGCCCTATCACACGGTACCTCGTAATCGAATTTCGTAATCACTGCGTTTTCAGTGTATACAAAGAAATCAAATATTAACTTAGAATAAATATTGATGCAAACTCGGTCGTATTTTAATCCATGGGCCAGATTTTGTCATTAAATCCAGTGACATTTTCATTATAGTGTCATCTCCAGCAGACCTTTTGTTCTGCTTCAGGGAATATTTAGCCCTCTCATGTTCACCAGCTTCCCTTCATTTCCTTACCTCTCGTCATTCTCTTTCCTTAGCACTGAAGAGGATAAATACACCTTCCTTTACCACATTAATATAAGACGTCTCAAGCTAAATACAAACGTCTGAAAATAATAATAAAAAAAAATAATAATCCTTGTATCATGCTATAATGTATTCACTGGTTTAGTTGTATTAAATCTACATGATGTTATTAATTTTAGAAAAGGCTTCTCTTACTGAAAAATGTAAATGAAGTCTATATCTAACCCTTGATTTAAAAAAAAAAGTCACGGAGATGCTTTAGTTCCGTTACGCCTTTTCCATTTTCTTCTTGCTATTTACAGACGATTTTATTCAGCCTGGGAGAGACTTTCCCACCAGGAGGGGTTACACAAAACCTTCATTAATCCTTTCAATAACACGTACGACCCGAGTGGAATTACAGGGTCTGTAGACAAAATGAATAAACTACGAAAGAAGTTCACGGGTCAGCGGAGACAGGCAAAATTCTGAAAAGAAAAAGTTAAAGATAAAACAACTAGCACATCAAAGCTTATAACGTTAAAACTATAACAGAACTAATGATATATAAAATGAAGGTTATATGCATTTAATTACAGGTAAAGGCTGGCAATGAAGACTAAGCTGCGAACTTTAATATTAAAAAGCTGATACTTAGCTTAGGTGGTGAACTTACTATGAAGGGCTGATCAAAGTAGGTCTACTGGAAGGAGCTAAGATTATTTTGCTGACGCTACGGATTATACCCTAGTAAATACTTATTCTCCAAGGAAGTAGACAGATAGATAGATAAACACATATAAACGGATCCATTCTCTCTCTCTCTCTCTCTCAACGGAGCACATAACCAACTCAGCTTTTCATATCAACACTGGCTTCTCGCTTAGTTAATTCCCTAATGTCTACTCTTTTACATATTTCTAAACTCCTCTCACTTTAACTTGACCTATTGCAATCTCTCCACCGCCAGTCCTGAGTTGCAATAACAGATTAACAATGTAGTGCGATGCTAGTCACGAAGTAGTGCTCTGGAAAGGATGTAGAGCCGTAGAATTACCCCTGACTGAGATACAGGAAATAAATTGCAAAGGGACAGAATTCTGAGCCAAGTAATGGTAAAAGAACTATATGTTTATTATTATTATTATTATTATTTCTTTAGGCTTGCACTGCCTATATGAACCGTGATTTTTTAGATCTGAACATTTTTCTCCCATATAGACGCTCACCAGCCACTGACATGATGTAGTGCTATCCTCAGGTGACCATCTCTCTCTCTCTCTCTCTCTCTCTCTCTCTCTCTCTCTCTCTCTCTCTCTCTCTCTCTCTCATTAAAACTCCATTAACTCACGTAGTTCGGAGAAAATATGAAATCCCGATCACACTCCATCGTACAAAACCCCTGCATCCTGCAATGCCTTTTATATTTCCCTGGAATTCCTAGAACGAGAGAGAGAGAGAGAGAGAGAGACACAGAAACGCAGGCTCCCCTTCCAACTTCAATTTAAAAATGTGTTCTGCACCAAACTATTTCTCATTTCATTGCGTCACCCAGAACTTTACTATTACAGTACTGTATTACTACTATTACTACCACTATTATTATTATTATTATTATTACTATTCTGATGTGTCATCCAATCACATCCTTAACTGCAGTACAGGAGGTGGTTCAGCAACGGTAAAATAAAACCTTCCCGTCCATCCAACAGCATAATTAGGGACCTGGATGTACATCTGACGGTCGTGGGTCCGACTCGGGCAAAGGCTTCAGGGCCTATTTCTCGGGGGAAATGACATATCCCAAGGCCCAGTAGTCCTCCTACATCTCCACATGTCACCACTTGGGCGCTAACACCCACCATCCATATTGAATACATGCTAGGGCTGTCTCACACAGGATTGGTGTATTGGTATTGGCGGGGGTATTTTTACATGTCGGCGGGTAATATGGTAGATCAGGAGAGTCTGCTTTTAGGAAATTCAAATCCTTTAAACTGTTCCCTGTCCCAGCCGGGATTCGATTCTGGGTCCATTAGGACCGCAGGCCGCCTCTCTACCGATTCAGCCACCGCCTTAAACCTAATTGCCCGCCTTAATGACCCCTGAACAGCCTATAAGCAAAACTGGCCCTTCAGCTGCTGTGGATAGAGGTGAATATTGCAAATTTTTACTTATAACGGAGAGGACTATTATTCTGCTGTAGCCGGAAGGAAGGAGGGGGACAGGGGAAGACCCAGGTGGTGAGGAAATGTGCTTGACTTAAAGGAAGGAAGGAAGGAAGGAGGGGGACAGGGGAAGACCTGGGTGGTGAGGAAATGTGCTTGACTTAAAGGAAGGAAGGAAGGAAGGAGGGGGGCAGGGGAAGACCTAGGTGGTGAGGAAATGTGCTTGACTTAAAGGAAGGAAGGAAGGAAGGAAGGAAGGAGGGGGACAGGGGAAGACCTAGGTGGTGAGGAAATATGCTTGACTTAAAGGAAGGAAGGAAGGAAGGAGGGGGACAGGGGAAGACCTAGGTGGTGAGGAAATGTGCTTGACTTAAAGGAAGGAAGGAAGGAGGGGGACAGGGGAAGACCTAGGTGGTGAGGAAATGTGCTTGACTTAAAGGAAGGAAGGAAGGAAGGAAGGAGGGGGACAGGGGAAGACCTAGGTGGTGAGGAAATGTGCTTGACTTAAAGGAAGGAAGGAAGGAAGGAAGGAAGGAAGGAGGGGGACAGGGGAAGACCTAGGTGGTGAGGAAATGTGCTTGACTTAAAGGAACAAGTGTCAAGGCTCTCTCTCTCTGTCTCTCTCTCTCTCTCTGTCTCTCTCTCTCTCTCTCTCTCTCTCTCTCTCTCTCTCTTTTATAATTACAACAACATACATTTGTAATCAACAAGGAAAGTACCCAGCCATTCCCCAAGACTAAGGGCGGTATTCTCGTGTGGGAAGGAAGCTCCCTAACACTTTTTCCTTATCGATTTATTTTTGGATACGGCTGGCTACTATCGTTTTGCATGTTTTGTCGAAAATGGTGACTTTAGAATAATTTAAGAAACACAGAAGGGGACGACAAGGCGTTATAAGCAAAATAAATCGCTAAGGAAGAGGTGTTAGGGAGCTTCCTTACCCGACGAGAAACGGGCCAAGGAGACTGGGGGAAGGAGTACTGTCTAAAGGCCCCGTGGTTGGCCTGGGAATCGAACCCGGGACCTGTCACCACTACACCTTAGATTGTGTGTTCTCATGTGTATCCCCCTCCCCCCTCTTCACACACACACACACACACACACACACACACACACACAGCCCTGGTCTCTGTGTAATATCAGCAGACTCTGGCATTATAACCAATCACGCAATCAGCACACGGCCAGTGCACAATTTCCCGGTACTAATTCCTGAAAATAGTTTTATTTTCCTTTCTTTTTTGATGAATTGTTTTCTAATTATTAATACTATTGTTAGTTTATTATTATTATTATTATTATTATTATTATTACTGTTATTATTATTATTATTATTATTATTATTATTATTATTACTGTTATTATTATTCTTATTCTTATTACTATTATTATTATTATTTATTATCATCATTATTATTATTACTCGCTGAGAGACCACCTTCGGCAGCCTCCACCTGATGTCGTCCCTTCCTATCTTCAGAAATGAGCCATAACTCAGGAGACAGTGGCCTGATTGGACTGGAAATTGTTTTATTCTTCAATTTAGAGCATTTTAATGGTACCTTGGTGTAACAAAAAGTGCCCAACGTTGTCCGACATAACTTAGTTTTTTTATAAAACTTCTCATAATATGTATTATTTTTGTTCATATTACAAATGTCTAGTCATTCTAAAGCAGTTCGGCAACACTGTTTTTTTTTTTTTTTTCGAAAATAATGAATACTTTTTAGTGCGGCGCATTTGCTTAATTTCCAGAGGCGTGTATGCAGTCATTCTGCGAATTTTTCCGCCATTCAAAAAAAATTACAGGATGGGTTTCAGAAGCCAAGAATTACACTGGCAGCTGCGCCAGGCGATTCTCTTCACGCTGGTAAAGAAAAAAAATATATATATGATTTTTCGAAACTTGAAAAAATGGTCCCGGCGCCAGCAAACACTATGGATATTACTTGGTGCGGTGCATTTGCTTAGTTAAAAATGGTCCCGGCGCCAGCAAATAATATGGGTATTACTTGGTGCGGCGCATTTGCTTAGTTAAAAATGGTCCCGGCGCCAGCAAATAATATGGATATTACTTGGTGCGGCGCATTTGCTTAGTTAAAAATGGTCCCGGCGCCAGCAAACACTATGGATATTACTTGGTGCGGCGCATTTGCTTGGTTAAAAATGGTCCCGGCGCCAGCAAATAATATGGGTAGTACTTGGTGCGGCGCATTTGCTAGTTAAAAATGGTCCCGGCGCCAGCAAACACTATGGATATTACTTGGTGCGGCGCATTTGCTTGGTTAAAAATGGTCCCGGCGCCAGCAAATAATATGGGTAGTACTTGGTGCAGCGCATTTGCTTGGTTAACAATGGTCCCGGCGCCAGCAAATAATATGGGTAGTACTTGGTGCGGCGCATTTGCTTGGTTAACAATGGTCCCGGCGCCAGCAAATAATATGGGTAGTACTTGGTGCGGCGCATTTGCTTGGTTAACAATGGTCCCGGCGCCAGCAAATAATATGGGTAGTACTTGGTGCGGCGCATTTGCTTAGTTAAAAATGGTCCCGGCGCCAGCAAATAATATGGGTAGTACTTGGTGCGGCGCATTTGCTTAGTTAAAAATGGTCCCGGCGCCAGCAAATAATATGGGTAGTACTTGGTGCGGCGCATTTGCTTAGTTAAAAATGGTCCCGGCGCCAGCAAATAATATGGGTAGTACTTGGTGCGGCGCATTTGCTTGGTTACCACAGGCGTGCACGCAGTCCTTTGGCGAATTCCTGAAAAGAGTCACAACTCGGAAAGCAATGGACCGATTGGACTGGAAATTGTTTTATCCAAGTTAGAGCATTTTAGCGGTACCTCGCTCTGACAAACTGTACTACAAGGCGCTGTTTTTGCTGTGTTACGGTGACAAGTGGACAAACAAACAAATAGGCTGTACAGAAATTGGATCATTATAATATAGATTACTATTACTATTACTACTACTACTACCATGACTACTACTACCACTACTACTACCACCATGACTAATACTACTGTACTGCTACTACTACTACTACTACTACTACTACCTGATTTCCATTCTTTTGTAGCTTATTTCACGTAACTCAGGGAAAGACCATACTACGGCTCTACATCCTTTCCACAACACTTCTTCGTGACTAGCATCATATTCTAGTGCTGATCGATGGCCACAGCTCAGCATTCAAGATGGAGAGACGGCAATTTTAGGCCAAGTTAAAGAAAAAGGGTAATAAGAAAACTACACCTTAAACTACACCTTAAACTACACCTTAAACTACACCTTAAACTACACCTTAAACTACACCTTAAACTACACCTTAAACTACACCTTAAACCACACCTTAAACTACACCTTAAACTACACCTTAAACTACACCTTAAATACTGTACACCTTAAACTACACCTTAAACTACACCTTAAACCACACCTTAAACCACACCTTAAACTACACCTTAAACTACATCTTAAACCACACCTTAAACCACACCTTAAACTACACCTTAAACTACACCTTAAACTACACCTTAAATACACCTTAAACTACACCTTAAACTACACCTTAAACCACACCTTAAACCACACCTTAAACTACACCTTAAACTACACCTTAAACTACACCTAAAACTACACCTTAAACTACACCTTTCTATGCTGTGTAGATAATTTATATCTTTAATGGCAATATACAGGAAAATATTTATGTACAAAACGTAGAAATAAATCAGTAAAGCAAAAGTGTTAGGGAGCTTTTTTCACCCCTAAATTGGCCAATGATTTTTTTTTTCTGTTATTCCAATAGAATTTTAATAAACTGAAGAATGAAAGACTAAGAGGGTGTATGTAGGTGAAGTGGAGGGAGAGAGAGGGAGGGGGAGACCGAGGATGAGGTGGAGGGATGGAGCTGAGAGGTATATGAGGGAAGGAGAAGTGAGCTGGGGGAAGGGCAGTCAAATGATGGGTGACAGAGCGACTTGGAGGCGTTTTGTCTGCAGCCACCCTTTGCTGGATTAGGGCGTCGGGCTAAAGATAGATAGATAGATAGACAGAAGACTATCCCTGGTACTGATGGACATAATAAGGCTGGATTTAACCCCATGGATTTTGATGTCTTTTCCAAACTCAAAAAATTGCCTGAAGGTCGTTTGAAAAAATAAAATACACGTCATTGGAGTGAAGTGATTAATCTGTGAGAAGATGGAACTTGGTCTCTCTCTCTCTCTCTCCCTCCCTCTCTCTCTCTCTCTCTCTCTCTCTCACTTCATTTCGCAGTTCGCCAAAAAGAAATTCACGAAAGAAATCACCAAATAGGGCTATGAAATTCCTTTGGGCCCCGAGGCTTGTGTAAAACTTTCTCTCTCTCTCTTAAGTAATTAGATAACACAACTAAGAGAGAGAGAGAGAGAAAGAGAGAGAGATTAGCAGCCGTAAAACAACAGCCCAAGTAGCCAACAACAGCAAAAGTTCCGTGATGAATAGGCAGCTAGAAGTAGAAACTCTCTCTCTCTCTCTCTCTCTCTCTCTCTCTCTCTCTCTCTCTCTCTCTCTCTCTCTCTCTCTCTCTCTCTCTCTCTCTCTTCCCACCTTGATATCTTCTGGTCAATCTTCCAATATTTCTCTCTCCCTCTTTCCATCCTCTCCCTCCCTCCCTTTCTTCATCAATCTTCCTCCTCTTCCTCGTCAATCTTCCTCCCTCTTTTTACCTCCCTCTCGCCAGTTCTCCCTTCCTCCTCATCCATATCATCTTTCTTTTCTTTCTTTTATTCATTCCTTTCCTCCAGGTTCATTTCGTCCTCATGCCATCTCCCTCATTCTCCCAGTTTTAACAAAGCCTCCCATATTAACTAAAATACTGCCTGGGCTCATTCTCGTCAGTTAAGGAAGCTCCCTAACACCTTTTCCTAGGCGATTTTATTTCACCTTACTGTTCTTCCCTGTGTTACGTAAATCATTCTAATATCGCCATACCATGCTCAGATAACGCGCAAAAGGATATTAACCAGCCCTATCCAAAAATAAATCGCTAAGGAAGATGTGCTAAGGAGCCTCCCTAACCGACAAGAATACACCTTGAAATTTTCTTTTATGTTATTCATGTATTTTTATGATTGACATAGTTTGCCCTGGCAATCCACAAGTAGCCGACATACAGTCACATAAATTCAGAATAAATCGCTAAAGAACAGGTATAACGCTACCCTACTCACCATTTAGAAGGCCTCAAGATTTCTAAGGATGATGTGATTTTACTGATTTTTTTATTATTTATTTATTTACTTTTCAGTGGTAGGTGGTGGCGACCATCATCCACTCACTTGATGTAGTGCTGCCTACTTCTTCCTTCACCCTTAGCATTCTTTTTGTGTCTGTCCTCCTCTCTTCCTAATTCCCCATCTTTCCTGTCACTTTTCATAACCCTTCTCTCCTTTTCAGGTGGCTTTACATTGAGTGGCGAGCAATATGGTTTCCTGTATGCCGGTAAACCATTTACAACGCTGGGTGGTAACCATATAACCAACCCATACGTGTTCCCTACGTGTCAACAAGTGAGTTGGGGAGGGTTAGTGCCCCCCCCCCCGTAATCGTAATACAAGTAACTCAGACGGCCACTCCTGACGGGATTATGGCGTCTGGCTACACATAGATAGACAGAAAGACTTATTTTTGGTCCGATGAGTTTACCGTATTTCCTCCTCTGTGTAGATAACATATAACAAAGAATCGTATACTTTGTGGCAGATCATTCTAATATTACCACATGTTTTAAGACGCCCCGTACAAAACCACCCGTATTTACATCAATTCAAATCACACCCACTGCAGGACTGGACCTTCTCGCCACAGGGAGAGTGATGGCCATAATTAACCCTTCTCCATGCCGGCCAAGTACGACTGGGGGAGAGTTGTCTGTGGGAAGAGTGATGCATGGGAAAGTCAAAGTGTTGTAGTGGATACGTATGTGTTATCAAAGTGTATATCAGTGGTACAACGGGTATGGAGAGAACATATCCATTATTATATAAGGAGATATAACCATTACTCAATGTCCATCGCAGCGTGGACCCAGACTCTCTCTCTCTCTCTCTCTCTCTCTCTCTCTCTCTCTCTCTCTCTCTCTCTCCTTGCCAATATCATTCCATTTACTCCACATCCCTCTTCACTTCTTTCTCCCCTCTCCTCTTCACAAATTCCTCCACCTCTTCCTCCTCCTTCTCTCCCTTCCATTCAATTAACCTTCATTCCTTTGTTTATCCTTTTCTCTCTCTTTCCTTCTCTCCCTCCAATCTCTTCTAGTCTACCTTCCTTCTCATTTTCTTCCCGTTTTCTTTCATTGCTCTCTCTCTCTCTCTCTCTCTCTCTCTCTCTCTCTCTCTCTCTCCATATTCCCCACCTTTACTTCCCCCTACCTTCCCTCCCCTTCCCGTTCACTCCAGTCAAGCACCAAGGCCTGATCAGCACTCAAGTCTCCCGTCTTAAGTCTCTCTCTCTCTCTCTCTCTCTCTCTCTCTCTCTCTCTCTCTCTCTCTCTCTCTCCATATTCCTCACTCGTATTTCCCCCTACCTTCCCACCCTTTCCTCTCCTTCCCCTTCACTCACCAATCAAGCACCAAGGCCTGATCAGCACTCAAGTCTCCCTTCTTAAGTATCTCTCTCTCTCCATATTCCCCACCTTTCCTTCCCCCTACCTTCCCACCCTTCCCTCTCCTTCCCGTTCACTCCACCAATCAAGCACCAAGGCCTGATCAGCACTCAAGTCTCCCGTCTTAAGTATCTCTCCATATTCCTCACCTGTATTTCCCCCTACCTTCCCTCCCTTCCCTCTCCTTCCCCTTCACTCCATCAATCAAGCACCAAGGCCTGATCAGCACTCAAGTCTCCCGTCTTAAGTACAGCCGTCTTGGCCAAACTCTAATCTTAAGACTTTGGGGATTAATTTCAAGACTTTTTACATCATCAGTGGAAGGAATTGCTCTGCGGTACAGGTGACTGTGTTGGAATACATCAGTCTGCTCCTAAGACTGAATTATGTAGTGTTTGTAATATGATTTTGTTCCTTATGACCTATACTATTGCTTCCCCGCTAGTCTATACTCTCTCTCTCTCTCTCTCTCTCTCTCTCTCTCTCGTTATAATACTGATACTGAATAGCTGGCTTATAATACTGATACTGAATAGCTGGCTTATAATACTGATACTGAATATTATAGGTAGATAATACTTCTGAGAAATATCGGTCGTTACTGAATACTGATGAAAGTGCTTTGTGATCCGTTTGTTATGGCTGCCCTTCACAGGATGAGGCATCCGACAACAGAGAGATAGATAGATAGAGAGAGAGAGAGAGAGAGAGAGAGAGAGAGAGAGAGAGACCATTTCTATGGGAACAAACTAGGAAGGAAGGAGGGAAACAGGAAGAATTTGATGATACGAAAGTTCAAATGAGAGTAAGGAACAAGTGATGCTGCTGAACCTCACATACCCAGGCATTTCTAGGACCGGCCCTGTCCGTCACTCACTCACCAAGGATTATCGGGAACGAGGCACTTCGTTTTTGACACATTCGAAGTGGCGGATCTCGATATTACCTTCACTAATTCCATCACTACTAAAAAGTGTATTCCAAGTGTGAGATTAGGGTCTAGTGGCAGTGTGAATAAAATATGAATAAAGGTCATTGGAGTGAAGGGGTCATACTTAACTTGCGGCTTCTCTCGACTCCAACATCATTATTCTTGTTACCATCCAATGATTTACCTTCCTTGTTATTAACGCCTTCACTCGGTTACAAGCGTTCTCTTTTTTCTCTATTACAATCATTCTGTTACAATCATTCTGTTACAATCATTCTGTTACAATCATTTTGTTACAATCATTTTGTTACAATCATTTTGTTACAATCATTCTGTTACAATCATTTTGTTACAATCATTTTGTTACAATCATTTTGTTACAATCATTCTGTTACAATCATTCTGTTACAATCATTCTCTATTACAATCATTCTGTTACAATCATTCTGTTACAATCATTCTCTATTACAATCATTCTGTTACAATCATTCTGTTGCAATGATTCTGTTACAATCATTCTCTATTACAATCATTCTGTTACAATCATTCTCTATTACAATCATTCTGTTACAATCATTCTGTTGCAATGATTCTGTTACAATCATTCTCCATTACAATCATTCTGTTACAAACATTCTCTATTACAATCATTCTGTTACAATCATTCTGTTACAATCATTCTGTTACAATCATTCTGTTACAATCATTCTGTTACAATCATTCTATTACAATCATTCTGTTACAATCATTCTGTTACAATCATTCTCTGTTACAATCATTCTCTGTTACAATCATTCTGTTACAATCATTCTGTTACAATCATTCTCTGTTACAATCATTCTGTTTCAATCATTCTGTTACAATCATTCTCTGTTACAATCATTCTGTTACAATCATTCTGTTACAATCATTCTGTTACAATCATTCTGTTACAATCATTCTCTATTACAATCATTCTGTTACAATCATTCTATTACAATCATTCTATTACAATCATTCTGTTACAATCATTCTGTTACAATCATTCTCTGTTACAATCATTCTGTTACAATCATTGTTACAATCATTCTGTTACAATCATTCACTATTAGTCATTCTCTGTTACAATCATTCTGTTACAATCATTCTCTGTTACAATCATTCTGTTACAATCATTCTGTTACAATCATTCTGTTACAATCATTCTCTGTTACAATCATTCTGTTACAATCATTCTGTTACAATCATTCTCTGTTACAATCATTCTGTTACAATCATTGTTACAATCATTCTGTTACAATCATTCACTATTACAGTCATTCTCTGTTACAATCATTCTCTATTACAATCATTCTGTTGCGGTCATTCTCCGTTACAGTAATTCCCTGTTACAATCATTCTCAGTTACAATAATAATTCTCTCTTACACTGGCTAAGCACATCAGGCTATAATTTTGTCGTTCATTGTGTTAGTCGGATGAGCAACAATATTCCCTTTGATCTTCCCGGAATGTGGATAATAATTCCCTTCTGACTGGTGGCTGATATTACGCTAAAAAACAGATACGGAAAAGAATAGACTGGGCTCTGTCGCAACACTGGCAGACCACAAGCAGACATAATTATTAAGTCAATGTACAGTTGCATTCAAAATTTCTCTTACACTGTCTCGAAACTGTCGGAACCGCGTGAGATCTTCGACGAGGACTCCAACAGAAACACAGCTGGTGGTACCTTTTGTCTTTCGTGCGTGGCTCAGTCTGCTGGTGTAGGCGTGGGTGTGGCCGTGTGGGAGTATTGGTGCAGGGTGGCATGGGGTGTAGAAGGGTGGGGTGGGGTACAGCAGGGTGGGGTGGGGTGTATCGCGGTGTGGGTTGGGGTGAGGAGAAAAGGTGGTGGGATGGAGGAAGGCATGCATGAAAGGGAAGGAGAGGGTGCAGTGTGGTGGGTGGTGGAGGGGGGGGGAAGGAGAGGGTGCAGTGTGGTGGGTGGTGGAGGGGGGGGGAAGGAGAGGGTGTAGTGTGGTGGGGTGGTGGAGGGGGGAAGGAGAGGGTGCAGTATGGGGCGGTGGAGGGGGGAAGGAGAGGGTGCAGTGTGGTGGGGTGGTGGAGGGGGGGAAGGAGAGGGTGCAGTGTGGTGGGGTGGTGGGGGGAGGAAGGAGAGGGTGCAGTGTGGTGGGTGGTGGGGGGTGGGGGGAAGGAGAGGGTGCAGTGTGGGGGGTGGTGGAGGGGGGAAGGAGAGGGTGCAGTGTGGTGGGGTGGTGGAGGGGAGGAAAGGAGAGGGTGCAGTGTGGTGGGTGGTGGAGGGGGGAAGGAGAGGGTGCAGTGTGGTGGGGTGGTGGAGGGGGGGGAAAGGAGAGGGTGCAGTGTGGTGGTGTGGTGGAGGGGGGAAGGAGAGGGTGCAGTGTGGTGGGTGGTGGAGGGGGGGAAGGAGAGGGTGCAGTGTGGTGGGTGGTGGAGGGGGGTGAGGGGTGAGGGGTAGGGATGGTCGTGGGTTGGTGGAGGGGGGGTGAGGGGTATGGATGGTCGTGGGTTGGTGGAGGGGGGGTGAGGGGTATGGATGGTCGTGGGTTGGTGGAGGGGGATGAGGGGTAGGGATGGTCGTGGGTTGGTGGAGGGGGGTGAGGGGTGAGGGGTATGGATGGTCGTGGGGTGGTGGAGGGGGGTGAGGGTGAGGGGTATGGATGGTCGTGGGTTGGTGGAGGGGGATGAGGGGTAGGGATGGTCGTGGGTTGGTGGAGGGGGGTGAGGGGTATGGATGGTCGTGGGGTGGTGGAGGGGGGTGAGGGGTGAGGGGTAGGGATGGTCGTGGGGTGGTGGAGGGGGGTGAGGGGTGAGGGGTAGGGATGGTCTGACGTCCGCTGTTTAATGTCTCACTTTGATTAGGTCTTGCCATGTTGGGTCTGTCAACAAGGAAGCCTAAGGCGGCCAGGCACAAGCCTTTCACGCGCTCTATATATTTACATCTACATCTATCTATCTATCTATCCATTTATTTATCTGTCTATCTATCTATATATATGTACTGTACAGTATGCATGTATGCCAGACTAAAACAGCATTTATCTGTGATGAATTTTCAATATATTTTATATTTAAAAATTACACAGAGTTTCCAGTGGCTAGACAAGTGTGCTGTTGACGGGAATAAGACGTGATGGCTCCATGGCAGGACAGGACAGTTTATGACAATGACATTCCTTTGTACAGTATTTACCAGATTATCCAGCTGACTCAGTGACAAGGCATACAAACACCACACCAGTACATTAACAACAGCCCTCAATGTGACTGTGCTGCCAGGAATGCAGTATGGACGGTGGGTATTGGTGCAGAAATGGTGACAATACCTTAACAACAGCCCTCAATGTGACTGTGCTGCCAGGAATGCAGTATGGACGGTGAGTATTGGTGCAGAAATGGTGACAATACCTTAACAACAGCCCTCAATGTGACTGTGCTGCCAGGAATGCAGTATGGACGGTGAGTATTGGTGCAGAAATGGTGACAACAGAAGATGAAGGACTGTTGAGTCTCAGAGAACGACCTGTGTAATCTACGGCCAGAGTCGTCGACCTCAATCAGAGAGAGAGAGAGAGAGAGAGAGAGAGAGAGAGAGAGTTACCCTTAATTAAATACACTGCAACACATACAATTCACAACAGATCCTCTATAATCATCACCAGCGTATATAACCACCAATAAATATACATTGCCATCCATTACAGTACATACGGATTTTTTTCTTTTCTGTTTATGTGGGGAATATGGCTGGCAATGGAAAATATTATCAGAGGATACTTTTGTCTGAATCAAAGTTTTTAGTTTTGAGTGAGATTTTTTCATGACATTTTTGGTTTATTTAACGTTTTGGTATAAGAAGGTATTTTATTAAGAAGGGCAGCTTAGTATACAGTGACTAAGCTTTAATTTGTACTATCCTGCTCAGCTTAAAATATAAACAGCGTCTGGCAGTAAAGGTGGTAATGAAGGCAACACCCAAATCCCTTCAGTTGGGAAAGTGTCTCTAAATCCTACAGCAATAAACATTGGTGTGGAGGCAGGAGTAATACAGGAAATACACCTATACACACACAGCTGATATCTAGTGTATGTTTCCCTATTTGCCTGTGAATATGGCCTTTGTTGTCCTTTACCTCATGATGCTGTACTGTATGATTTAGGGAATTCCATTCGAAAAAGTAGCAATGTTTTCTCGTTCGTCTCTCTCTCTCTCTCTCTCTCTCTCTCTCTCTCTCTCTCTCACTGATGACCACCCTCACATCTGGCTTAATCACACAACAACACAGAAGGTCTTGTTGGTCAATCGCTATTAACCAAATGGGCAATATTGATACCTGGGACTCCCTTACCTGTGTTAGTTTATTTTGTGTTGGTAAATGGTGGGTGTTGGTAATTGTTTTGGTGACTGTTGGCAGATGTGTGTTACCTTGTGTTGGCAGATATGTGTTGGCAAATGAGTGTTGGCAGGTGTGTTTTGGCATGTGTGTTGGCAGATGCGTGTTGGCAGATGTGTGTTGGCAGATGTGTGTTGGCATATGTATGTTGGCAGATATGTGTTAGTAACTGCTCTTGCTACGGGTATTATTTCTGTTGGTAACTCGTGTTGGTATTGATACTTGTGTTAGCATTTGTGTTGGTAACTGTGTGTGTTGGTATTTATTTCATCGTTATTAGCAGTGTTGTTAAGTGAAGGTTGTGTTGATTGTGTTGCTGTGTTGCTTTATTATTTACTGATAATAACAGTGGTAGTGAGTGAGTGAGGTGGAGGGGGTGAGAGGGAGGGGGAGGCCAAGGATGAGATGGAGGGATGGATTGGAGAGGTATATGAGAGAGGGGTGTGTGAGCTGAGAGCAGGGCAGTGAGATGGGGGGGACAGGCCGACATGGAGACGATTTGTTTGTGGCCTTCCCTTACGGGATTAAGGCGTCTGGCAATACTGTAGATTGATAAACAGTGGTTGTAGCCTGGTAATAATGGCCACCCCAGGCTCATCTGAACGTGAACCCAGTGGACTGCAGGCTGAAGTTGTCCTTACTCCACAGTCAGCCGTCCTCTTTACGGGGGATTGGAAGGGCATTGAGGGACATTTGTACTACCCAGCAGCTCCCCCTCCCCTCCCCGGGTCCTATCAGTGCCACCACGTGAAGGCGTCCCTCTCCAGTAGCATTCGTGGTGGTAATTGTGTAGAAAAGGTTTAGTTATGAGTGTGTGTGTGTGTGTGTGTGTGTGTGTGTGTGTGTGTGTGTGTGTGTGAGAGAGAGAGAGAGAGAGAGAGGGCGACCTAGTTCCTTTATTAACACTCATTTTGATATTACAAGACAGAAAATCCGGACTGAGATTAAACGGAAATGAAGAGTATTATGTGGAGGGACTGAGAGACTTATAAATCTCTCTCTCTCTCTCTCTCACACACACATACACACACACACACACACACACACACACACACACACACACACACACACACACACACACACACACACAAACCAAACTGTCAGCTCCACTACACAATACACGGCTGCCTTGTGTCTAAATTTTCAGGTATTATCCTTGGCGTGTTTCAGTCCTCGAGATGATATGACACGGTGAATTATAGGCTTTGATGAGGTGAATTATCGGCTTTTATGAGATAAATTATAGGCTTTGATGAGGTAAATTATAGGCTTTGATGAGGTGAATTATAGGCTTTGATGAGGTGAATTATAGGCTTTGATGAGGTAAATTATAGGCTTTGATGAGGTAAATTATAGGCTTTTATGAGGTAAATTATAGGCTTTTATGAGGTAAATTATAGGCTTTTATGAGGTAAATTATAGGCTTTTATGAGGTAAATTATAGGCTTTTATGAGGTAAATTATAGGCTTTTATGAGGTAAATTATAGGCTTTTATGAGGTAAATTATAGGCTTTTATGAGGTAAATTATAGGCTTTTATGAAGTAAATTATAGGCTTTTATGAGGTAAATTATAGGCTTTTATGAGGTAAATTATAGGCTTTTATGAGGTAAATTATAGGCTTTTATGAGGTAAATTATAGGCTTTTATGAGGTAAATTATAGGCTTTTATGAGGTAAATTATTGGCTTTTATGAAGTAAATTATAGGTTTTTATGAGGTAAAAATTATTGGCTTTTATGAGAAATTATAGCCTTTTATGAGGTAAATTATAGGCTTTTATGAGGTAAATTATAGGCTTTTATGTGGGCTAAATCACCAGCATAAAGGCTTCGTCTGAGTATGAGGGATTGGGTGATTTTATATGTGGCAGACAGCAGGGTGGAAAGACTGTTTATGTTGGGGGTTCCTACTCACACTTCACACTACCACACTTCACACTTCCACACCTCTTCCTCTCACACTTTACACTTCCTCACCTCACACCTCTTCCTCTCTCACTTCACACTACCACACTTCACACTTCCACACCTCACACCTCTTCCTCTCACACTTCACACTTCCTCACCTCACACCATTTCCTCTCACGCTTCACACTTTACACTCACCTCACACCTCTTCCTCTCACACTTCACACTTCCTCACCTCACACCACTTCCTCTCACACTTCACACTTCCTCACCTCACACCTCTTCCTCTCACACTTCACACTTCCTCACCTCACACCTCTTCCTCTCACACTTCACACTTCCTCACCTCACACCACTTCCTCTCACACTTCACACTTCCTCACCTCACACCTCTTCCTCTCACACTTCACACTTCCTCACCTCACACCACTTCCTCACCTCACACCTCTTCCTCTCACACTTCACACTTCCTCACCTCACACCTCTTCCTCTCACACTTCACACTTCCTCACCTCACACCTCTTCCTCTCACACTTCACACTTTACACTCACCTCACACCTCTTCCTCTCACACTTCACACTTTACACTCACCTCACACCTCTTCCTCTCACACTTCACACTTCCTCACCTCACACCTCTTCCTCTCACACTTCACACTTCCTCACCTCACACCTCTTCCTCTCACACTTCACACTTTACACTCACCTCACACCTCTTCCTCTCACACTTCACACTTCCTCTCCTCACACCTCTTCCTCTCACACTTCACACCTCTTCACCTCACACCTCTTCCTCTCACACTTCCTCACCACACACCTCTTCCTCTCACACTTCACACTTCCTCACCTCACACCTCTTCCTCTCACACTTCACACTTCCTCTCACACTTCACACTTCCTCTCACACTTCACACTTCCTCACCTCACACCTCTTCCTCTCACACTTCACACTTCCTCTCACACTTCACACTTCCTCTCACACTTCACACTTCCTCACCTCACACCTCTTCCTCTTACACTTCACACTTCCTCACCTCACACCTCTTCCTCTCACATTCACACTTCCTCACCTCACACCTCTTCCTCTTACACTTCACACTTCCTCACCTCACACCTCTTCCTCTCACACTTCACACTTCCTCACCTCACACCTCTTCCTCTCACACTTCACACTCACCTTACACCTCTTCCTCTTACACTTCACACTTCCTCACCTCACACCTCTTCCTCTCACATTCACACTTACCTCATACCTCTTCCTCTCACCTCACACCTCTTCCTCTCACACTTCACACTTCCTCTCACACTTCACAACGTCTTTTCATCAAGCCGCAACCTGAGGAAAAATATAAAAGCTTATATTTGCACAGGGACTTCATCCAGCCACTGTATTAACGTGGGTAGGTTTGCTCACCAAGTCATATTCGCCTTCTGCTCTCTCTCTCTCTCTCTCTCTCTCTCTCTCTCAGCAGTCCTAACTTGGAGAAAGACTCAGGTATACCAATTAGCAGTGACCTCGTGTTCTCCAAGCAATGAACTGAATCAGAGAAAAATGCACAGAGACATCTGTGTTATATAAAGAGACAGTTTAGCCACAGAAACAGGGCTATAGTTCTCTCTGTCTACAGTTCTCTTGTATGACCTGAACTAGAATATGGTACTAGTCACGAAGAAGTGCCATGGAAAGGATATGGAGCCGTAACACTGCCTTTTTCTGCCGCTGAGCTACGTGAAATAAGCTACAAAAAGACGAACATCTGGGTCAAGTTAACGTGAAAGGAGTATAGGCAACGTGGCTGGTGGAAGCAAAGGTGACAGATAGGTTAGCACCACTGGAAGGCACCTCCCTAACACCTCGTCCTTAGCTATTTATTTTCGAATACGGATGGTTAATATAATTCAGCACGTCATTTATGCAGACTAGGGCGATATTAGAATGACATAAGCAACACGCAAGAGGGTGACGTAATATAAACCCATCAAGCCAGCATAAACCCCGTGACGTAATATAAACCCATCAAGCCAGCATAAACCCCGTGACGTAATATAAACCCATCAAGCCAGCATAAACCCCGTGACGTAATATAAACCCATCAAGCCAGCATAAACCCCGTGACGTAATATAAACCCATCAAGCCAGCATAAACCCCGTGACGTAATATAAACCCATCAAGCCAGCATAAACCCCGTGACGTAATATAAACCCATCAAGCCAGCATAAACCCCGTGACGTAATATAAACCCATCAAGCCAGCATAAACCCCGTGACGTAATATAAACCCATCAAGCCAGCATAAACCCCGTGACGTAATATAAACCCATCAAGCCAGCATAAACCCCGTGACGTAATATAAACCCATCAAGCCAGCATAAACCTCGTGATGGAATTCCTTGGTTCATTCTCACTTCCTCAAGAAAATCACATTCATCTCAGGAGACAGTTTTCGCCTTGAGCACTTTGCTGTGACCTTCCCTGACGCCTTGACCTACTGGACGTCTTTCTTGACTTGAACTGCGTCGTCTGGTGCTGGCCTGCGTCGATAAATACGTCTGTGTCGATAAATACGTCTGTGTCGATAAATACGTCTGTCGATAAATACGTCTGTTTCGATAAATACGTCTGTGTCGATAAATACGTCTGTGTCGATATATACGTCTGTGTCGATAAATACGTCTGTCGATAAATGCGTCTGTGTCGGTAAATTCGTCAGTGTCGATAAATACGTCTGTGTCGATATATACGTCTGTCGATAAATACGTCTGTGTCGGTAAATTCGTCAGTGTCGATAAATACGTCTGTGTCGGTAAATACGTCTGTGTTGATAAATACGTCTGTGTCGATAAATACGTCTGTGTCGATAAATACGTCTGTGTCGATAAATACGTCTGCGTCGATAAATGTCTGTGTCGGTAAATACGTCTGTGTCGATAAATACGTCTGTCGATAAATACGTCTGCGTCGATAAATACGTCTGTGTCGATAAATACGTCTGTGTCGATAAATACGTCTGTCGATAAATACGTCTGTGTCGATAAATACGTCTGTGTCGATAAATACGTCTGTCGATAAATACGTTTGCGTCGGTAAATACGTCTGCGTCGATAAATACGTCTGCGTCGATAAATACGTCTGTGTCGATAAATACGTCTGTGTCGATAAATACGTCTGTGTCGATAAATACGTCTGTGTCGATAAATACGTCTGTGTCGATAAATACGTCTGCGTCGATAAATACGTCTGCGTCGATAAATACGTGTCGATAAATACGTCTGTGTCGATAAATACGTCTGTGTCGATAAATACGTCTGTGTCGATAAATACGTCTGTGTCGATAAATACGTCTGTGTCGATAAATACGTCTGCGTCGGTAAATACGTCCTGGTGGTGAAGGGGTTAAGGTGGGACTGCCCCTACACTGCCACTCTGCTGAGATGTTGCAGCTGACGCCACTACAAACACTACTGTCTCTTGTAACAAAATACTGTAACACCACTTCACATATGCCAGTCACCGCCTCAGCCAAGCATCATCATCATCATCATCATTACTACCACCACCACCACCATCACCATCATCATCATGATCATCATCACCATCACCACCACCACCACCACCACCACCATCATCATCGTTGTCATCATCATCACCACCACCACCATCATCATCATCATCATCATCATTACCACCACCACCATCATCACCACCACCACCACCATCATCATCGTCATCATCATCATCACCGTTATCATCATCACCATCATAACCATCATCATCATCACCACCACCACCACCACCACCACCATCATCAACATCATCATCCCACCCTTCACTCGCCTAAAAGGATGGGATGAGGCAGAATTTAGAAACCAACGAAAACATGTAGAGGGAGCACCGTCCAAGGCGTGCCCAGGGAAATACTCGTTGGCCACATACTTAACTCAATCATTAATCATTCAAACCTTTGGAAACCTTAATTTAGTCCAGAACTGATTTATTTATTTATCTATCTTACATATCTATCAATCCATCTATCTATCTATCCATCTATATCTATCATTCAGTCCATCTATCTATCTATCCATCCATCCATCCACCTATCTATCTATCCATCCATCCATTTATCTATCTATCTATCTATCTACCTACCATCCAGTGCCTTACTGCCCCATCAGGAGAGCTGGGGTCAGAGGTCAGGCTACATACTCCTGACATTCAAGACAAAAGTGACCAGTTGCTCGACCCTGAGTAGTATTAAGTGACCAATTAACCCCAACCGTCCCTCGGACTTAACCCTTCATGAGCCACAGGGGGACTGGGTCGCCTTAACCCACTGGACCACCACCAAAATGACCCGTACAAGTAATAAACACGTCAACCATGGCTTCTGTGGCACTATTTGCAAAGCCACAGCAAATTTCAGTAGTCCACGTGCTGGTGCAAATCAGCCATCAATGCTGGCTAGATTTTAAGACTGAAACAATAGCCCAAACAATAGCCCAGGCGATATATAGCCCCCAAATAGCGCAAACAATAGCCCAGGCGATATATAAGCCCCCCAAATAGCCCAAACAATAGCCCAGGCGATATATAGCCCCCAAATAGCCCAAACAATAGCCCAAGGGATATATGGCTCCCCAATAGCCCAAACAATAGCCCAGGCGATATATAGCCCAGTGAGGGGCAGGAAACAATCTCTCTCCTAAGGACTACGTCACTAGATGAATGAGGTCATCTGACTTGGTTTGTCTCTTTTCCTTTCCTTCTTTCCTTGGTCTTCTCTCTCTCTCTCTCTCTCTCTCTCTCTCTCTCTCTCTCTCTCTCACACACACACACACACACACACACACACACATACACACACACACACACACCAAAGAGCAGTCACAAGTCATTCATGGGAAAAGATAGAGTGATTGAGAGAACTGAAGGAGAGAAAAGAGGGATGCCACTTGAGAGAGAGAGAGAGAGAGAGAGAATTTATAGACATATGCATAGATAGACTGATGATAGATATTGATTGGCAGATACATGCATAGATAGATGGATAGATAGAAGATAGATAGGTAGATATATGCATAGACACAGATAGATAGATAGATAGATAGACAGGTAGATAGATACAGATAGATAGGTAGATATATGCATAGACACAGATAGATAGATAGATAGACAGGTAGATAGATACAGATAGATAGGTAGATATATGCATAGACACAGATAGATAGATAGATAGATAGATAGACAGGTAGATAGATACAGATAATCTCGGCCAAGTCAAGGTGGACAAACGATAGATTTCCAAGATTTTTCTCGTCGTCAGTAAAGCTAATAAAACCCTATATAATTAACACACCTTTACCTGCACCTGGCTGACCCATTTAATTTACCCTATATAATTAACACACCTTTACCTGCACCTGGCTGACCCATTTAATTTACCCTATATAATTAACACACCTTTACCTGCACCTGGCTGACCCATTTAATTTACCCTATATAATTAACACACCTTTACCTGCACCTGGCTGACCCATTTAATTTACCCTATATAATTAACACACCTTTACCTGCACCTGGCTGACCCATTTAATTTACCCTATATAATTAACACACCTTTACCTGCACCTGGCTGACCCATTTAATTTACCCTATATAATTAACACACCTTTACCTGCACCTGGCTGACCCATTTAATTTACCCTATATAATTAACACACCTTTACCTGCACCTGGCTGACCCATTTAATTTACCCTATATAATTAACACACCTTTACCTGCACCTGGCTGACCCATTTAATTTACCCTATATAATTAACACACCTTTACCTGCACCTGGTTGACCCATTTAATTTACCCTATATAATTAACACACCTTTACCTGCACCTGGCTGATCCATTTAATTTACCCTATATAATTAACACACCTTTACCTGCACCTGGCTGACCCATTTAATTTACCCTATATAATTAACACACCTTTACCTGCACCTGGCTGACCCATTTAATTTACCCTATATAATTAACACCCCTTTACCTGCACCTGGCTGACCCATTTAATTTACCCTATATAATTAACACCCCTTTACCTGCACCTGGCTGACCCATTTAATTTACCCTATATAATTAACACCCCTTTACCTGCACCTGGCTGACCCATTTAATTTACCCTATATAATTAACACACCTTTACCTGCACCTGGCTCACCCATTTAATTTACCCTATATAATTAACACCCCTTTACCTGCACCTGGCTGACCCATTTAATTTACCCTATATAATTAACACACCTTTACCTGCACCTGGCTGACCCATTTAATTTACCCTATATAATTAACACACCTTTACCTGCACCTGGCTGACCCATTTAATTTACCCTATATAATTAACACACCTTTACCTGCACCTGGCTGACCCATTTAATTTACCCTATATAATTAACACACCTTTACCTGCACCTGGCTGACCCATTTAATTTACCCTATATAATTAACACACCTTTACCTGCACCTGGCTGACCCATTTAATTTACCCTATATAATTAACACACCTTTACCTGCACCTGGCTGACCCATTTAATTTACCCTATATAATTAACACACCTTTACCTGCACCTGGCTGACCCATTTAATTTACCCTATATAATTAACACCCCTTTACCTGCACCTGGCTGACCCATTTAATTTACCCTATATAATTAACACACCTTTACCTGCACCTGGCTCACCCATTTAATTTACCCTATATAATTAACACCCCTTTACCTGCACCTGGCTGACCCATTTAATTTACCCTATATAATTAACACACCTTTACCTGCACCTGGCTGACCCATTTAATTTACCCTATATAATTAACACACCTTTACCTGCACCTGGCTGACCCATTTAATTTACCCTATATAATTAACACACCTTTACCTGCACCTGGCTGACCCATTTAATTTACCCTGTATAATTAACACACCTTTACCTGCACCTGGCTGACCCATTTAATTTACCCTATATAATTAACACACCTTTACCTGCACCTGGCTGACCCATTTAATTTACCCTATATAATTAACACACCTTTACCTGCACCTGGCTCACCCATTTACCCTATTTACCCTACATAATTAACACACCTTTACCTGCACCTGGCTGACCCATTTAATTTACCCTATATAATTAACACACCTTTACCTGCACCTGGCTCACCCATTTAATTTACCCTATATAATTAACACACCTTTACCTGCACCTGGCTCACCCATTTAATTTACCCTATATAATTAACACACCTTTACCTGCACCTGGCTCACCCATTTAATTATACGCTATATAATTAACACACCTTTACCTGCACCTGGCTCACCCATTTAATTTACCCTATATAATTAACACACCTTTACCTGCACCTGGCTCACCCATTTAATTTACCCTATATAATTAACACACCTTTACCTGCACCTGGCTCACCCATTTAATTTACCCTATATAATTAACACACCTTTACCTGCACCTGGCTCACCCATTCTTAAACCTTCTTAGTGTTAGTGTTGTCTGTGGCCTTGTTCACCACCAGTACAAATAGGGACCTGGATGTGCATTGGACGGTTGCCTGGCATTACATAGGGGCGACTTGTGACTTGGTAAAATACACTGTTTGCTTCAATGACCTTGTTAGCGATACACAGTAAGCTTAAACCATTTTCTTCTTCTTATCTTCTTCTTCTTCTTCTTCTCCTCCTCCTCCTCCTCCTCTTCTTCCTTCTTCTCCTCCTCTTCCTCTTCTTCTTCTTCTTCCTCCTCCTCCTCCTCTGGAATCTCATCTCGCGGTTCATTTTCAAACGAATGAGAAAGAAATTACGTGATACATTGCAAACTTCGTCAGTACCCCCGAGTCTCTCTCTCTCTCTCTCTCTCTCTCTCTCTCTCTCTCTCTCTCTCTCTCTCAAATGATATTAAACAATATATGAAAGAATGCTTCAGGCTAATGAGTAATAATTTATATGACTGTATAGCGAACAAGGAGGAAGACTAAATGAAAAAAAAGCATTTGGGAGCCGAATGCTAATCGCCCGCCAGAATATGCTGTTGGCCAAGTCCAAGATTCTGGCCATATCTTGATACCCTG
>NC_137033.1:61780961-61790961 GCF_032717465.1 Coenobita brevimanus
CCAGACCCCTCCCTCCCCCGTCTCTCTCTCTCTCTCTCTCTCTCTCTCTCTCTCTCTCTCTCTCTCTCCTGCACCCTTAACAACGGCCAAATCCAGTCTGTGTCCCCAACTGTGTCACTCCCTCACTCACTGATTCACTATACTCTTTTGAAGGACGAAATCTGGCAGGCTGCAACCGTTGACTTTTATGAATGTTACGCTTATGGACGGGGTGCCTAGGAGTGGTGGGTGTGGCAGGCGTGTCTGGTGTGCGTCTGAGGTGTGTTTGATGTGCAAGGTGTGTGCATCTGGGGTGTTTGAGAGCTATGTTTGGGATGTGTTGGGATGGTGAACAGTGAGGGGGTGGGTGCGGCTATCATAGGTGTCCCTTGTATTGATTTTATAGTGAAGACGATGCCAAAAGGTCGCTGCTAAACTGAATACATTGGTTTGACCGTAGCAGGAATTAACAACCTTTCCTATCCATCATCACACAAGCCTTAATTAGCTGATGGTCATTAGGTCCAACAATGGTAATGATCTGTTGTCTAAGTCTTGATCTCTGCTTAATTAAGTCAACATCATTACGCTAAGGCATAATACGCTATTCTCTTCTCGGAGCAATACCTATATCAATTTATCTATCTATATATCTATCTATCTACACACACACACACACACACACACACACACACACACACACACACACACACACACACACACAACCCAGATGTGGTTTGTCTTTCACTTCCTCGTCTGCTTTTACTCTCACTCCTTCCTTCCCCTCTTCCTTCTTCCTCATTATGTCCCTATTACTTCCTCCTGCATTGTCCTCCTTCTCCCCCTCCCCTCCTCCTCCTCCTACCCCACCCCTTCCCCATCCTTCTACCCTCCCCATTCCCCCTCCCCCTCCTCCCAATCCTCTCCCACTCCTCCTACTCTCCCCATTCCCCCTCCTCCCTCTCTTCCTTTTGCACTGTCCTCCTCCTTCTCCTCCACCCACCCTCCCCCTCCTCCATTCCCCTCCCCCTTCCTCCTACCCTCCCCAATCCATCTCCTCCCCGGCCTCTCCCCCTCCACCTCCCTATCTCCTTCTTTCTGCATTACATCCTCCTCCTCTTCCTCCTCCTCCTCCTCCCTATCTCCTTTCTGCATTACATCCTCCTCCTCTTCCTCCTCCTCCTCCTCCTTTACTGGTTTCCTAAGTAACACAGTGCTGGTACTGACGTCATGCCACCCCGTTACATGTACAACAGTAGTCTTGCTTGCTCGCTTCCCTCGCTCGCTCCTGTAACTTGCTCGCTTCCCTCGCTCGCTCCAGTAACTTGCTCGCTTCCCTCGCTCGCTCCTGTAACTTGCTCGCTTCCCTCGCTCGCTCCAGTAACTTGCTCGCTTCCCTCGCTCGCTCCTGTAATTTGCTCGCTTCCCTCGCTCGCTTTAATAACTCGCTTCCCTCGCTCGCCCCAGTAACTTGCTCGCTTCCCTCGCTCGCCCCAGTAACTTGCTCGCTTCCCTCGCTCGCTCCTGTAATTTGCTCGCTTCCCTCGCTCGCTCCAGTAACTTGTTCGCTTCCCTCGCTCGCTCCAGTAACTTGCTCGCTTTCCTCGCTCGCTCTAGTAACTTGCTTCTCTCGCTCGCTCCAGTAACTTGCTCGCTTCCCTCGCTCACTCCAGTAACTTGCTCTCTTCCCTCGCTCACTCCAGTAACTTGCTCTCTTCCCTCGCTCGCTCCAGTAACTTGCTCTCTTCCCTCGCTCGCTCCAGTAACTTGCTCTCTTCCCTCGCTCGCTCCAGTAACTTGCTCGCTTCCCTCGCTCGCTCCAGTAACTTGCTCGCTTCCCTCGCTCGCTCCTGTAACTTGCTCGCTTCTCTCGCTCGCTCCTGTAACTTGCTCGCTTCCCTCGCTCGCTCTAGTAACTTGCTTCTCTCTCTCGCTCCAGTAACTTGCTCGGTTCCCTCGCTCGCTCCAGTAACTTGCTCGCTTCCCTCGCTCGCTCCAGTAACTTGCTCGCTTCCCTCGCTCGCTCCTGTAACTTGCTCGCTTCCCTCGCTCGGTCCAGTAACTTGCTCTCTTCCCTCGCTCGCTCCAGTAACTTGCTCGCTTCCCTCGCTCGCTCCAGTAACTTGCTCGCTTCCCTCGCTCGCTCCAGTAACTTGCTCGCTTCTCTCGCTCGCTCCTGTAACTTGCTCGCTTCCCTCGCTCGCTCCAGTAACTTGCTCGCTTCCCTCGCTCGCTCCACTAACTAAGGCCATGACTAGCTTTACATCCCGAAAAATTTATCTCATGTAAATTAAGCTGTACCGATGGTTGTGAAAATAAAACGAATATGTTATTACACACACACACACACACACACACACACACACACACACACACACACACACACAAATGGATTAACAGTGTCATCAGAGGTTTGTTTACATGGAACTGATATGCAAAAACATGACCTCAACTGACCTTTTAATTACACACTAACGAGTAACGCAATATATACCAGCACCAGAGCGTATAAAAGTGCATATATGTAGTTAGTAATTTATGTAGATTTTGTTGATTTATTTATTTATGGTTTTTCACCTACGTGCATCTAGTAAACAGAAAGTATTTGTGTGTGATTGTGTAATGTATGTTTGTTGTGTTGGTGGAGGATTAGGCTGTGTGTGTGTGTGTGTGTGTGTGTGTGTGTGTGTGTGTGTGTGTGTGAGAGAGAGAGAGAGAGAGAGAGAGAGAGAGATTTGAGTACGAATGACTATATGATTATGTGTGATACAGGAATAATAATGATAATAATAATAATAATAATAATAATTCTGAGTTCATATTTACATTTAATTAGTGGAGAAAACACTAGTCAAATTTCCCATCAGGTTCTCACGCATGTGTTTATTTCAGTAACTGTAGCCAAAATAAAAAAAGAAGGGGGGGGGACTTCATGAAACAATGAAGGTGTTGTGGACATGTACAAATATTTCCCTTAGGGGGAAACGCGAAAATTAACGAAAGAAACGCCAAAAGTGTAAGGGAAGAAAGGCAAAGTGACGACGCTCGTTGTGAAAATATCGCGAAAAGTGACAAAAGAAACGCGAAAATTAACGAAAGACAAGTGAAATGTGAAGACGCTCGCTGTGAAAATATCACTTACAAGGGAAATAATTTTCTTTTTACATTAACCCATTAGTGACCAGAGTTCCTGTGGGATGTAATTTGCTGGACGGGTACTAAGTGTACCGCCCTTCGCCTATCGGCTCATAGTCGCGAAGCTCATACGTCCCTACCCTGGGATTCCCTTCTTTATTAAATTCTGAAAATGCCCAGCTCCGTCCATTATAGGAGACGCTGGGCGCCAAAGGGTTAATGTAAACACACAGATTACCCTTATATGTTACAGCCTTTTCAAGGTATTTATAAAGTAATATTCAACAACTTCACAAACAAACTGAACTACCATCTCTCGTAATTCTACATGTATTCCCTCACATTGAAATACCGCTTCTAAACAGCCTCTACCCATAAAATATTACCCGCGCACGTTGGGGTAAAGCCTGTCTCCTGTTGCTGTTAAATTCACTTCCTCAGCATCCAGTTCTTCCTGTCCCCCTCCTTCTTACGGCTGAGTGGCGGGTTCTGTATGGCTTAAGAGGCTTTGATGTTCTCCCAATGTTATTAAAAAAGAAAAAAATCTATCTATCTATCTATTGCCAGACGCCTCAATCCCGTTTGGGGTGGCCACAAACAAATCGCCTCCAAGTCGCCCTGTCCCCCGCCATTTCACTGCCCTGCTCCCAACTCACACACCCCTCTCTCATATACCTCTCCACCCCATCCCTCCATCTCATCCTCGGCCTCCCCCTCTTCCCCCCTCCACCTCACTCACATACACTCTCTTCGTCAGTCTTTCACCCTCCATCCTCTCCACATGGCCAAACCACCTCAGTGTGTTCCTCATAACGCTTCCTATCACATCCACATCCACACCACAACGCTTCTTTATATCCTCATTCGTCAGCCTGTCTCTCCATGTGACTCCACAGGCTCCTCTTAAATAACTCATTTCCACTGCTCTCGCTCTTGACTTGTGCCCTTCCAACAACGTCCAAGCTTCACTTCCATACGTTAAAGTTGGTATCACAATACTGTCATGTAGTAACTTTTTCACTTCCATGCTCACTTCCCTGTTTCTTATCACTGCTTTCAAAGAACCAGCAACCTTTCTTCCCTGATGTACCCTTTCAAGCACTTCACCCTCCAAACTTCCATCCTTACTCATCACACTACCCAAGTACTTAAACGTATTCACATTTTCCAATTCCTCACCATCCAACCTCGCTGTACATTCACTGACTTCACCTCTCTCAAAGACCATCACTTTACTCTTCATTACATTCACCTTTAGATTCCGTTTCTTACACACTCTCCCAAACTCATCCACCAAGCCTTGCAGCTCCCCTTCGTCTTCACTCAACAACACAGTATCATCTGCAAACAACAGTACAGGGAGTTTCCAAACACTACCCTCTCTCACCAGGGCCACTCCAACATCAATATAGTTAAACATACAAACTTTGTGAAAACTAGACCGTGTGTTTCAGTGACGCAGGAGGCGTGTGTGTGTGTGTGTGTGTGTGTGTGTGTGTGTGATCAGTTATTCAGACTATAAATTGTCACTCTAGTTCAGTCTCATAAAAACCTACACTATCACACATTCATCTCTCTCTCTCTCTCTCTCTCTCTCTCTCTCTCTCTCTCTCTCTCTCACATAAATTCCATCCCCGTCTATCATCATTCTTTTCTCTCTCCCTCTTCACCTGTCCACTTCATCCCCCTTCACACTCGAAGGACTTTTAGCAGTTTTACCTTTGATCTCTCTCTCTCTCTCTCTCTCTCTCTCTCTCTCTCTCTCTCTCTCTCTCTCTCTCTCTCTCTCTCTCTCTCTCAGGTATAATGATCCCTATCTTTTTATCATATTCTTTCAACTAACAAATGTTTTATTCAGCGTGGGAGAAAAATATAAGTCATAAGTGAATTTAAGACCTCTCTCTCTCTCTCTCTCTCTCTCTCTCTCTCTCATCTGATGGAACTGGACCACCTGCACAACTTAAACACTATGCTCCGGTTGCATGAAATTCGGAGAGCTTAAGTTATGAGGTAGGGATGCGTCTCCTTGGTTACTAGTGAAATTAATCATCCCGTCTGACTATACCTGGGCATCAACTGAACTATATCTATCTATAACCCGACGCCCTAATCCCGCAGAGGGTGGCCGCAGACAAAACGCCTCCAAGTCGCTCTGTCACCCACCATTTGATTGCCCTCCCCCCAACTCACTCCCCGGTCCCTAATATACCTCTCAACTCCATCCCTCCACCTCATCCTCGGTCTCCCCCTCCCCCTCCCTCTTCTTTTGCCAAGTGTAAATAAACGCACTATAGTATTAATCTCTAGGTAAATAAAATCGTATTGTCTGAACCGGGATACACAAACACACTTACGAACAATTCCTGTCGTAAGTCTGTTAAGTGTAGTACAGGCAAGGATTTTCAGTATATATATAAAAATACCAACAGCTATACTCCTCTTACTCTAACCTGGCCTAAAACTGCCATCTCTCCATCTTTATCGCTGAGTTGTAGCAGGAGATTAACACTGGAATATAATGCTAGTCACGATGAAGTGCTATGGAAAGGATGTACAGTAGAGCCGCAGCATAACACGAGTATAATGCTAGTCACGATGAAGTGCTATGGAAAGGATGTAGAGTCGCAGCATTGTCTTCTTCTACCACTGAGCTACATGAAATATGCTGCAGAAGGACGAAAATCTGGGCCAAGTTAGAGTAAAAGGAGTATAGTTTATCACAACAGATATGGTGGATTATTTCTCCCAGTGCATCAACCTTCACCTCATACAAGTCCATGTTTAGTTAGATCAGAAGGTGGATTTGAATATACTCCTTTTACTCTGACTTGGCCTAAAACTGCCATCTCTCCGTATTGAGTTCTGAGTTATAACAAGAGATTAACACTAAAATATGATGCTAGTCACGAAGAAGTTCTATGGAGAGGATGTAGAGCCACAGGACTGCCCTTTACTTGGCCTAAAACTGCCATCTCTCCATACTGAGTTCTGAGTTATAACAAGAGATTAACACTAAAATATGATGCTAGTCACGAAGAAGTTCTATGGAGAGGATGTAAAGCCACAGAACTCCATACTGAGTTCTGAGTTATAACAAAAGCTTAACACCAAAAAATGATGCTAGTCACGAAGAAGTTCCATGGATAGGATGCAGAGCCCCAGACCTGTCTTTTGCTGGGCCAGATCTAGGTGACATCAGGTGCAAGGGGACGAACACACGGGGTAAGTTAGAGTACAAACATCACAGCCAGCTTAAAGACTCCTTCCTGTCTCATAACTAAGGCTCACTGAATGTCACGTCACCACGACTTTGTATTAATATTGTGCCAGTGACCCAGTTCCGTCAGGTGAAGACAAATTAATTATAGCGCTACAATCCGTCACCAAAGCCAGTGCTATCATCGTACCTTTGACGCCTTTTGTGTTAATTATGTTTAAGCTTCAAACAGCAGTAAATCACAAAGGCCTAATTAGAGTACGCACAGGACATGACCCTCATTAACAAGGCAGGCTTAACCAGGTCACCTCTAGTAGAAATCATCACTAACTATATATAGAACACTTATCACCTATTAACGTCAATTAATTACTCGATGCTAATGATATGCTAATGTATCAGCTGCTTGGAACACCACAGCTGACCACCAATATGTATCAGCTTAGGCGTGACTCCACTAAGTTCCAGGCAGGACATCAATTTATGTAATGTTCCCGCTGGTTGCAAATCACTAATTCCCAGCTGGCACTCCCGAATGTCTCTCCCTGCAACAGATGGCGGGAATCGGTGTAGATCCTGTATTAGAGGAACGGTAGCGTGTGCAGGTGACAGAAACTGGAGCAGGTTGTGTGTATTTTTTTATCCCTCTTTATTTGCCACAAAAAGATACAACTGCGACAAGAGAGAGTTCAGAGCAGTACGTCTCTCCTTTACCAGAGCTGAAAGTAATCTCCTACAGCTGCCTGGCCTCCCACTGGGAGTGGCCTGAGATCAGTAGTTTCTTAGAGGTGTCATCTTCCACAGACAACTGGGATTTGTGTATGAGTAGAAGTGAGTTACAACTGTACCATGCACATTATACACCTCAATAAAGTAATATTAATTACATTAAAGTATACCAGCCGGGTATATGTGTTTCCCCAAGACTTAACATATATACAATTCATATTCGTCTATCGCCTTCCCTTACCCTCGTGTGTACGTCCAAAAGTGCTGACTTTGGCAGGTCTGGGGCTCATCTCATTCCCACACCACGCTTACACTGAAGTGGCATTTGGTTCTTCATCTCAACACTACAACACATTTTCTCTAAATATGAATAAACACAATGTGTATAGTAGCGAAAGACCTAATTCTAATGTGGAAATGATGTCGGCACCAGAACACTAATGATATGCTAATGATATGCTAATGATATGTTAATGATATGCTAATGATATGCTAATGATATGCTCAATGCCATCAATCAACCGTAGTAATGCTAATCATGCTGCCTGGTAAGCATAGGTATTATTTTCCCGGACTGAGGCCAGCATGAGAGGGTGATGTGTAGTGGTAATGTGTAGTGAGGTGATATAGTGTAGTGGGTGATGTGTAGTGGTAATGTGTAGTGAGGTGATATAGTGTAGTGGGTGATGTGTAGCGGTAATGTGTAGTGAGGTGATATAGTGTAGTGGGTGATGTGTAGTGGTAACGTGTAGTGAGGTGATATAGTGTAGTGGGTGATGTGTAGTGGTAATGTGTAGTGAGGTGATAGAGTGTAGTGGGTGATGTGTAGTGGTAATGTGTAGTGAGGTGATATAGTGTAGTGGGTGATGTGTAGTGGTAATGTGTAGTGAGGTGATATAGTGTAGTGGGTGATGTGTAGTGGTAATGTGTAGTGAGGTGATATAGTGTAGTGGGTGATGTGTAGTGGTAATGTGTAGTGAGGTGATATAGTGTAGTGGGTGATGTGTAGTGGTAATGTGTAGTGAGGTGATATAGTGTAGTGGGTGATGTGTAGTGGTAATGTGTAGTGAGGTGATATAGTGTAGTGGGTGATGTGTAGTGGTAATGTGTAGTGAGGTGATATAGTGTAGTGGGTGATGTGTAGTGGTAATGTGTAGTGAGGTGATATAGTGTAGTGGGTGATGTGTAGTGGTAATGTGTAGTGAGGTCATATAGTGTAGTGGGTGATGTGTAGTGGTAATGTGTAGTGAGGTCATATAGTGTAGTGGGTGATGTGTAGTGGCAATGTGTAGTGAGGTGATATAGTGTAGTGGGTGATGTGTAGTGGCAATGTGTAGTGAGGTGATATAGTGTAGTGGGTGATGTGTAGTGGCAATGTGTAGTGAGGTGATATAGTGTAGTGGGTGATGTGTAGTGGCAATGTGTAGTGAGGTGATATAGTGTAGTGGGTGATGTGTAGTGGCAATGTGTAGTGAGGTGATATAGTGTAGTGGGTGATGTGTAGTGGCAATGTGTAGTGAGGTGATATAGTGTAGTGGGTGATGTGTAGTGGCAATGTGTAGTGAGGTGATATAGTGTAGTGGGTGATGTGTAGTGGCAATGTGTAGTGAGGTGATATAGTGTAGTGGGTGATGTGTAGTGGCAATGTGTAGTGAGGTGATATAGTGTAGTGGGTGATGTGTAGTGGCAATGTGTAGTGAGGTGATATAGTGTAGTGGGTGATGTGTAGTGGCAATGTGTAGTGAGGTGATATAGTGTAGTGGGTGATGTGTAGTGGCAATGTGTAGTGAGGTGATATAGTGTAGTGGGTGATGTGTAGTGGCAATGTGTAGTGAGGTGATATAGTGTAGTGGGTGATGTGTAGTGGCAATGTGTAGTGAGGTGATATAGTGTAGTGGGTGATGTGTAGTGGCAATGTGTAGTGAGGTGATATAGTGTAGTGGCTGATGTGTAGTGGCAATGTGTAGTGAGGTGATATAGTGTAGTGGCTGATGTGTAGTGGCAATGTGTAGTGAGGTGATATAGTGTAGTGGCTGATGTGTAGTGGCAATGTGTAGTGAGGTGATATAGTGTAGTGGCTGATGTGTAGTGGCAATGTGTAGTGAGGTGATATAGTGTAGTGGCTGATGTGTAATGGCAATGTGTAGTGAGGTGATATAGTGTAGTGGGTGATGTGTAGTGGTAATGTGTAGTGAGGTGATATAGTGTAGTGGGTGATGTGTAGTGGTAATGTGTAGTGAGGTGATATAGTGTAGTGGGTGATGTGTAGTGGTAATGTGTAGTGAGGTGATATAGTGTAGTGGGTGATGTGTAGTGGTAATGTGTAGTGAGGTGATATAGTGTAGTGGGTGATGTGTAGTGGTAATGTGTAGTGAGGTGATATAGTGTAGTGGGTGATGTGTAGTGGTAATGTGTAGTGAGGTGATATAGTGTAGTGGCAATGACTTAATTGTGTCAATAACAACAAGTGTTTACTGTACTGCCACACCCTCCAACACACACCACTAAACTACACACAGATATTTGGTTTATAGAGTTGCGTGGCAGTAATTAGCTGGGATTAGCAGAAGGAGAGAGGCAGGGCCAGCACCGCTGAATGTCTCCCCCCTCACTTCTAAAACCACACGGAGAGAGAGAGAGAGAGAGAGAGAGAGAGAGAGAGAGAGAGAGAGAGAGAGAGAGAGAGAGAGAGAGGAATGTATTATTAACAATCCTACAAATAGAAAAGTTTATTTGAAAAGAATATAGAAAAATCAACAAATAATTATATAATAAGGAGAAAACTAAAATATTAATCAGTTTACAGATGGAACAGAGAATTTAAAAAGCGTTTTGTTAAAAATCAATTAAATTTGTTAACATTATTTGGTTTACACAAAGAAAACACTTTGATTAAAGAAAAAAGAATTACAGAACTGGCAGGCAGGCAGGCAGACAGAC
>NC_137033.1:61793461-61808461 GCF_032717465.1 Coenobita brevimanus
ATTATTTTTATTCCAGTCAATTCCATGCGATTATATACAGCTGCTGGAAGTTTGTTTGTTTGTTTGTTTGTTTGTTTACTGTAGGGGTTAACAGAGTGCTGCTAATCTCCCATATACTCTTTGGCTCCACTGACATTCCATGGAAGCTTCCTAACACCTCTTCCTCGGCGATTTATTTTTGGATATGGTTGGTTTATATTTTCTTTTCTTTTACCGTGTCCGACTCTGGGCAAAGGCTTCGGGGCCTATCTCACACCTCTACATGTCACCACTTCGGCGCTAACACCCACCGTCCTTATTGAATACGATACATGCTAGGGCTGTCTCATACAGGGCTGGTGTACTGGTATCCTTTGTATGTCATTTATGCAAAGTATGGCAATATTGGAAGGATATACATAACACAGAAGAGGACAGTTTGGTGTACTAAGCAAAATAAATCGCTCAGGAAAAGGTGTTAGGGAGCTTCCTTAACCAACAGGAATACGGGCCTTGGGATTAGTATACCTTTTCTTACGCCTTCAGTGTAATTACGTCTTACTTTAGTTTCCCTTTGGCTCAGGCGATATCTTAGCTCTCTCTCTCTCTCTCTCTCTCTCTCTCTCTCTCTCTCTCTCTCTCTTACGAAGCTGATTTCCTATATAACTTACTCTTCTCTGCCTCAAAGCGATTTTAATAACTTCTGAAACAGTCCTTCTTATTAGGTCCTTATGTCTGTACCTAACCCCTCCAGATGTGTGTGTGTGTGTGTGTGTGTGTGTGTGTGTGTGTGTGTGTGTGTGTGTGTGTGTGTGTGTGTGTGTGTGTGTGTGTGTGTGTGTGTGTGTGTGTGTGTGTGTGTACACATATATTCAGTTTAGGCCAACCACCTGATAGTAAAGTTGTCAACACAGACAACACCGAGTCCATCACATACAAAACCTTTCCCTTTACCTGAACATAATCGCCGGGAAACAGCAAAAAACATGACGCCCTCTGGATGAAAGGGACAAGACTCCCCCAAGGTTATAAAAATATATGTGGTTGACGAGAGGAGGGGAGCGGCGCCCCCACCCCCTTCCCCTGACCGCTGTTATGGTGGTGGTGGTGGTGGTGGGGCGGCTTCAACCCTTACAGCCTTCCAGTTTAATTTTCTTCCATTATTAAGTTTATTTTCTTGTCTTCTTTTTACTCGTCATTTTCTGATCAACTTAGAGGTCGTTTATACAATCTTCTTCTGCTTCTAACACTTGTCTCTGCTGTAAATTTGCTTCTTTTTATTTCTTTTTTCTTACGTGTCATTTTCTTGTCTGCTTAGAGGTCGTCAGTACATTTTTTTCTGCTGTAACCCTTGTCTCTGCTGTAATCTGCTTCTTTTTATTTCTTTGTTTTTTTTACGTGTCATTTTCTTGTCTGCTTAGAGGTCGCCAATACATTTTTTTCTGGCTGTAACCCTCGTCTCTGCTGTATTATCGGCTGCCACTGTAACACCTTCAGTGTAATTTGGTTGGAGGGACTGAGTGTGTTGTGATGCCTGAACCACTCCTTGACTCCTACCCATTTTCCCTCTCTCCCTCTCTCTCTCTCTCTCTCTCTCTCTCTCTCTCTGCTTAGTTTCTTTACATTTCTTTCTCTTAACCTTTTTCTTTCAAGCGTCTTTATTTTCCTATCGGTTTTCGCTTTTAGTCTTTCAAAACAATTTTCTTCCTTTCCTCTTGCGATCCCTTTGGCCACTTGTCTTTCTCTCCCAGCCAGCTTCCCTCTTTACACCCACCAAAACAACCTTCCTCCCTTAACCCCCCTCACTCAGCGACTTATTTTACTTTCTTTTCGTATCGGTGTCTCGCCTTACAGCCCTTCAGTACAATTTACCTGCCGCGGCCAAGTGTGGTTTGAAGGTGAAGCTAAACTCCTTGAATGACGTCTTCTCCTGCCTCTCACACTTCTTAAGTTTATCTAGCCTTCCCACAGTTTTCTTCTCTCTCTCTCTCTCTCTCTCTCTCAGTTTGCCGGCGCTGCGGACACAGAGAAAACAAAGTGGTGAATATATTTTTACCCGCGTTAAAAATACTATTGCCTGCGGCATTGCAATTCATGTAGTCAGATAAGGAGCAGCTGAAGGAACCAATAAGGCAGGACAAACACGCCTTGCTGTGACCTGATCCACTCTGCTGTGTGTGTGTGTGTGTGTGTGTGTGTGTGTGTGTGTGTGTGTGTGTGTGTGTGTGTGTGTGTGTGTGTGTGTGTGTGTGTGTGTTAGGGGAATCTAAAAAAATGATGATAAATGATTTGTGATAGGAAACTGTCATGGTTATTATTCCAATTATTCTAGTGTTCTTCTTCTTCTTCTTCTTCTTCTTCTTCTTCTTCTTCTTCGAGAGAGAGAGAGAGAGAGAGAGAGAGAGAGAGAGAGAGAGAGAGAGAGAGAGAGAGAGAGAGAGAGAGAGAATACCCACTGACGTAGCCAAATGTGAAAGAGGAAATCAGTGAGAGAAAGAGAGGTGCCAACTGTTGCCTCAAAATCAATATATTACGCAGAAAATTGCCCAAAATTGCAAGCGAGTTATTACATAGCTCAATATCCTCCCACGTTAATTACCTCTCTCTCTCTCTCTCTTTTCCACACACACACACACACACACACACACACACACACACACACACACACACACACACAAGAACACACCCCAATGCATCCCCCCATCCCACAAGCGTCCTTCCTCCCGCCTCTCCTGCACCTCCACTCCCTCTAACATTCCGTCAATCAGGATGTGTCTGCACAGGAATGGGCCAAATCCACCCGGACTCCAAATCCACCCGGACTCCAAATCCACCCAGACTCCAAATCCACCCCGGACCCCAAATCCACCCCGGACTCCAATTAATCTTCGTTAACTGCCACGTAGCGATTCAACAAGGGAGATATTCATTCCCTGACCTAACCTAACCTACCCTGACCTAAGGCGTAGTAATTTAACCTAACGTAACCTAACCTACCCTGACCTAAGGCGTCGTAATTTAGCCTAACGTAACCTAAACTAACTCTCCAAGTCAGCCTAATCTACCCTAACTAAGCCATTTCCAACTATAACCTACCCTACCTTCACATAACTAACCCCAGCCCAACCTAACTCACCCTACCCTACCCTAACGCAATGTACCCTCAACTAACCTAAACCATCCTAACTTAACCTAACTTACGTCAAATCTAAACCATCCTAACTTAACCTAACTTACGCCAAATCTAAACCATCCTAACTTAACCTAACTTACGTCAAATCTAAACCATCCTAACTTAACCTAACTTACGCCAAATCTAAACCATCTTAACTTAACCTAACTTACGCCAAATCTAAACCATCCTCACTTAACCTAACTTACGCCAAATCTAAACCATCCTAACTTAACCTAACTTACGCCAAATCTAAACCATCCTAACTTAACCTAACTTACGCCAAATCTAAACCATCCTAACTTAACCTAACTTACGCCAAATCTAAACCATCCTAACTTAACCTAACTTACGCCAAATCTAAACCATCCTAACTTAACCTAACTTACGCCGATGCAGCCACGTCTTAGGAACTCCGGTGAGGGACAGACAGCAGTTCATCAGAGGGGGTCGTTCCTGCCTTGACCTGGCGTAGGGAAGCCTCACGTCAGCACACAAACCAGGTCAGCAAATACCGTCAGCACGTCAGGAGGCAATGTCAGGGGGGGGGGGTGCTGCTGAAGGCTTGATGACATTTTGTAAGTGAATTAAATTGGTTGCTGAGATCAACTGGATTTACTTGACAGACAGACTGAGGGAGACTTTGTGGCTGCATAATATTGTCAAAAATACTGAAAATTAAGAGGCTATGAGATGTGTGTGTGTGTGTGTGTGTGTGTGTGTGTGTGTGTGTGTGTAACAATTCATGCATCGCGTGGATTGCGTGCAACACGAAAATGGCCTGTGAATTCAACCCCCCTCCCTCCGCATATCTCAGGTCCACAGCCAGTCATTATGGCGGTAAACTGCAGTGTTGTTATTTGTGGCGGTCATTACAGAGCACAGTGGCCAGGCAGGGTCATGGCAGCCTACACAATGCTGTAATATCACAATACAAGAATACAGATCTAGACCACATTTGTAATACTAAAAAAAAAAAAGACATAAATTCGTAGTTTCTTACTGGTATTACTTCTGGGAAGGGGGAGAACTACGGGATTAGCACTGCAAGCTACTACACGGTCGAGGTTTGTATTATTATTATCATCATCATCATCATCATGATTACTTTTCCCGCCAAAGGAGGATACACTTTAGCCAAAAACAGCAACACGGGATGATGGTCTACCGCACGAATAACACATCAAAATCTGTGCAACGAAATATTTTGCACACTGGCTGCGTGCATGGCCGCAAACAGTAAAAATTCTTAAAATCCAGTGATTTGTGTATTGCCAATCGATAGGCGGGCACAGAGAACGGATTGAACAGTGGAACAAAGTACGTCTAATGCAGCTGCAAACTCAACTTGCTCCTGAACACCTCGACGAAAGAAGCCACACCCACCTATACACTCTCCACGGCACCCACTTCAGACCCTAAACCCCTTCTTCGTCACTGCACAAGCAATGTAAGTGAAACCTACGCAAGCAATGTAAGTGAAACCTACGCAAGCAATGTAAGTGAAACCTACGCAAGCAATGTAAGTGAAACCTGGCAGTCCGTGACCGTAGAGTTTTTGCAATTAGGGTGAGCCTGAACCCCTCTGTCATTACGCATGCAATGACACTGAAACCTGAAGTACGTGACCATAGAGTTTTATCAATCATGGTGACAGTTTTTTAAAAGTTACTAATAAAGTAATATTCATAGATATAATATTATCTCCTGATATAACAGATATAACTGATAATACATATAAAGAGAACAGAACAAAATAAGGGAGTAGAACACAATACCTATGCCTCCGCTTCAGTCCATCCACCCGTCTCTTTCTCTTCTTCGTCCTGATCTGCAACAGAAGCAATAACAGATTAAATGTGACATATAATACATGGCGTACTTTTATTTTCTACCATCATATCAATAGCTGGATAATATGTACCTTTCTCTTTGCCAAAACGTACACACCTCAAACAAAAACATGCATTGCAACATCCACGCTCCTGCTGCTGCCTTTTGTTTTTTTGTTTTTTTTTTGGGGGGGAGGGTGATTTGCATTGTCACAATTTTTCTCTGCTTTTCCTTGTCACTCACATATATTTTATGAAGCCTCTTCCTTGTCAGTCACGTAGTCATACATAATTCTGGATGCTTCTCTTGTCGGTCACGCACGTGATGATAGTGACAATGGATAGCCAGAAAGCACTAAGAGAACGCATACCTCCGCCAAAAAAAAAAAAAAAAAACTGATTTACTGGTGTAATTCCTTTCCAACCAGACCAATACTTTTACGGTCTGACATAAGCAGTTAATTCTACGGTCTTGGTCTGTCCCGCCACACAGGTTCACACAGCGCATACCTCCAGCAACGTCAATAAAATGTACAATTTCCTGCATCACATCCGGATCCACCTGCACCAAATGTTACTGATATCCGATAACCATTTTCTAGACATCTCGTACACAGGCATACAAACAGACAGACAGACACGGGTGAATACACAACCTGCTGCCACTTCCTTGGCGGGGGTAATGCAGACCAAATAAAGAGGGCAGGTGGCGGCTGGTGGCTGCGGTGGTGTGGCTGGTGGCGGGGTGAGGGGCACCAGTGTTGGCCAGGCAGGATGCTCTGGCCTTTAATCCCTGGCCTCTTACTGACATTACCTTAGCCCCTCACCCCAGGAGGGGGGGCACACCTGACAAACCTCTCTCTCTCTCTCTCTCTCTCTCTCTCTCTCTCTCTCTCTCTCCAAGAAAGTGGAGATAAACTAAGGATTCCTTTTAATTTCTCACAGCAAGATGGAATGAAGTGCTTGTGTAGTAACCAGTCACCTGCTGTGTCTCTTGTTTAATACCACATCTGATGACTTACAGATTTACTCTCTCTCTCTCTCTCTCTCTCTCCGCTGAATAAAATGTCTGTCGTTGGCTGGAATACAAGCGAAGACCTACCGTGAGATGGTTACTGGTGTGTGTGTGTGTGTGTGTGTGTGTGTGTGTGTGTGTGTGTGTGTGTGTGTGTGTGTGTGTGTGTGTGTGAAATCTCCCAGGCTCCTGTGACTTACCCTCAGCTTTGAAAGGACAGACACACAAACAGACAAACAGACAGCTAAACAGACAGACATCTTTTGGCGGCCATTACTGCACAACAATCATCATATAAATCACAATAAAAAAAAATCATTACAGTGGATAAGGAAATTGGAAAACTGAAATTCAATAATATAAGGTAATTCTGAAAACACGATGCCAAATACATTCATCTCATTCCCCTTACAACCTACTGGGTATGATAATGGAGAATCATTTTTTTTTTTTTTTCAGTATAAAGGAAAAAAAGGATTCATTTATATAACACAGCATCAACAGGACACTTAACACACCCAGGCTCCTACGACTCACTCCTGGTATATAAAATAATCTGGCTTTACTTCAATAAAATACTTCAGGAGATGCGACCATAGTAGGACTGGAAATAAAGTCTGTTCTATCTACCTATTGCCAGACGTCTTAATCCCGTAAGGGGTGGCCACAAACAAATCGCCTTCATGTCGCCCTGTCCCCGCCAGTTCATTGCCCTGCTCATTTATCTTTCCGATTAATCCCTCCATCTCATCCTTAGCCTCCCCCTCCCTCTCCCCTCCTCCACCTCACTCCCATACACTCTCCTCGTCAGTCTCTCTCTTTCCATAATTACCTCTACTAACACCTTGAATTACCTTAGCATGGTCAGGCACGTGCTTTAACATTCTCGTACCAGCCAGCCTTCCTTCTGCACCTAAGGCCAATGTGTGGCTATGAAGCGGCACTAACCTCTCCATTAACCCCTGCAGTCCAACACATACTTTGCTGCTGTATTGTGGCCACCAACACAGGACTGTATGTACCCGTGCCAAACACCTCACCAGCACAGAGTTATATTGGTTGCCTTTAATATTTCCCACACACTGAATTACCTTATATATACATGCTTAAGTTTTCTATCTACCTATCTATCTGCTCGTATTGCCAGACGCCTTAACCTCAGAAGGGGTGCCCACGAACAAATAGCCTTCATGTCGCCCTGTCCTCCGCCATCAAGCTGCCCTACCTCCATCTCATACTATTCCCATTTATGTACTGTGCCCATACACTAACTACAAAACAAAGATCATAGCACATTCCTTTAGCTTTTATGGGTAATAATATACATCTACAGCATCCTGGATATGCAGAGATACAGCTGATTTGAGCAACACAGTCCATATCACAAGCTGGTAATATAAGTTTTGATGTTACGACTCTACCTTCTTGGATAAACAGCCAGCCACAGATACCACTAACAACACAGCCAGTCCATTTCAGAAGCAGGTAAAGCAAGTTCTGATGTGAGTTTATTAGAATACTCCCTTCCCATTAACCCAGGGAAAAGAATAAGCAAAAGCATTTAAAAACTCCAAACTGACTTCAAACTTGTGCAAGGGAGGAAGAAAAAGATATTGGTTTCGCATTAAAAGGAAAAAAAATCGGCTTTTTTTTCCTATGAGTCAGAAAACTCCGGCACTACTTTCTCCGGCGCCACAATCTGCTCCTCACACGCACACCCTCAAGTCCGCGTAGGCTATTTCCAAACTGTAATAATATTGTTTTTAGTTTTTTTTTTTTTTTTCTACCGACAGACGGATTTATCCAAGTTTTCATGACTTTGAACTGAGGGGTTATATCTATCTATCTATCTATCTATCTATATATATATATATGTGTCCCCCCCCCTGTGGCGGGGGGGACACAACCTGGCCGCACTATGGGGTGGTACTACTACTCTGCGGCCAGGTTGTGTTAGGAAGAATACTGCCACCGTATTCCCTGCGTGTCGTAAAAGGCGACTAAAAGGGGCGGGGTGAGGGGACTAGGGACCCCCTCCTCTGTTTTGTAGTTCCTAAAAAGAGACAGGCCAGAGAAAGGGATGGGGGATGGAGTTATCCCCGTACCCTGAAGATTGGGTCTATGAATGTGCGTGGATGTAGTACGATTGAGGCTAAAAGGGAGGAGATTGGGAGAATGTTTGTGAGAAGAAAGTTGGATGTGTTAGCTTTGAGTGAAACGAAGATGATAGGGAAGGGGGAATCTATGTTTGGAAGTGTGAATGGAAGATTGTCAGGTGTTGATAGAGGAAGGGCAAGAGAAGGTGTGGCCTTGTTAGTGAGTCCGGAAGTTCAGCAATGTGTGATTGAATGGAAGGAGGTGTCATCGAGACTGATGTGGGTGAAAGCGAAATTTGAACGTGAGTTGTGGGTGTTTGTGAGTGCATATGGGCCTGGTAGTGAAAGGGATGAACAAGAGAGGGAGTCTTTCTGGAATGATGTTGATGAGTGTCTGCAGAGTTTTGAAGCGAATGTGAATGTGGTAATGATGGGAGATCTGAATGCTAGAGTGGGAAATGTAGCAGTTGAAGGTGTAGTTGGTATGCATGGTGTGCCTGGAAGAAATGAAAATGGGGAACGAATGATAGCGATGTGTGTTGAGCGAGAGATGGTGATTGGGAATACGCTGTTTGAGAAGAAAGATATTTATAAGTATACATGGGTGAGACAGGAGGGTGGAAGGGTTGTTGATAGAGCCTTGATGGACTATGTGGTTGTGTCTAGGAATGTAATAGGAAGATTGTTGGATGTGAGAGTTCTGAGAGGGGAGGGTGGAGGTATGTCTGACCACTACCTGGTGGAGGGAAAGTTAAGAGTAGGAAAGAGATGGATGAGAGCTAGGAGGGTTAGGTGTGGCAGGGAGGTTTTGAAAGTGAGTGAGTTGGATAAAAGAGAGAAAAAGATAGAGTATCAGGAGAAATTGAAAGATGAGTGGAACGCAGTGAAAGATCGGGAAAATGGCAGCGTGGAGGAGGAATGGCAGTTGTTTAAGAGTGCTGTGGTGGGGCATGCAGAAGAGGTGTGTGGTGTGAGACGTGTGGGTGGTGGTGTAAGAAAAGGAAGTGAATGGTGGTGCGAGGAAGTAAGTATGGCTGTGGCAGAGAAGAGACGTGCATATGAAGTGTGGCTGCAGAGGAAGGATGAGATGTCATATGAAAGGTATAAGGAGAAGAGGAATAGAGCGAGAAGGGCTGTGCGTGATGCTAAAGTGGCAGCAGATGAGAGGTGGGGTAGGCGGCTGACAGAGAATTTTCAGCAGAATAAGAAAATGTTTTGGAAGGAGGTGAAAAGGGTGCGAAAGGGAGAGTCTGGGAAGGAAGAACGAGTAAAAGCAGAGGATGGAAGGATGTAAATTGAGATGGATGCAGTAAGGAAGAGATGGGCAGAGTATTTTGAAAGATTGTTAAATGTAGAGGAGGAAAGGGTGGCTGAGATTGTGGCGGATGGAAGGGTGCAAGGAATAAATGTGTTGGGAGAGTTGAATGATTCTTTGATCACGAAGGAAGAAGTGGAGAAGGCAGTAAAGGAGATGAAAACAGGGAAAGCTGCAGGTATGGATGGGTGTGCTGTGGAATGCCTGAAGGGTGGTGGAGTGACTATTGTTGACTGGTTAGTAAGATTGTTGAATGTGTGCTTTGAGAAAGGTATGGTGCCAATTGACTGGGCAAGTGCTTGTGTGGTCCCGTTGTATAAAGGCAAGGGTGATAAGTATGAATGTACTAGCTTTAGGGGTATAAGTCTGTTGAGTGTTGTAGGTAAGGTGTATGGTAGAGTGTTAATTATGAGAGTTAGAGAGGGTACAGAGGGAGTGATTAGTGATGAGCAGTGTGGCTTTAGGAGAGGGAGGGGATGCGTTGATCAGGTGTTTGCTGTGAGACAAGTGTGTGAAAAGTATTTAGCGAAAGGCAAGGATGTGTTTTGGGCATTTATGGATTTAGAGAAAGCGTATGATAGAATTGATAGGGAGGCTTTGTGGACTGTTTTAAGATTGTATGGACTTGATGGTAGGTTACTAAAAGGGGTGAAAAGTTTTTATGTAAATAGTAGAGCGTGTGTAAGAGTGGGAAATGCTGTGAGTGATTGGTTTCCCGTGAGAGTGGGGCTGCGACAGGGATGTGTGATGTCGCCTTGGTTGTTTAATATTTACATGGATGGTGTTGTAAGGGAGGTGAATGCAAGAGTTTTAGGTGGTCTGAGTCTGGTAAATGTTGATGGAGGAGAGTGGAATCTGAAGCAGCTGCTGTTTGCAGATGATACTGCACTGGTGACTGATTCAGAGGAGAGATTGAGACAGTTGGTAGAGGAGTTTGGAAGGGTGTGTGAAAGGAGGAAATTGAAAGTAAATGAGAATAAGAGTAAAGTGATGAAGTGTACGAGGTTGATAGATGGTAGGGGGATGAATATAGTTTTGAATGGTGAGTTGCTTGAGGAGGTAGATTGTTTTAAATATCTAGGGTCACATGTTGCTGTGGATGGAAGAATAGATGCAGAAGTGAAGTTTAGAATAAATGAAGTAGGAAAGGTGCTGGGAGGAATGAAAAAAGTGTTTAAATGTCGTTCGCTTAGAATGGATGTAAAGAGAAGGCTGTATGAGGGTGTTGTGGTACCGACTGCATTATATGGGGCTGAAACATGGAATATGGGTGTAGCAGAGAGGAAAAGTTTGAATGTAATGGAGATGAGATGTCTGAGGAGTATGTGTGGAGTGACGCGTATGGATCGGGTGCGAAATGATGAAGTGCGAAGGAGAACTGGAGTTGTTCGGGAGATGGCTGGTAGAGTTGAGCAGAGGGTGTTGCAATGGTTTGGACATATGGAGAGAATGGATAATGAGCGATTGGTGAAAAAGATAACTAGATCTGATGTGAGAGGTGTAAGGCTGAGAGGAAGACCACGAATAGGATGGATGGACAGTGTGAAGAGAGCGCTGGATGCGAGAGGGATGTCTGTTGAGCAAGGAAGAGTGGCTGTGCGTGACAGAAATAAATGGAGAGAATTTGTGAATGAATAAGTGATGACGCAGCCCTGAGGGGATATTCTCCCGCATTTGGTCTGATCAGCTAGTCAAGTCAGGTGCGGGTAAGGGGATGGGTCTGTTATGATGTGGCAGGGGTAAACCAGTTCTGCTGTCGGGCCCTGCTGCGGATGTCACTGATTGCATTGCCCAGTTGACCCTTGTGCGGTGTGGTGCGGTGAGGATCTGTCCGTTCTCCCCTTTGGGGCTAAGATGCAAATGAATGTGTTTGAATGGATGAGTAAATGGAGAGTGAGTCGTCCTGTCTCGGCTACCTCCCTTTCCTTGGGGGAAGCAGCCTAGGTATATAGATAGATAGATAGATAGATGAAGGAACTCTTCCCGCGGGGCAGAAAACTCATGGCATACTATCCCTCGCGCGCCAAAATATGCCCCCGACACGCACACCACACACACATCGCGTCTTTCCCGCCTGTAAGGACTTACTCACTTAGGACTTACACTGTGTGGCCGGAATGGAACCTACTCCGACATAAACGGTTTAGTTGTGTATTTTAAGGATAAGTAGTGGACTACGAACACCACATTGCATCCGTTCATCTGACCTTCCTATGTCTGCCTATACACAGCTGTTTTTCGCTACTGGCGATTGATATACGAGTTTGTACACTGTTTTAGCGTAGCGTGTAGCATTAGCAGCCATATAAGAGTCACTGTATACCTGCTCCCTACAGCTCTTCCTAAGTGATTTATTTTGCTAATAACACTTGCCGTCCTCTTCTGTGTTAATTAAGTCATTCAAATTTCACCATACTCTGCACAAAAAACGTACGAAACGATATTAGCCAGGCAAAAAATAAATCGCTTACGAAAAAGTGTTAGGGAACTTCTTTAACTAACGAGAACACTGATCCAAGCTTTAGCCTGCTCCCGCAATGCACACATGGACATTATAATCATTTCATTCTAACTTGGCCTAAAATTGCCATCTGCCGATCCTGTATGTTGCGTTGTAACAAGATTAACACTAGTAAATTATGCTAGTCATAAAGAAGTGCTGTGGCAAGAATGTCGGGCAGTAGTTGCTGTCTCTGCCACTGAGCTAAATGAAACAGGCTATAAAAGGACGAAATCAGGGCCAAGTTAAGGTGCAATGAGTATACCCACTAACCCTCATGCCACACTGCTTGCACCTAGTATGACTGACGTATTCTTGTTGGGTAAGTAAACTCCCTAACACCTCTTCCTTAACGATTTATTTTCCAAAGTGCCCATTAGTATCTTCTTTTTTCCTTTTGATTGTATCTTTTTAATGGCGACACAGATTGCATGGATATGACACAAGAATATAGTAACAGGACAGAATCAGAAATAAACCGGTAAGGAAAAGATGTTGGTAAGTTTCCTAACCGCACGACTGTCCTTGAACTCGTATTATCGTCGGGTAAGGAAGTTCCCCAACGCCTCTTCCTTAGCGATTTATTAAGGTGACCAAACGTCTTCATAAAAGGAAGTGATGCTCGCTGAGTGGCCTGTTTCAAGAAGAACGCTCAGTGAGTGGCCTGTTTACATCCAAACGAGGAGAAAGGGTCACATGGCGTCTGAATTTTACCTAGACTTCTCTTAACTGTGTAGCCTTGAGAATTTCAGAGGCAGGAAAGGTAAAATGATCTTTTAGACTCTGCAGGGACAATATCACTCTTGCATTACGTTCTGAGCGCTGCCAGACTAAGGAAATAAGTGAGAAATGAAGAGGACTGTACCATACGGCAAGAGGCGAGCCCAAACATAAGAAATAAGAGAACAGCAGCAACGACTCTCCCCCTCGTCCATTTTGCCTGCCCTAAACGAAATGTAATCGTCTCTAAGATGCAGGGAAAAGACATCTTAGGTCTGCAGGGGGTTAGGTCTCTTCAACTGAGGGGTGAAAGTAAGAACAGATAAGAGAAACCAGGTAAACATAAGGGGAGAAACCAGATAAACATAAGGGGAGAAACCAGATAAACACAAGGGAAGAAACCAGATAAACACAAGGGGAGAAACCAGATAAACATAAGGGGAGAAACCAGATAAACATAAGGGAAGAAACCTGACAAACATAAGGGAAGAAACCAGATACACATAAGGGGAGAAACCAGATAAACATAAGGGGAGAAACCTGACAAACATAAGGGAAGAAACCAGATACACATAAGGGGAGAAACCAGATAAACATAAGGGGAGAAACCAGATAAACATAAGGGGAGAAACCAGATAAACATAAGGGGAGAAACCAGATAAACATAAGGGGAGAAACCAGATAAACATAAGGGGAGAAACCAGATAAACATAAGGGAAGAAACCTGACAAACATAAGGGAAGAAACCAGATACACATAAGGGGAGAAACCAGATAAACAACAAGGTCCAAGCTTCGCTTCCATACGTTGGAGTTGGTATCACAGTACTGTCATGCAGCGACTTACTACGTCCATGCTCACTTCCCTGTTTCCTACTGTGTCACTGCTTTCAAAGTCCCAGCAACCTTACTTCCCTGTTGTACTCTTTCAGACACTTGACTTTGCTCCGTGATTTTGAGTTTTGACCAATTGCTTTAAAAAACAACAGGTCATTCCCCTGACTGGCCCTCTGTCCCTCACTGAATGTAATGGAAATGAGATAAAAACTGTTTGATATATTTTACTGAAACACAGACACACACACACAAACACAGACAGACAGACAGACAGACAGACACACACACACACACACACACACACACACACACACACACACAGACCGATCAAAACATAACACTCTTTCTCGCTTCGCGAACGCAGGAGTGATGAAATCGGCTGGAAGCGGCAAGAATAAGATTTTAAAAAGTATGCAAATTCAAGGGATGGCAGCAGCAGCATGTTACGTTGTGTGTGTAACGTTCAGGTGTGGGGAAAGTTATCACCGTCTGAAACTTATGAACAACTTTCACACTTATGCTCCCCTCCCCCTCCCTCCCTCTCTTTCTCTCTCTCTCGGCTGCTTTTCTTTCACCTTTACACTTTCCTTCATTCTTTGTCTCCAAAAACCCAACTCCTTCGTCCACGGTCTCTCCCTGTGTCCTCCCCATCTCTCCATATTACCTAACTCTTCCAACTTTCTTCCACCTCTTTTACCCAGGTCCCTCCACTTCCTGCCTCACTCTTTCTTCCTTCCTTCTCTCCTAACTCCTGCCTCTTTCCTCCACTGTCTCTCCATCCCTCCAGACCCTCTGGCTCTCCTTTGGTGCCTGCATCTTCCCTCCACCCCTCCCCTCCAGCCCCTCCACTTCCCGGCCAAGTTTATGAGAGAAGGAGCAAAGTAAGAGCAGTAATTGAGTTCCGCCTGGGAAAGACCCGGACCACAGTGGCTGATGGCACCTCTCTCTCTCTCTCTCTCTCTCTCCCTCTCGCTCTCTCTCTCTCTCTCCACTACCACCATCAATCTCTCACCTCCTCCCACCTCAGTCTCCTCCACCTCCAGGTCAGCTCACGTGGACCACCTGTCATTTGGGTATATTTTTTACCCATAAAGTCGGTCAGGTATTCTGGGTAAACAATATCTATTATATGGCCAGGTAGTCAGCGAGATGTGATGTAGTGGTTCAGCCCCTTAACACCTGAACTGCCATGAAGTCTTTGGTTTACTCCTGTTATTAGCAGGTTATTTTTCGTGGCTTTGGAGAGGCCTGGTGTACTGGAGTTATCTTTTAATGCAGGGAAGAAGGAACCAAAGGCCATAAGCCCAACTGTTCCCCACAAGACAAAACAAAAAACAAAATAACAAAGCCAGAAGCCCTCAAGATTGTTCCCTCCAAGACATAATAAAAACAATATAACAAACAAGCCTGAAGCCCCCGAGACTGTTCCCTCCAAGACAAAATAAAAACAGAATAACAGAGAGTTAAATTCAAGCTGTGTTCCTTTGGAGATGGCTGGACACACTGCGTTGTAAAGACTGGAGGACACAGGAGGG
>NC_137033.1:61813461-61823461 GCF_032717465.1 Coenobita brevimanus
CAGCAATTGGTGCTGCAGTGGCGCTTGTTTAGCCTAAGAGATTTAGGACGGCAAAACACACAGTCCACTAATGAACGATGTGGAAGGCTTAAAAGAGTGGAGGATTAAAGCCAATAACAGTGTTCATCCTGGGCTATAAAAGCATCTCTGGTAAGGTGGCATTGCCATTGTGTCTATCGTCCTGGGCTATAAAAGCAGCTCTGGTAAGGTGGCATTGCCATTGTGTCTATCGTCCTGGGCTATAAAAGCAGCTCTGGTAAGGTGGCATTGCCATTGTGTCTATCGTCCTGGGGTATAAAAGCAGCTCTGGTAAGGTGGCATTGCCATTGTGTCTATCGTCCTGGGAAAGAAGAGGGCGGCCATGCAAGAGGCTGCAGGTAACAGCGCATTGGTGTGGACTCTTTCTCTGCTTCTGTTCCAGCCTCCTTTCTTTGGCCTCTCTCTGCCTTCACCTCCCCCCGCCCCTCTTCCTTCTGCTGCACTTCCTTCCCTCTTCCTTCTGCTGCACTTCCTTCCCTCTTCCTTCTGCTGCACTTCCTTCCCTCTTCCTTCTGCTGCACTTCCTTCCCTCTTCCTTCTGCTGCACTTCCTTCCCTCTTCCTTCTGCTACACTTCCTTCCCTCTTCCTTCTGCTGCACTTCCTTTCCTCTTCCTTCTGCCTCACTTCCTTCCCTCTTCCTTCTGCCTCACTTCCTTCCCTCTTCCTTCTGCCTCACTTCCTTCCCTCTTCCTTCTGCTGCACTTCCTTCCCTCTTCCTTCTGCCTCACTTCCTTCCCTCTTCCTTCTGCCTCACTTCCTTCCCTCTTCCTTCTGCTTCACTTCCTTCCCTCTTCCTTCTGCTGCACTTCCTTCCCTCTTCCTTCTGCTGCACTTCCTTCCCTCTTCCTTCTGCTGCACTTCCTTCCCTCTTCCTTCTGCTGCACTTCCTTCCCTCTCCTTCCTTTGCTATTCCTATTCTCACTCTCTCCCATTCTCCTCTGTTTCGCTTCCTTCTCTCTCTCTCTCTCTCTCTCTCTCTCTCTCTCAGTTACGCTCCCGAGTCACGGCCTCCCAAGTTCACATCCCACCATCTGATGCTTCCTTTTTTGTTTTTCTTTTCTCTCTCTTATTTTTTTAAGACCAGGTGGCAGGCAGCACAACATCTGGGTCTTTTCTTCTCAGGTAAAAGAAACCCCAAGGAAAGGAGAACCCGGGACTGTTTTCTTGTCGCCTAAGGAGGATTTATAGCACTTCTTCGTGACTAGTTAATTGCTGTACGTGGCAAAGGTAATATTACTGTATTTTGCATGTTGTTTATGTAATGGGTCACTCACTCACTCACTTACCCCTCAAGCTCCCGGAATCCTGTGAGATGGAGTCAGGATTCCCGGTGCTACAATGGTGAGTGAATGAGTGTGTGGCCCATTATATTTTTTCTTGTTTTCTGGGACCTATTTCATGGCACTTGTGAGGGTGGGGGTGTGGTGCGGGATGATGATGATGATGATGATGATGATGATGGTAATGACGATGATGAAGATGATGATGATGATGGTAATGATGAAGACGATGATGATGATGGTAATGATGATGATGATGATGATGATGATGATGGTGATGATGATGTAACCTATGTCCACATTATAAAGACATAAATAACTTACAATATAACAGTCAGGTGTAGTATATATACATAAAATAACTCGCTAAGGAACAGATGCTGAGAACGCCCCATAACCTGAGAACCTGTAGGATCTCTCTCTCTCTCTCTCTCTCTCTCTCTCTCTCTCTCTCTCTCTCTCCTTTGTCCAGTAACTGTTCCTCCCCCCTCTTCCTGGACGCTACTCTTCCTTTGTTGTCCTTGCCAGTTATACAAAACAATCCAAACAGCGACCCATAACATCCCATCATTTCAAGTCACCTCTCGGATCATAATCACAAACTCGCTAAAAAATTACCCGAAGACTGCAGTGATTTTTTTAATGCAAGGAAGAAGGAACCCAAGGCCAGAAGTATGCAAGGCTGTTCCCTCCAAGAAAAGAATAAAACAGAGCGCCAAAGTCAAGATCCGTTCATTTCGAGATGCCTGGACACACTGCGTTTAAAAGACTGGAGGTCACAGGCAGTAGGAAATACAGAGAGAGGAAGACGGTTGCAGAGTTGACCTGTTGCATAAGAGAAGGACTGGGAGTAAAGGTTAATTCTTGCATTTGAGAGTTGGTCAGGAAAGGGATGAGATGGAAGGCATTACAGGAAATATCTTTACGGAGCAACAATGTCATCTTCAAAACAAAATTGTATGGGAAGGTATAATACTTGATGAATTTACAGGATGACTTAGAGATACTGAAAGTAGGACATAACAGCGAAGTGTCAGCGAACTTTTGACTGCGACTGTACACACTGCGCTCTGAAAACTGACTGCCAAAGTTTTGGAGGATACACCCTGTGGAATGTTGCTGTAAAGCTGTAAGACTTTCTCGTGAGATTGTTTACTCTTGTTTATGAGTGTAGGAAGGGATGGCGGTGAGAACAGACTCTCTCTCTCTCTCTCTCTCTCTCTCTCTCTCTAACATCTACAGCAGCACAATTCTTCAACTACCACAACCATGGCAGCTTCAGCTACGACCATCATCACCATTACAACTTCCAGTCATCACTATGGCTATCAAATATATCACCACTACAACTATCACCATTTCTCATCGTTACAACTACCATCATCATCACTGCACATACTACAATCATCACTACAACCACACAACTACTGCAATTATCATCACTACAACCACACAACTACTGCAATTATCATCACTACAACCACACAACTACTGCAATTATCATCACTACAACCACACAACTACTGCAATTATCATCACTACAACCACACAACTACTGCAATTATCATCACTACAACCACACAACTACTGCAATTATCATCACTACAACCACACAACTACTGCAATTATCATCACAACAACCACACAACTACTGCAATTATCATCACTACAACCACACAACTACTGCAATTATCATCACTACAACCACACAACTACTGCAATTATCATCACTACAACCACACAACTACTGCAATTATCATCACTACAACCACACAACTACTGCAATTATCATCACTACAACCACACAACTACTGCAATTATCATCACTACAACCACACAACTACTGCAATTATCATCACTACAACCACACAACTACCGCAATTATCATCACTACAACCACACAACTACTGCAATTATCATCACTACAACCACACAACTACTGCAATTATCATCACTACAACCACACAACTACTGCAATTATCATCACTACAACCACACAACTACTGCAATTATCATCACTACAGCCACACAACTACTGCAATTATCATCACAACAACCACACAACTACTGCAATTATCATCACTACAACCACACAACTACTGCAATTATCATCACTACAACCACACAACCACTACAATTATCATCACTACAACCACACAACTACTGCAATTATCATCACTACAACCACACAACTACTGCAATTATCATCACTACAACCACCACATTCATCATCATCACCACTGCCACCATCATTACATTTACCATAATGATCATTACTACACCATCACAATCATCACTACTAAAACATCATCATCATCATTACTACAACTATCACTATCACCATCACTACTGTAACTACCACAATCACCATCATCACTAGTACAACTACCATTTTCACCATTATCACAGCTACAACTACCATGGTCATCATCACTACTACCGTACTGCCACTACCACAACCATCATTACTACCACCACCACCGACATCACCACTACAACTACAACTATTACCATCACCCCTACAACTACCACAACCATCATCCTTTAAGATCATAACTACTACAACTACCACTACCACCGTCATCACCACTACAACTACCACTATTACCATCACAACTACAACTACCACAATCATCACTACTACCACTACCACCGTCATCACCACTACAACTACCCCTATTACCATCACCCCTACAACTACCACAACCATCATCCTTTAAAATCATAACTACTACCACTACCACTACCACTACCACCGTCATCACCACTACAACTACCACTATTACCATCACAACTACAACTACCACAATCATCACTACTACCACTACCACCGTCATCACCACTACAACTACCCCTAATACCATCACCCCTACAACTACCACAATCATCACTACTACCACTACCACCGTCATTACCACTACAACTACCACTATTACCATCACCCCTACAACTACCACAATCACCACTATCACCATCCTTTAACATCATCACTACTACAAAAACCACCATCATTACTACGACCACTACAACCGTCATCACCACTACAACTACCAATATTACTATCACCCCTACAACTACCACAATCACCACTATCACCATCCTTTAACATCATCACTACTACAAAAACCACCATCATCACTACTACCACTACCACCGTCATCACCACTACAACTACCACTCTTACCATTACCACTACAACTACCACAATCACCACTATCACCATCCTTTAACATCATCACTACTACCACTACCATCGTCATCACCAATACAACTACCACTATTACCATTACCACTACAACTACCACAATCACCACTATCACCATCCTTTAACATCATCACTACTACCAAAACCACCCTCATCACCACTACAACTACCACAATCACCACTCTCACCATCCTTTAACATCATCACTACTACAAAAACCACCCTCATCACCACCACACTTAGCCAGTCTCATCACCATTTCATTCACCACTGTCATCACCACAAGGTCCACTCTCACCATCCTTTAACATCATCACTACTACAAAAACCACCCTCATTCCACCACACTTAGCCAGTCTCATCACCATTCCATTCACCACTGTCATCACCACAAGGTCCACTCTCACCATCCTTTAACATCATCACTACTACAAAAACCACCCTCATCACCACCACACTTAGCCAGTCTCATCACCATTCCATTCACCACTGTCATCACCACAAGGTCCACTCTCACCATCCTTTAACATCATCACTACTACAAAAACCACCCTCATCACCACCACACTCAGCCAGTCTCATCACCATTCCATTCACCACTGTCATCACCACAAGGTCCACTCTCACCATCCTTTAACATCATCACTACTACAAAAACCACCCTCATCACCACCACACTTAGCCAGTCTCATCACCATTCCATTCACCACTGTCATCACCACAAGGTCCACTCTCACCATCGTCGCTACCATAACAGCCTAAATCCCACCATAAAATGCTGCCAGTAATGGTAATGGAGAAGACAGAGGCCTGGACAAGGCCAGCAATGGTAACTAGCCAGTTTAGGAGTGGCATCTTGTTGGCTAAGGCTTGCAAACCATCTCCACTAACTCTTTGACAATGGCCTATGTCCTGACTGTTCCTTCTGGCTAGCACTGCACCAGTAAACAATGTTACCTTCACGGCTCAACTGCTGTTTACTAGCTAACAAAGCCGGCAAGTAGACTCAGCTCAACTTCCATTCCTTTACCTTGCAAAACGGTGGATATTTTCCAGTGCAAGTCTTGGCCTCTGCCTTCTGCCCCAACCCCCCAATCGCACTAGTTCTGCTACCGGCTAATTAGTTGGATCTTTAGCAGGAAGACTGAACCATTTTTTGGCAGGTGCCGGGGTCGGGGTCAGTGGATTTCCTTAACAGATCGTGCCCTCATTATGGTGCTTATTGCCTTGTAATTCCACGTTGCCTATGAAGCAGTTGTATGCTGGCAGAGGCTAACGGGCAGCACACACGCGCACACACACACACTCTTCCTCACTTTCTCCCTCTATCTCTTTCTCTTTACGAGAGACTGGGCTAAACAGAGGTAATTGGAGGTGGCTTGCTTGTGGCGCCTCACTCTTTTTACCTATTACACTGGCCTGTCTCTCGCTGGTTTCGAGACTGGGCAGATGACACAAGGTACGGAGCTGGCTACCCTCTCGGCGGAGTCCTGAAGGCCCTCTCTGATACCTATAGTGCTGCCAAAACAAAGTCTCACTCCCTCTCTTTACGAGAGCTTTGGCATAGGCTTTGACGCAAGGAATGGGAGCTGGCTGCCCTCTCGGCGGAGTCCTGAAGGCCCCTCTACCCATTACCAATAGTCTGCTTCCCCCCCCTCTCTGTGTGTGTGTGTGTGTGTGTGTGTGTGTGTGTGTGTGTGTGTGTGTGTGTATGTGTGCATGTATGTATGCATGTGTTTGTATCTGGGCATGTATGTGTGCATGTATTTGTATGTGTGCATGTGTGTGTGCATGTGTTTGTATGTGTGCATTTGTATGTATGTATCTGTGTAAGTGTACTACACATACACACACACACACACAGGTGGACTAGGCCTGCCTTGACCACCAGGTCATGGCAGGGACACCACTGGAAAAAAAACGAGCCAGGACGTTACCTCCTGGGTGGCTTGGAAACACGTCCACACACACACACACACACACACACACACACACACACACACACACACACAATTAAGTACCTTGGTGCAATGATCGACGGGGGGAGAGGGATAAGTGTAAAGGAAACGGCCAGCAGAGTGGCTCCGCAACATAAAAGTGGCCGCTGTACTGGCAAATCAGAGATGCAATTGGCAAGGAAATATAGGCCTGGAGGAGGCTGGTAGGCGTTAGCATTAGTCTATGTGCCTATTATCGGGTGCTTTGCTGTGCCATCAGCAGTGTAGAGGCCAGGGCTGGAGGAGGCTGGTAGGCGTTAGCATTAGTCTATGTGCCTATTATCGGGTGCTTTGCTGTGCCATCAGCAGTGTAGAGGCCAGGGCTGGAGGAGGCTGGTAGGCGTTAGCATTAGTCCATGTGCCTATTATCGGGTGCTTTGCTGTGCCATCAGCAGTGTAGAGGCCAGGGCTGGAGGAGGCTGGTAGGCGATAGCATTAGTCTATGTGCCTATTATCGGGTGCTTTGCTGTGCCATCAGCAGTGTAGAGGCCAGGGCTGGAGGAGGCTGGTAGGCGTTAGCATTAGTCTATGTGCCTATTATCGGGTGCTTTGCTGTGCCATCAGCAATGTAGAGGCCAGGGCTGGAGGAGGCTGGTAGGCGTTAGCATTAGTCTATGTGCCTATTATCGGGTGCTTTGCTGTGCCATCAGCAGTGTAGAGGCCAGGGCTGGAGGAGGCTGGTAGGCGTTAGCATTAGTCTATGTGCCTATTATCGGGTGCTTTGCTGTGCCATCAGCAGTGTAGAGGCCTGGCGCCAGCCAACTGTGCCCACATACTGAGGCCACCAGTCACCAGGTATAGCCTATTGTGTCTGATCGCACAAGACACCAGCCTTGAGCTCGTCTGCCCGTCTGCTCCGCCTTCACCCCCGTCTGCTCCACCCTCACCCCCGTCTGCTCCGCCTTCACCCTGTCTGCTCCACCCTCACCCCTTGCTCCCCTCTCCCCGCTGACTCCATCTCTGTCTCTCTCAATCTCTCCATCCACCTCGATCTTCCTCCACTGTCCTGCTGCCTTCCGTCTCTTCACCAGTCCAAGGCTGGCACAGAAAATGCAGCATGTGCGGTGGACGTTGGACAAACTGAGATAAGTACAGAGATTGAGGTGGAGATAGAGGCAGGAGAAGAGCTTGGCAATGAGGTGGAATGTGTGTGTGTATGTGTGTGTGACCGCTAGAGATATGAGGACGAACCCACAAGTGTGAAAGAGTGAGTGAATGTGTGTGTGAATGTGTGTGAATGCTTGTGTGAATGTGTGTGTGAATGTGTGTGTGTGTGTGTGTGTGTGTGTGTGTGTGTGTGTGTGTGTGTGTGTGTGTGTGTGTGTGTGTGAGTAAATGTGTGTATGAATGTGTGTGTGACTGTGTGTGAATGTGTGCGTGAATGTGTGTGTGACTGCTAGAGATATGAGCACGAACCCACAAGTGTGAAAGAGTGTGTGAATGTATGTGTGAATGTGTGTGTGAATGTGTGTGAGACTGCTAGAGATATGAGGGCGAACCAACAATGTGAATGAGTGGGTGAATGTATGTGTGAATGTATGTGTGAATGTGTGTGTGAATGTGTGTGAGACTGCTAGAGATATGAGGGCGAACCCATAATGTGAATGAGTGGGTGAATGTATGTGTGAATGTGTGTGTGAATGTATGTGTGAATGTATGTATGAATGTGTGTGTGAATGTGTGTGTGAATGTATGTGTGAATGTGTGTGTGAATGTATGTGTGAATGTATGTGTGAATGTGTGTGTAAATGTGTGTGTGAATGTGTGTGAGACTGCTAGAGATATGAGAGCGAACCCACAATGTGAATGAGTGGGTGAATGTATGTATGAATGTGTGTGTGAATGTGTGTGAGACTGCTAGAGATATGAGGACGAACCCACAATGTGAATGAGTGGGTGAATGTGTGTGTGAAAGAGTGTGTGAATGTATGTGTGGATGTACAGTATGTGTGAATGTGTGTGTGAATGTGTGTGTGACTGCTAGAGATATGAGGACGAACCCACAGTGTTAAAGTGTGTGTGAATGTGTGAGTGAATGTGAAAAACAACACAAACAATAAAAATGAATATGTAGCCTATATATATGTAATAAAGCCTTATAAGGTAATACTATGTTGTTTTTACCTTACTAATTTTTAACATATGATCCTACTACCCATGGAAATACACTGTTGGCAAACCTGCAATAGATTCTTTAAAAAAATGAAATAAAAAATACATGTAACATGTTTAGTAGTAGTAGTCGTAGTAGTAGTAGTAGTAGTTGTGGTAGTAGTAGGCTAATAGTAGCAGTAGTACAGTAGTAATCATTATTAGTTGTACTACACAGGTGGAGACTATTGTTTTTGCTGCTATTATTATTACTCCGGCCTCAGTCTGGCAACGATTCCCAGAGAACCAGAGACTGTGCGAGGAATCTGAAGGAACCGGAGACTGTGCGAGGAATCTGAAGGAACCGGAGACTGTGCGAGGAATCTGAAGGAACCGGAGACTGTGTGAGGAATCTGAAGGAACCGGAGACTGTGTGAGGAATCTGAAGGAACCGGAGACTGTGCGAGGAATCTGAAGGAACCGGAGACTGTGCGAGGAATCTGAAGGAACCGGAGACTGTGTGAGGAATCTGAAGGAACCGGAGACTGTGCGAGGAATCTGAAGGAACCGGAGACTGTGCCAGGAATCTGAAGGAACCGGACGCTGTGCCAGGAATCTGAAGGAACCGGACACTGTGCGAGGAATCTGAAGGAACCGGAAATTGTGCCAGGAATCTGAAGGAACCGGAGACTGTGCGAGGAAGAAGTGGCTACAGCGGCTACAGGAAAGGGGTTCAGTTGAAATAAGAACTGAATATATTGAGAGCATAAAGCACGTAAAGAGACTAGTGAAGAGGAAGAAGGAGGTAAATGATGATCTAGGAAGAAAAATGAATGCAAATTACTCTGAATATAGGAAGTTATTCTGGAAAGAAATGTGATGGTGTGAAGGATGTAAGTGGTAGCCATGGGGATGAAGTACGGACCAGATGGAAAGAATATTTTGAAAGTCTGATGAATTGGAATAGAGAGAGCAGAGCGGCAGTAAACATTATTGGTTTTGGGGGTATGCAGAGAAGGAATGCAGTGCCAGGAGACGTGACACTCGCACAGGTGAAGAACGCTGTGAAGCGGCTGAAAAATCGGAAAGCAGCTGGGGTTGATGAGGTGTATGCACAGATAATTAAGTGTAGTGGAGAGAGCGGAATGAAGTGCTTGTTGGAGATATGTAAGAAGGCATGGATGAGTGAAACTGTGGCACTGGAGTGGAAAAAGGAGAGCGAAGTGAGTGCAAGAATTATCATGGAATAAGTCTGTTGAGTGTGGTAGGGAAGGTATATGGAAGAATTATTAATGAGGAAGTAAGAGACATGTCAGAGGGCCTTGTGAGTGACGACCAGGGTGGCTTTAGCAGTGGCAGAGGATGTGTGGATCAAATATTTGCAGTG
>NC_137033.1:61828461-61833461 GCF_032717465.1 Coenobita brevimanus
TACAACATATGCATCTGTTTTGCTGTAAAGATTATTAATAATGAAGTAAAATATTTATACAAGTGGCCCAGTTTATCTTGTATTCTCCTTTACAACATATGCATCTGTTTTGCTGTAAAGATTATTTATAATGAAGTTAAATACTTATACAAGTGGCCCAGTTTATCTTGTATTCTCCTTTACAACATATGCATCTGTTTTGCTGTAAAGATTATTAATAATAAAGTAAAATACTTATACAAGTGGCCCAGTACTTGTAGTACTAAAATCAGCAGGTGATTCCTGGGGTAATTTTAAGTGTGTGTGTGTGTGTGTGTGTGTGTGTGTGTGTGTGTGTGTGTGTGTGTGTGTAAAGCTGTCCTGTGATTATTACCTGGGAAATAGCATGTGTGTGTGTGTGTGTGTGTGTGTGTGTGTGTGTGTGTGTGTGTGTGTGTGTGTGTGTGTGTGTGTGTGTGTGTGTGTAAAGCTGTCCTGTGATTATTACCTGGGAAATAGCATGTGTGTGTGTGTGTGTGTGTGTGTGTGTGTGTGTGTGTGTGTGTGTGTGTGTGTGTGTGTGTGTGTGTAAAGCTGTCCTGTGATTATTACCTGTGAAATAGCATGTGTGTGTGTGTGTGTGTGTGTGTGTGTGTGTGTGTGTAAAGCTGTCCTGTGATTATTACCTGGGAAATAGCATGTGTGTGTGTGTGTGTGTGTGTGTGTGTGTGTGTGTGTGTGTGTGTGTGTGTGTGTGTGTGTGTAAAGCTGTCCTGTGATTATTACCTGGGAAATAGCATGTGTGTGTGTGTGTGTGTGTGTGTGTGTGTGTGTGTGTGTGTGTGTGTGTGTGTGTGTAAATCTGTCCTGTGATTATTACCTGGGAAATAGCATGTGTGTGTGTGTGTGTGTGTGTGTGTGTGTGTGTGTGTGTGTGTGTGTGTGTGTGTGTGTGTGTGTGTGTGTGTGTGTGTGTGTTACAGCTTACCATCTGATCTAACATCGATACGCTGAATGAATAAATTAAAAGCTCAAAAGAAATCAATGACTTAAATCCCTCAACGGTCTGACTTAATCCTTTCTTCTTATAATCGTCTACTGGTACACACAATATAATCCCTGGTACAGACAAAAGTGTTAAGCATGTTTTTAATTCCCGTCCTACGACCTCTGAGTCAGAACTATTCACCCAGATCAGTAAACAGGCTAAAACAGTGTTTGTGGCTTGCCTTTAACGTTGTGCAAGTGGTTCAGGCGTTGATGATTGCTGGCGAGTATGTTGGGTTGACTGCCCCAGCGATACTACAGCTGTGCTGTGTGTGTGTGTGTGTGTGTAAAGCTGTCCTGTGAATATTACCTGGGAAATAGCATGTTTGTGTCGTGTGTGTGTGTGTGTGTGTGTGTGTGTGTGTGTGTGTGTGTGTGTGTGTGTGTGTGTGTGTGTGTGTGTGTGTGTGTGTGTGTGTTTTGCTATGCATCACACACAGGACTGAGTTACAACACTTCCGTCTACTGTATTATTAGTACCGTAACTTGGCCCAGATTTTCGTCCTTTTGCAGCTTATTTCACGTAGCTCTGTGGCAGAAAGAGACGAGGCTACTGCTCTACACACTTTCCATATCACTTCTTTGTGACTAGTACCGGTATCATAATCTAGTGGCAATCTATTCTTACAGTTCAGCATTCAAGTTAGAGAGATGGGATTCTTGGGTCAAGTTTGAGTAATTAGAGTATAGCAAATCAGTCTAGGGCTGCCAACTCCCACCTTCATTTATATCTCTACATAATGCAAATCAGTTACGATGAACGGTAAATGACTCAGCCTTCTGAACTTACACACACACACAGACACACACACACACACACACACAGACACACACACACACACACACACACACACACACACACACAACATCACTTTCGACACACACACACACACACACACACACACACACAACATCACTTTCGATCAACTGTAAATTACTTGTCCTTCTGAACTTATAAACACACACACACACACACACACACACACACACACACACACACACACACACACACACACACACACACACACACACACACACAAAATCACTATCGACACACACACACACACACACACACACACACAACATCACTTTCGACACACACACACACACACACACACACACACACACACACACACAACATCACTTTCGATCAACTGTAAATTACTTGTCCTTCTGAACTTATAAACACACACACACACACACACACACACACACACACACACACACACGTAAAGGAACAGCCTACTAACTGGTGTTCAGGAATACCATGTTATTGTCGTCTCATTTGCCGGGAAATAAAAACCTGCTAACATCAACCACCAAAGCATTAACAAAGACCCTTCCACCTCTAACTTCACAGCCATTCAAGGGTTTACTCTGCCACCCCTCACAGGATGCAGTGTCAGGCAATGGACAGGCAGACAGCTTAGCCCCAACACATCAACGGGGGTAATATGAACTGGACTCTTACTTCTTATTTTTCCTGTTTTACTCTTTGTCTTTTTCTATCATGCAAGAAAAAGCCAAATGTGAGAAGCAAGCCTAAGTTAGTTCTTTCTCAGGCACAAAAAGGAAAGCTAAAAGATTTGTGGTCACAGGCAGTCATTTAAACGCAATGTGTCCAGGCATCTCTAAATGAACGCATCTTCAATTTGACTTTCTTATAATTTTTTTTTCAGCAAGAACAGAGAACACCTGTAATTTGGTGTATGGATTTTCCTATTTCATTTTTTTCCTTCCCCTGTTCATCTTCCAAAAAAAAAACAAAAAAAACAAGAGGTCTTTTGACGTTTGTTTGTTTTCTTGTTTGTTTAGGAAAGACAGAAAACACAAATTTAAGAGAAGCGAAAGCAGTCAGTTCCACATTACCCCCCTTCGAAGAACCCAAGGCTGAGCTACCGTGGACCAGTACATTCAAGGGTGGATGACCAGTCTACCGCCCCTGATGCCATTACATGGCCGAAAACCTTCACTAAACCAATGCAAGACCGACACTCCGACTGAAACGTGCAAAGCGCTATACCAGGAGAGAGAGAGAGAGAGAGAGAGAGAGAGAGAGAGAGAGAGAGAACTAAAACTGCAGACCTGAAAGACCAAAGCAGCAACACAGACGTCTCTCTCCCTGACCAAACAGCCTGTACAAGGGTCTCATCACACCGCCCCTCACAGAATGCAGCGTCAGGCAACAGGAAGCAGACACACAGAGTGGCAAGACTAGATACTAACCCCTTCACCAAAGAGAGGCTTTTATTACTAGCCGCGGCAGCGTAGCTGGTATTGTTTTCAGTTCGTCTGTCTGTCTGTGTGTCTGTTAGCATGATAACACACAAGACATCACAAAATTTTACAGGTGTGTACTAGGGGAAAAAAATAATCACGAGTTGCAAACTGGTGAAAGTAGGTCAAAGTCCGTGTGTCTGTTTAAATTTTAAACAGACACACGTCTGTTATCGTGGTAACAGTTATCGTGGTATCAGACTCTGTTACCAAGATAACTTTGCAACCGCTCAAGGTATCATCACAAAATTTTATAGGTGTATGTAGGGATTGAACATCTACAAGTTCGAAATTGGTGAAAGTCGTCAATGTCTGTGTGTCTGTCAGCACAATAACTTCGCAACCGCTCAATATATCATCATATAATTTTACAGGTGTGTAGTAGGGATGAAAATCTCCTACGAGTTCGATATGGGTGAAAGTAGGTCAGGGTCAGGGTCAAGGTCATATTCCGAGCAGCGCTATATATGTATCGGCTCGCGACTGGTGTGCTTCTCCCCTTGGGGGGACCTCTAGTTATTTTTGGTTTGAGATCTTTAGACGATTCAGTTCAGTTCAGGGGATATTTTTGGAAAGGAAAGGTTATACATAATGTTCACTAAATCCTTCACTGCCATCTGTCCCTCCGAAATTGAATAATATCATCCAGTGGTACCATAATAACTACCTACCTACCTAATTAACTAACTAAATAGATCAAAAAATAAATACACTAAAGGCCCCCCACGGGGAGAATCACACCAGTGGTGAGCCGATACATATCTAGCGCGGCTCGGAATATGACCTTGACCTTGACCTACTTTCACCAATTTCCAACTCGTCCGAGATTCTCATCCCTACTACACACCTGTAAAATCTGGTGTATGGATTTTTTTTATTTCTTTATTCTTCCTCTGTTCGTCTTTGTGGAAAAAAAATAAAAAACTCTGCCAGCTTCTTTACTGTTTGGTCTTTTCTTTCTTGCTTAGACAAAAGACAGACAGAAAACACAAATTTAAGAGAAGCGAAAGCAGTCAGTTCCACATTACCCCCCTTCGAAGAACCCAAGGCTGAGCTACCGTGGACCAGTACATTCAAGGGTGGATGACCAGTCTACCGCCCCTGATGCCATTACATGGCCGAAAACCTTCACTAAACCAATGCAAGACCGACACTCCGACTGAAACGTGCAAAGCGCTATACCAGGAGAGAGAGAGAGAGAGAGAGAATAATTAAAACCGCAGACCTGACAGACCAAAGCAGCAACAAAGTGGTCTCTCTCCCTGACCAAACAGCCTGTAATGATGTCTTGAGCGGTTGCGAAGTTATCGTGCTAACAGACACACAAACTGAAAACAATACCAGCTTGGCTATCGTGGCTGCTAATGATCGATTAAAGGGTCCACATTTGTGACCTGACAGACCCAAGGCCAGCCCTCTGGCCTGCCTGACCTACTGACCTGCCAAAAGGCCTAATGACCCCCTGGGAAGGCCACACAGGCAGGACAAAGACAGTGAGCGAGGTTAGACGGTGTGTAATGGCCGGGTTAACGCAGTCATTACCAGAAACAGAGAGAGAGAGACACTTACTGCTGCTATACGTCTTGTACACAAAGACGGTGAGCGAGGTTAGACGGTGTGTAATGGCCGGGTTAACGCGCTCAGTACCAGAGACAGAGAGAGAGAGAGACTTACTGCTGCTAAACGTCTTGTACACA
>NC_137033.1:61843461-61870961 GCF_032717465.1 Coenobita brevimanus
TATTTTGTGCAATAGTAACTAACGATCAAATCACCAATCAAAAACACATAATGAACAACGCCTAAGCGACCTAGGCATCAGAGTTACGAATTCAAACAAATAAGTATTTTTTCTAATATCAGAGTACACAGTGCACTCACCGTACTTCCTCGCACTCCTGAAAGTCACAACTGTCAGCGTAGTAGTCGTACAGTCCTCAGTAACACCAGGGACAGGTGAAAATAATGATGCTGGGAAGATACACAAACACCTGCAAAACCTGCGCGCGGAAGACTACAGGTGAGGTGCGGGGAGGGTGTGCGTGTGACAGGGAATGGAGGCGCAAGGGAAAGTAGTGCCGGGGAAGTTCTGTCTGGTAGATTTTTCTCTGCTGGAATATAATAATCTCTTCGTGTTGTAATAAAATGATTTATAAGCCTTATCTGCAGCTTCATATACCCCTCCTCATTTTCTTTTCTTTTTTTTTGTAGCTGTGCAGAATATTCATATCTAAGTTGATCGTTTCTGACATTACTCCTTGGCTACAAATACTTTCCATTTACTAAATGAAACCGTGACGAAGAAATGTCCTAGCTCGAATATCAAAATGAGATTAGTAATAGTTTATGTGCCAATAAGTCATAACCCATTTACATCCAAACAAGTTAGACTATGCATTGCAATTATTTCAAATTTCGAAATGATTGCGTTATCACCCCCCCCCCCTCCTTTTAAAGTAAAGCAATAATTAGTATTCATACACAGCCAGATTACTGACTTCAACTAAATATTACTTCAAAATGAAACGTATTACTTTCGAAATACAATGAGATTACTTTCCAGCAATGGTTTTCATACGCACTGACTGAAAATATATGCAAACGGAACCGCATTCATACATTGTCGTATTATTTTTTGTATTCCTAATACTTCCAGAAGATGTAATTACATTTGGGAAAGACCTCTCGTACTGAAGTTATTTAATGAACCCTATGTCTGATTCCATTATTTTAAAGTCTCCTCAGGTAAAGAGCATCTGGAGATTATAAAATAAAAATGGCCTATCTTAGTGAAGGAGTTAAGGGTAGAATATAGTCACAACAGAATATAATATGTGATGCGGTAAACTATGTTCAAAACACTTAAGGAAAAATGTTAGAAGAACTGTCCCATGAAAATGAAAATCCATCTCTATGTTTTCCAATTTCCTTTTGACAAAATGAGGATGAATTACCCCAGACTGGAAGAAATAATAGTGTTACTTTATTAGGTTAGTTTAGGGTTGTTTTATTAGGCTAGGTTAGGGTTGTTTAAGTTACTGTAAGATGATGATGATGATGATGATGATGATGATGATGGAGATGATAATGATGATGATGATGACGATGGAGTTGATGATGATGTTGTGGAGATGATGATGTCGTAGTTGATGATGATGATGACGATAATGACTGATGATAATGATGATGATGATGATGACTGTGGTGAAGTTGATGATGATGATGACGATTATAATGATGTTGATGGAGGTGATAATAATGATGATGATGGAGAGGATAATGACGTAGTTGATGATGATGACACTTAGACTAGACAGGGTAGGAGTAGTTCAGCATAAATTCAACAAGGGTAGTGCTGATTAGACTAAGCCAGAGTTGCCTGATACAGTTAAACAAGGGTGGGGTCAGTGCCATCAGGTCAGCGTATGGGGGGGTCAGGTCAGGTCAAGCTAATGTTAGGTTAGATTGGGTTAGGGTGCGTTGGGTTAGGCTGCAGTAGCTGACATTAGGCTGGGTTAGATTGGGTTAGGCTGCGTTGGGTTAGGCTGCAGTAGCTGACATTAGGCTGGGTTAGATTGGGTTAGGCTGCGTTGGGTTAGGCTGCAGTGGCTGACATTAGGCTGGGTTAGATTGGGTTAGGCTGCGTTGGGTTAGGCTGCAGTAGCTGACATTAGGCTGGGTTAGATTGGGTTAGGCTGCAGTAGCTGACATTAGGCTGGGTTAGATTGGGTTAGGCTGCAGTAGCTGACATTAGGCTGGGTTAGATTGGGTTAGGCTGCGTTGGGTTAGGCTGCAGTAGCTGACATTAGGCTGGGTTAGATGGATATGGTTGTTGTTGTTGTTGTTGTTGTTGTTGTTGTTGGTGGTGGTGGTGGTGGTGGTGTTAATGTTGCTGTTGTTTAACCCCGGTCTCTTTCGCCGAGCAGACCCGTTGACCACACGTAAACTGCTTACGTGGGGCCGTCCTACAGGTACAGTACAGCACATCACACCGTGTAGGGAGCCGGCAGCCCCTTGTGGTAGACAGCGCTTCACCAGGGGCGGATCAGGGCCCTTCCCACGGATAGGCTTCTGGGTGGACGCCGCAGCTGCTTCGCTCCAGCCAGGGTACACAGCGTCACCACGTGTAGGCCCCTCTTTAGTACCAGGTTGTTATGGTAAGTTTGGCTGGGTTAAGTTAGGATGACAAGTTAGGTTAGGCTGGGTCAGGTTAATTGGACAGGTGATATTAATTAATTATGCAGGTAAAGGTAAGTTTGTACAAGAAATGAGTGAAGAATAAAGGCCTAAAGGACTGAAGGGATTAGTGCTTTATTTAACTTGTAATGGTGTAATGTACTGTGATATCAAAGTACAATTAGGTAATAAAGGCGACGTGAGGCTGTGATGTACAATGTAATGATCTGTAGCTTTGGGGGTTTACAAGTACATTGTGATTTGGGATTAGGTTAGACTGATGAGTGATAATGTAGGTTGATGTGTTAAAGTTAGGCTAAAGGTGAGAGAGAGAGAGAGAGAGAGAGAGAGAGAGAGAGAGAGAAAGAGAGAGAGAGAGAGAGAGAGAGAGAGAGAGAGAAAGAGAGAGAGAGAGAGATGATGTGTTAAAGTTAGGTTAAAGGTGAGAGAGAGAGAGAGAGAGAGAGAGAGAGAGAGAGAGAGAGAGAGAGAAAGAGAGAGAGAGAGAGAAAACTGACGCAAACTGAAAATAATGGCAGTGAGAGGGAGAAGAAAAAAGAGAAACAGATTAAAGACAGAAGCTAAAATTAACAAGAAAAGACATTATCAGAAGCGGACAAAATCTTCAGAAAGGAATAAACCTGAGTAAAAAAAAAAAAAAAAACAAGTCCCTGAAAGAAAGAAAGCGTGAGAGAAAGTGTGAAAATAAAGAGAGGCAGAGAGAGAACGAAGAACAGGAAGCCGGAGGGAATGCTTCTCTGCGATTTAGTCTTTATTAACTCTCGTTCCTTAACCCCTCTAAGCAGACTCTCTTTGTCTGTCTGCCTGTCTGTCTGTCTGTCTGTCTGTCCCTCTCTCTCTCCCTCTCTCTCTCTCTCTCTCTCTCTCTCTCTCTCTCTCTCCCCAAACTGTCATCAGCGGGTCAATCACAGGCTAACGACCACCAAGAGGGCAATTACCCACCGCCTAACAATACACTAAGCAGCCAGTAAAAGCCACACACCCACTATCTTTAATTTACACCCACTATCTTTAATTTACACCCACTATCTTTAATTTACACCCACTATCTTTAACTTACACCCACTATCTTTAATTTACACCCACTGTCTTTAATTTACACCCACTATCTTTAATTTACACCCACTATCTTTAATTTACACCCACTATCTTTAATTTACACCCACTATCGTTAATTTACACCCACTATTTTTAATTTACACCCACTATCTTTAACTTACACCCACTATCTTTAATTTACACCCAGTCTTTAATTTACACCCACTATCTTTAATTTACACCCACTATCTTACATTTACACCCACTATCTTTAATTTACACCCACTATCTTTAATTTACACCCACTATCTTTAGTTAACACCCACTATCGTTAATTTACACCCACTATCTTTAATTTACACCCACTATCTTTAATTTACACCCACTATCTTTAATTTACACCCCCTATCTTTAGTTTACACCCACTATCTTACATTTACACCCACTATCTTTAATTTACACCCACTATCTTTAATTACAAAAACATCCTTGCTCTCTTTCTCACTCCCTGGCCATCATCTCGAAAGGCGGGATTTTCAAACAGTGAGAGAGGTGTATGTCAATCCCTAATCCTTAATTGGGTCATTATGGAACACCTGTGCTTGTTAGAGGTTATAGAGCCACATGATAGTGTTATCCTGCCCCCCACATGATAGAGTTATCCTGCCCCCCACATGATAGAGTTATCCTGCCCCCCACATGATAGAGTTATCCTGCCCCCCACATTATAGAGTTATCCTGCCCCCCACATGATAGAGTTATCCTGCCCCCCACATTATAGAGTTATCCTGCCCCCCACATTATAGAGTTATCCTGCCCCCCACATTATAGAGTTATCCTGCCCCCCACATTATAGAGTTATCCTGCCCCCCACATTATAGAGTTATCCTGCCCCCCACATTTAGAGTTATCCTGCCCCCCACATTATAGAGTTATCCTGCCCCCCACATTATAGAGTTATCCTGCCCCCCACATCATAGAGTTATCCTGCCTCCCACATTACAGAGTCAGCCTCCCACATTATAGAGTCAGCCTGCCACATTATAGAGTCAGCCTACCCCCCACATGATAGAGTCAGCCTGCCACATTATAGAGTCAGCCTGCCACATTATAGAGTCAGCCTGCCACATTATAGAGTCAGCCTGCCACATTATAGAGTCAGCCTCCCACATTATAGAGTCAGCCTCCCACATTATAGAGTCAGCCTCCCACATTATAGAGTCAGCCTGCCACATTATAGAGTCAGCCTGCCACATTATAGAGTCAGCCTCCCACATTATAGAGTCAGCCTCCCACATTATAGAGTCAGCCTCCCACATTATAGAGTCAGCCTCCCACATTATAGAGTCAGCCTACCCCCCACATGATACAGTTATCCTACTCCCCACATTATAGAGTCAGCCTGCCACATGATAGAGTTATCCTGCCCCCCACATTATAGAGTTATCCTACCCCCACATTGTAGAGTTATCCTACCCCCCACATTATAGAGTTATCCTACCCCCCACATTATAGAGTTACCCTACCCCCCACATTATAGAGTTATCCTACCCCCCACATCATAGAGTCAGCCTGCCACATTATAGAGTCAGCCTGCCACATTATAGAGTCAGCCTGCCACATCATAGAGTTATCCTGCTCCCCACATTATAGAGTCAGTCTGCCACATCATAGAGCTCAGCCTGCCACATTATAGAGTCAGCCTGCCACATCATAGAGTCAGCCTGCCACATTATAGAGTCAGCCTGCCACATCATAGAGTCAGCCTGCCCCCCACATCATAGAGTCAGCCTGCCACATCATAGAGTCAGCCTGCCACATCATAGAGCTCAGCCGGCCATGATAGAGTCCAATCGTGCTCTCTCATCATGTTATCCTTCAGATGTTGTCATAAAATAATTCACACTTTGCCATACCTTTGTGTTCCCAGTATTAACAACGCCACCCAAAGTGTCCAGTTATAGCTACACTTGTTTTTCCTATACTTGCCACCTACACTCCTTTTACTGAAACTTGGCCCAGATTTTCGTCCTTCTGCTGCTTATTTGACGTAGCTCAGTGGCCGAAGGAGACAGTACTGCGACTCTACATTCTTTCTGTAGCACTTCTTCGTGACTAGCACTATATTTCTAGTGTTAATCTATCAGAACTCAGTATTCAAGATGGAGAGACGGCAATTCAAGATGGAGAGATGGCCGAATGAGACAGTATTGCGACGCTACATTCTTTCCCTAGGACTTCTTCGTGACTAGTACTATATTTCTAGTGTTAATCTATCAGAACTCAGTATTCAAGATGGAGAGATGGCCGAATGAGACAGTATTGCGACTCTACATTTTTTTCCATAGCACTTCTTCGTGACTAGTACCATACTCTAGTGTTAATCTATCAGAACTCAGCATTCAAGATGGAGGGACGGCAATTTTAGGTCAGGTTAGAGAGAGAGAGAGAGAGAGAGAGAGAGAGAGGTTTAACCCAATACTTTTATACTCAGTCTCGGGGGAAAGAAATCTGACGTTAAGACGGATTTAAAAATAATCTCAGAAATGTCGTCATCGTAGTGAAAAGGTTTCTCTTTCATTTATCTGCCTTTGTCGGTGTAATGTCTGGCTTGGTGCTCTCTGCTTTCTTCCTTCTCTCTCTCTCTCTCTCTCTCTCTCTCTCTCTCTCTCTCTCTCTCTCTCTCTCTCTCTCCATCATCATCCTCGCTTCTCCTCCTCTTCCCACCTTTCATACAAGCTGGTCAGTCTTTCAATATTTCTTTCTCCCTCTCTCTCTCTCTCTCTCTCTCTCTCTCTCTCTCAAATCTTCCTCCGCCTCCTACCTCCTCCTCTCAAGTTCCCTCCTCCTTCTCTTCCATCCCATTTTTTTTCTTCCTCTTTCTTCACTCCTTTTCTTTTCACTTCGCCTTGTTCTCCTGTTACCTCTCTTTCTCTCTCTCTCTCTCTCTCTCTCTCTCTGTCAACCTCTTCTGTACGCTGACCTCATTTTTCTTCCTATTCCTCCCTTCCTGGCTTTCATATCTTTCCCCTCAGCATTTCCTCCTTTCCTTCCTTCATCTATATCATCACCTTTACTTTCCTCTTACTTTCCTCTTTCCTTCATCTATACTTTCCTCTTACTTTCCTCTTTCCTTCATCTATACTTTCCTCTTACTTTCCTCTTTCCTTCATCTATACTTTCCTCTTACTTTCCTCTTTCCTTCATCTATACTTTCCTCTTACTTTCCTCTTTCCTTCATCTATACTTTCCTCTTACTTTCCTCTTTCCTTCATCTATACTTTCCTCTTACTTTCCTCTTACTTTCCTCTTTCCTTCACCTTTATCATCACCTTTACTTTCCTCTTACTTTCCTCTTTCCTTCATCTTTATCATCACCTGCTCGTGTGTGTGTGTGTGTGTGTGTGTGTGTGTGTGTGTGTGTGTGTGTGTATGTGTGTGTGTGTGTGTGTGTGTGTGTGTGTGTAAACTTGCAAGTCATCCTGCTGGTGTCAAAGTTTGGTGGGTGTGCGGTAAAGTTGGGGGGGATGAGCTAAGTGGGTGGGGTGAGCAGGTGGGTGGGTGGCAAAGTGGGTGGGGTAAGCAAAGTGAGGTGGGTGGGCAGGTTTGTGGGGTAGGTGGACTGGGGTGGGTAGGACAGGATGGATTGGTAGGTGGGTGGTCAAGGTGGCGTCGGTAGTTAGGTGGGCGGGCAGGGTGGGGTGGGTAGATGGGTGGGAAGTGGGGTAGGGTGGGTTAGTAGTGTTATATTAATTCCTTTATTATATTCCTCTCCATCTTTTGTCTTTCTTCTGAATACATCTTACACTCTTTCCTTTCATTTTCTTTTTACCTTTCCTCCTCCTCTTTCTCTTTTTCTTTTCATCAGTTCTTACTTCCCACTGTCTTCTCAGTACAACTCACATATTCTCTCCTGCTTTCTCTATCTCCATTTCTCTCTCTTCTCTCTCCTAATCAAACGTCCTTGTACCGTTCTTACCTATTTATTTCATCAACCTGCTTTACAATCTTTCAGTTTTATCTTCTATATTCTCTCTAAATTTCGCTGTCTATAAATCCATCTTTCCTGCACTCCTTATTTTGTCGTTCTCATTATAACTGATTTTCTTTCCCTCTCCACACACTCACTTGCCTCTTCCTCCCTTTCAATTTCATGTCTTCTTATTCTATTCTCTCCTTCCCCCTCTTCCTCCAAGCTTTCTCTACTTCCTCCATCCCTCTCTTCTTCCTGTCCCTGTTAACGTTCCTCTTCTGTCTTCCTTCTCCTCCTCTTCTTCTCCTCTTTCTCATCTCTGTTTCTCCTCACCTTCTCTCGATATTTTACTATTTTTTGCTTTACCTTCCTCTTCTCTTTTCTTCTCCTCTTTCTCTTCTCCCACATCCCCTTTCTCTCTCCTCTCTCTAATTCATACCAAACAACTGACTCAAACTCTCTTATTATCCTCTTCTCTTTTCTTTCCTTTTCCTTCTAACCATTCTCATTTCTCTTCCCCCTTATTTCCCTCTTCCCCTCTCTTTTCTTTTTCTCTCTCGTCTCTCATATCCCCTCTCCTCCTCTCTCCTCCTCCTCTACTCTCTTTCTCCTCATCCTCTTCTGTCTTCCTCTGCACTCTGTCTCCTCTTCTTTTGTTTTGTTTGGTCTTGTGTTCCTCTGCTCTTTTTCCTTCACTTTCCCCTCTTCCTGATTTCCTCCTTTCTCCTTTTCTCTTCCCTCCTTCCTCATTCATCCTCCTCCCTTCTTTTCTCTTCACTTCCCTCCTTCATCATTTCCTCCTCTCGTCTTTTCTCTTCGCTTGCCTTCTTCCTCACACATCCTCCTCCCTTCTCTTCTCTTCCCTCCTTCCTCGTTCATCCTCTTTCCTTCTTTTCTCTTCCCTTCCCTCCTCCTCCATTCATCCTCCTTCCCTCTCCTGCCTTCTCCTCCTCACTAACTTAATCAGCAAATGTCTTAGTACCAGTCCAGTCTCGCGTCTTAATTTACACCTTCTTTCCCACACTCTCATTTAAGACGCTTGGGTATTTTTTTCAAGTCTGTATTGATTACCAGCTGAGGGAATGACTGTCCTGGTGTGTCTGTGCTGGAATAAATAAATAAATAAATAACTTCTGTGGTTATAAGGCTTCTTGCTGCTTAATATGGAATATAATTTTGTTCTCTAAAGCCTTAACTACAGCTCGTCTTCTATACTACTTTTACTCTAACTTGTCCTAGAAGTGCCATCTGTCCATCTAGAGCGCTACGATGTAATATTTGATTACGACGATGCTAGTCACGAAGAAGTGCTGTGGAAAGAATGTAGAGCCGCAGCATTATCTTTCTCTGCCAATGAGCGATGTGACACAAGCTGCAAAAGGACCAACATCTGAGAGAGAGAGAGAGAGAGAGAGAGAGAGAGAGAGAGAGAGAGAGAGAGAGAGAGAGAGAGAGAAGTGAATGGGTGTAAAATGGTGGGGTGTGGGGGTTGGGGGGACAGATAGGGAGAGAAGGGTTGGTCAAGGTAACGCTGTCGGATTTCCATTATTTTGAAAACCGAACGTAATGTATTGAAACGAACTCACCTGCCTGTTTCTACCTGACCTTTCTACCTGACCTTCCACCAGAATTAACCTTCACAACCATGGAGCATTTTTTTTTTTTTTTCAAGATGTATTTTTTCTACCTCTATTTTATTTATTTATTTATTTTTTTTTTTTTGGGGGGGGAGTAACTTTTGCAATACAGGGAGGAAGAGTTGAGAGGATGGATGGGACTTGAGTGTGTTGGTGTTGTGATGAGGAGGGGTAGATTGAGATGGTTTGGGAGGAAGGATGGGACTGGAGTGTATTGATGTTGTGATGAGGAGGGGTAGACTGAGATGGATTGGGAGGAAGGATGGGACCGGAGTGTGTTGGTATTGTGATGAGCAGGGATAGATTGATATGGTTTGGGAGGAAGGATGGGACTGGAGAGGAAGGATGGGACTGGAGTGTATTGGTATCGTGATGAGGAGGGGTAAATTGAGATGGCTTGGGAAGAAGGATGGGACTGGAATGTATTGGTGCTGTGTACAGGAGGGGTAGATTGAGATGGCTTGGGCATGTGGATAGGATGAGGGATGACAAGTGGGTGCAGAGGCTGAGAAGCGTAATCGTCTGGGATAGGGTTGCGAGAGGCAGAGAGAAAAGGATGAGGGACGAGGTCATAGAGTGTGACCTCAGGTATAAGGGGTTGAATAGGGAGGCTGCCAGAGATCAAGCAGCGTGAAGAGCTGCCATTAGGTGACCTAGGCCGACGCACACAATTATGCTGGAGTCTTTATAAACGATATGATACGAAAACAAGGGCATATGGTGGGGATACGCATCTTGTCCCGACTAAAGCTGTTCCCTGTGAACACTTTAGGGCATTAGTACATCAACAACGCGACTGACAACGAAAGCACCGGAATGAGGGGCCGGCCGCCAGGTGGGAAGGAGGAGGGGTGACAGAGGAAGAATTAGATGGTGAGGAAGTGAATTGTCATGGAAGGAACAAATGTGAGTCGAGGCTTAACAGTATTTTGTGGGTAAGGGATGATCACAAATACATTAAAGGGTAACTGACAAGGATAGCACCCAAACATTCCTTAGAGTACGCGCCACACAACCATCGATGTATAATGCAGGTCCCTACTTTCAGTTTTAAGTAACACAAGGCACCGTATTCTCGTCGGTTAAGGAAGCTCCCTAACACCCCCTCCTTAGCGATCTACATTTGGATATGACAGGTTAATATCCTTTTGTACGATCCCTAACACCTCTTCCTTAGCGATTTATTTTGGATATGACTGGTTCATATCCTTCTGTACGTTATTTGTGCAGAGTATGTCGATATTGGAAGGATTCATGTACCACAGAAGAGGATAGTAAGGTGTAATAGACAAAATAAATCGCTTAAGAAGAGGTGTTAGGGAACTTGCGATGAGGTCATTTTTCATAATACCAAAGCCAGAGTCTCGCTGACAGCAACGCTGATGGAAAATGTCTGCTTTGCCACTTTCATCTTCTTCCTGCATTTCTTTTCCCGGCTCTGTTTCCCTCCTTCCTTCCGCTCTTCGTTTCCTCAGGCTTCCTCCCACTCCTCCTCCTCCTTTTCCTCCTCCTCGATTTCTCCTGTGCGTTCTTCCTCGCCTCACTTTTTCGTCCTTAATTCTGTATCTCGCTTCCTCCTCTGGATTTCCCTACCTCCTTCCGCTCCTCGCTTCCTTTGCTTCCTCCTCCTCTTCATCTTCTTATTCTTCCCCCTCCTCCTCCTCCTCCTCTGCATCTTCTTATTCTTCCTCCTCCTCCTCCTCTTCATCTTCTTATTCTTCTTCCTCCTACTCATTGATCTTCTCTCCCACGCATTCGACCTCCTCTCTTCTCACGTCTTTCTTCTTTCTCTTTCTCACTGCATCTTCCTCCTCCCTCCTACCTCATCTCCGTCATACCTCCCCTCTCCTCTTCCGTATCTTCTTCCCTATTTTCCTCCTCCTTCTTCCTTTTTTTTTTTTTTTAAACCTCTCGTGCGTTATTTCCCTTCACTCCTACCTTCCTCCTATCTCTCTTTCCTCCTCCTTCATCCTGTAGTCATATATATATATATATATATATATATATATATATATATATATATATATATATATATATAAAGCTAAATAGAGTACATAGGAGCAGCTTGAAGGAAATAAATGAAATAAAAAGTGAAAGAATTAAAAGAACAAATCGTGTGTCCCTGAACTAAACCAAACGTTCTCATGGCTACAAGAAGGATGTCCAGAAAAAAATGTTCCCAAAACGTTTGCCGCTGTATTATAATGAAACGTTTTGCCTTGTGTATTACAACAGTATTTCCCTCACGCCTCTGGGTTAGGCAGCTGGGAAGGCCAAGGGAAGGGCCCGTAGTCTCGTCGGGTAAGCAGGCTCCCTAACACCTCTTCCTTAGCGATTTACTTCCCAAACTATACATTAATATCCGTTTTTTCCTTCTTACGTCTTTGTATCATCGACATAGCTTGCATATATAACACACAAGCATAAAGCAATGGAGCAAAGTCAGGAATAAATCGGTAAGGAAAAGGTGTTAGTGAGCTTCCTAATCGCACCAGAATATTGCACAGGGAGTGAGGGAAGGTGGGGGTCAGTCTACTAAAATAATAATAATAATGATAATAATTATAATAATAATGATAATAATAATAATAATAATAATAATCCAGTTCTATCGTGGTATTTTTCAGACAAATCTTTCAATATAGTGACCTTTTGACCTTTTCCTTAATTTATTCCTACAAGCGATTTATTTTCACACAATTCAGGTTGGAGGGGTTAGATACAACCTTCCTAACCCCTTCGCTTCTAGGCGGATATAATCAGTAAAATAGAGAGAGAGAGAGAGAGAGAGGGAGAGAGAGAGAGAGAGAGAGAGAGAGAGAGAGAGAGAGAGATCTATGTTCCAATTAAGTTTTTTCCTCTCACTCAAATTGGAGTTGGCGGAGCGGAGGCGTGATTGGTGTGTGTGTGTGTGTGTGTGTGTGTAGGGCAGGGTCTCTCTCTCTCTCTCTCTCTCTCTCTCAAAACATTCACATCTAACCAATACGTCTGCACCTCCTGCCATCGCTCGGGAAACTCTGAGAATGTTGTTTACACGGGAGACACAGAGACGAGCATGAAATAGAGTGGAGCCTGGATGGCCACACTTGTAATGGGATTAGTTGTGTATGTTTCCTCAGCCGTTCCGACGCCCTTACAACTTTGTCTTGTTATTATTTAGTAGTAGTGATTGACGTAATTATCTTAAAAATAGGAATAATAGGAATAATACAAGTAATAATGATAATAACAACAATAATAAAAATAAAAATAATAATAATAATAATAATAATAATAATAATAATAATAATAATAATAACAGTAGTTGTAGTAGCAGCAGCACCCATCCCCATCAGTTGGACTATGGGCCGAACATTTGACCTATGCCCTGTGACCTTGACCTTCGATTACTCTTAAAATCAAACTACTTCATTCTTTTCTCACCCTTAACCCTTTCTCTGAGTTGGGTTCACATCAGATCAGAAAGATATAAGCTGAGCTTGACTTGTGATTTTGACATGTGACCTTTCCAGATGACCTTGACCTTTCACTGATCGCTCCTTAACTGGACTCTCATAATCCCTCCATTACCCTGCCTCCATTCACAAAGTTTGGTGTAAATCGGATAAAAACCTATAATTGACCTTGCCATGTGTCCTTGACCTTTGACTTATTAATCTAAGAAACAATAGGTCAGCCCCCTTTCATGATCCTTAACCCCTCCACCAAGTTTACATTCTAATCTCTTAATTTTTCACTCTATTTATAATCTAACTTAATTTTCTATATCTAATTATAATCTAACTTAATTTTTCTTTATGTAATTATAATCTAACTTAATTCTTCCTTATCTAATTATAATCTAACTTAATTCTTCCTTATCTAATTATAATCTAACTTAATTTTTCTTATCTAATTATAATCTAACTTAATTCTTCCTTATCTAATTATAATCTAACTTAATTCTTCCTTATCTAATTATAATCTAACTTAATTTTCCTTATCTAATTATAATCTAACTTAATCTTCCCTCATCTAATTATAATCTAACTTAATTCTTCCTTATCTAATTATAATCTAACTTAATTTTTCCATATCTAATTATAATCTAACTTAATCTTCCCTTATCTAATTATAATCTAACTTAATTCTTCCTTATCTAATTATAATCTAACTTAATTCTTCCTTATCTAATTATAATCTAACTTAATCTTCCTTATCTAATTATAATCTAACTTAATCTTCCCTCATCTAATTATAATCTAACTTAATTATTCCTTATCTAATTATAATCTAACTTAATTCTTCCTTATCTAATATCTTTCCTCATCTAATTTTCTTCAACCTATGCTAACTTAACCAAACTAATCTTAATCTACCTCAATATTTTCCTGGTCTGTTTTTGTCCTGCCTTGTCTTTCTCTTCTAACTTAGCTCTAACTATTCCTCTAACTGAACCTAACTTCCTCTAACCTGGCTCAACCTAATCTGATCTCACTTGTTTTCTAACCTAAATTATGCTCCTCTAACCTACCCTCTAAGATACATAGATATTCCTCTCTCCCTCCTCTGTTTATAGCTTGTCTAACTCTGCAGCCAGTGGGGGTTATTAAGAGAGAGAGAGAGAGAGAGAGAGAGAGAGAGAGAGAGAGAGAGAGAAATGCATACATACATACAGACAGACCGACACAGACAGAAATAGACAGAAACGTAGACAGCCATAAACAGACATATCAAAGAGACAGACACGTAGAGGACCCGTAGATAAACGTGAAATATTACAAGTTACAAGACTTCAAATAATAATAAGAAAAAGTAATGGGTATGCGTCAAGAGTAACTGAAGAAAGACAGACAGACAGGCAGATGAAGAGAGAAACCGTAGAAGTGACAAATTACATATAACATGAATAAATACAATAATGGATACGAATAACAGCATTGCATAAGGGAATAAACTGACAAATTATAAATAACAAGAATAAACAGAAAAAGAAAACGAAACATTAAACTGCTTGAGGGTGGACTGAGGCGTTTGCACCAGCGTGCAGGAACTGGTGCTTTGCGGGACCAGTAATCTCTTTTCCACGTGAAGCGGAGGGGTTAAGGACCGCATTCTCTTGGGGGATAGACGCTCCCTTAGGCCAGAGGGATAGTTAGGGAGATACGGAAAAAAGGAGAGAGGGAGAAGGACGCAGATGGGATGAAAGAGGCAAGGGAGCATATGAATATATGAAAGGGAATGAGAGATGCAAGGGAGACACAGGGAAAGAGAGAGAGAGAGAGAGAGAGAGAGAGAGAGAGAGAGAGAGAGAGAGAGAGAGAGAGAGAGAGAGAGAGAGAGAGAGAGAGAGAGAGAGAGAGAGAGAGAGAGTTTTCATCCTATTTTAAACAATTCTATCAGATTTACAAGAAATTTTGTGGAAGGGTTCAGGGTAAGGCAAGGGTAGAGGGAATCGATTTTGAGAACAGCCAGTCAAGGGTCTACTTCACACACAGAGTCAAATCTGGAGGTCAAAGGGCAAGGTCTGTGTGTGTGTGTGTGTGTGTGTGTGTGTGTGTGTGTGTGTGTGTGTGTGTGTGTGTGTGACTAACAAGCAAATCCACCAAACATTCCTCCAGACTACGACGCACAACCATCAATTTACTCTCCAAGTCCCTAAATCAGCTAAGTATGAACAAACTGGATTAAGGAAAACCCAGAAAACACACACACACACACACACACACACACACACACACACACACACACACACACACACACACACAGCTGGCCTGGCAATGCAATCCATCCATCCAGCAGTGTAATCCATCAGTAATAACATCCACAAATACACACACACACACACACACACACACACACAGCTGGCCTGGCAATGCAATCCATCCATCCAGCAGTGTAATCCATCAGTAATAACATCCACAAATACACACACACACACACACACACACACACACACACACAGCTGGCCTGGCAATGCAATCCATTCATCCAGCAGTGTAATCCATCAGTAATAACATCCACAAATAGGGAGATCATTGTCAATAACCCCTACATGACCCACTAGGCATTTCTCCCTTGTCACCCCTTCAGCCCGGTGACGTATTACTGTGGTTTATTTTTTTATTAGTCAATTTTGGAAAACTCTCTCGCACTGAAGGGGTTAATGAAGGCTGTGTCTAACCCCTACAGCTGGAAAAGTCTCCCCTAACTTGAATAGAACCATAGAGAAATACACAAGCAATACACAAGAAATACAGAAGAAATACACAAGAAATACATAAGAAATACATAAGAAATACATTAGAAATACACAAGAAATACATAAGAAATACACAAGAAATACACAAGAAATACATAAGGAATACATAAGAAATAAATAATACACAAGAAATACACAAGAAATACATAAGAAATACACAAGAAATACAAAAAATACACAAGAAATACGTAAGAAATACATAAGAAATACACAAGAAATACACAAGAAATACATAAGAAATACACAAGAAATACACAAGAAATACATAAGAAATACACAAGAAATACACAAGAAATACATAAGAAATACATAAGAAATACACAAGAAATACACAAGAAATACATAAGAAATACACAAGAAATACATAAGAAATACATAAGAAATACACAAGAAATACACAAGAAATACACAAGAAATACATAAGAAATACATAAGAAATACACAAGAAATACACAAGAAATACATAAGAAATACATAAGAAATACCAAGAAATACACCAGAAATACACAAGAAATACATAAGAAATACACAAGAAATACATAAGAAATACACAAGAAATACACAAGAAATACACAAGAAATACATAAGAAATACACAAGAAATACATAAGAAATACACAAGAAATACATAAGAAATACACAAGAAATACATAAGAAATACACAAGAAATACACAAGAAATACACAAGAAATACACAAGAAACACACAAGAAATACACAAGAAATACACAAGAAATACACAAGAAACACACAAGAAATACATAAGAAATACACAAGAAATACGTCATGGTAATAAATAGGCCAACTCGAGTCTCCTTCCCCCGTGTTATCCCCAACGATGTCCACTTATTCCATTTCTGTTGCAATCCGGGCTAAATCCATCACACGTTTCCCTGCGACTCATAAAAGGACAAACAGGGCCATTGCAGCCTCTAACTACCATCGTTGGCCTGGCATGGATTAGTGGGATCCAGGGAAATGGTTGGCTGGCTAGTCGTCTTATTGGCCCAATGGACGGAAGGCATTAGTGCAAAAGGATTAAGTTGCCCCTCTACTGTAACACCGTTTTCTTTACTGGATTCTCGATATTATACCCCATTTTCTGTTGTAGGTCTCAGTGGGGTATTTGAAGTGTGTGGGGAGCTCCGTAGCACGTCCTCCTCAGAGATTTATTTTCCCTATTGCACCTTAACATTGTCTTTTATACTGGCTATATTGTTTCTGTATCAACACAGTAACATACACTAGGATACTCAGGTGTAATCCAGCATTGTTCACCTGTTCAGACATCAGTTCATTTTCCTGCCTCAGTGATGTAGGAAAACAGCACTCAGGTATATTTTTCATGGATATTTTCAAGACATAATCAATTTTCCTGCTCACATATAATTTTAGCTTTTTCCTCATAGTATTTTCACTTGCGATTAGTCCAAAAAATATCTTCATTTACTCAGCTTCATTCATGTTTCATCTACACATTTCATTCACTTTAGCTCACGTATTTTCCTTCATTCACCATTTTTACTCGTGATTATTCCCTTTTATTTTTCATCACTGACTCATTTTCACTTTGTATTATATTTATTTATTTATTATTCCTTATCCTTTATCATTTTCCCTCTCGATTACACAACACATTTATCTTCATTGAACCTGATTATATTTACACAGCATTACTCTCTGCAGTTTTTTGTATTTCCTTCCCTCTTTCTCTTCCTCCTTCACTCCTTTCTTCTTCCTGCTTTCTGCCTTCCCCCTTCCTTCACTCTTCCTCCCACTTCCCTCTTCTCTTCTATGTCTTCTTCTACTTCCTGCTTTACTCGTACTTTTTCCTCCCTTCCTTCCTCTTCCCTCCTCTCTTCTTCCTCATTTGCCTCTTCCTTCCGTCCTCTTCACTCTTTCCTCCTCCTTCCTTCCTGTTTAATTTTCTTTCCTTTCTTCTATCTCTCTCGTCTCTTCCTTCCCTCCTCATCATTCTTTCCTCCTCCTTCCCTCCATCTCCTCCTCCTCTTTCCTCCCTCCCATTGTCTCTCTCCACCTCTTAGCTTACTCTGATGGTCCATTTCGCCTGGCCATCTTGCCCCTGTATTCCCCTGCCTCCCTGCCATTCCCTATTTCTTCCCTGCCAGAGATCACACTTACACAGCACCACCACTTGGCATGTGTGTGTGTGTGTGTGTGTGTGTGTGTGTGTGTGTGTGTGTGTGTGTGTGTATGTGTGTGTGTGTGTGTGTGTGTGTGTGTGCTTAATATTCAACCCTTCCACAAAGCTTGGTCTAAATAAAAAAGATAAAAGTTAACATCGCCCTGTGACCTTAGGTCAAGTATTTTAAAAAACAGTATGGCTATTTCTTGGGTGATCTGCAGTCCTTTCACCAAGTCTGGCTTAAACAGGATAAAAACTAAGGTCTTTTGTTAATAAGCATAACAGAAGTCTACCTTTGACCTTGTCTTGTGACCTTGACCTTTGACAATTTTTATTTTATTTTTTGACCCTTCATTCTTGCATTACCCTCAACATTTCCCCCAAGTTGGGTCTATTCTGGATAAAAATTGGCAAATGTGATTATAGCCAGGTCAACGTTTGACCTAAGCCTGTTACCTTGGCCTGTATTTATTTACCTGTATTTACCTGTGCATTGGTAGGTGGTGGCGACCATCATCCACTCACTTGATGTAGTGCTGCCTACTTCTGCCTTAGCCTTTATCATTCTTTTTCTGTGCCTGCCCTCCTCTCTTCCTTTTTCTCCCATCTTTCCTGTCACTTTTTATTGCTTTTCTTTCCTTTACAGGTGGCTTTACATTGAGTGACAAGCCAAATGGTTTCCTGTAAACCAAGAAACCATTTACAACGCTGGGTGGTAACCATATTACCAAACCATACGTGCTCCCTACGTGTCAACAAGTGGGTTGGTGGAGGGTTAGTGCCCCTCCTCGTAAAACAAATAATTCAAAGTCAAATGGCCACCCCTTACGGGATTATGGCGTCTGGCAATAGATAGATAGATAGATTTACCTGCGTTCTCCACTTCCTGTTGTGAAGGGCGACGGGGCAGGGAGTCAGGTGTGTGCTGGCTCGTGTTGCCTCCCTCAAGTGGCTTTATATATTTTTCTATGTTCCTTCGGAATGCATAAACTGCTTTGTTAGCAAGATCATTCCACATATCCACAGCTCTTCGGGAGAAGGAAATCTTTCTCACATCTAACCTTGATGTCTGTTTGTATATTTTCAGGCTGTTTCCGTTAGTGGCAGCATTAGTCATTACGAACAGTTCACTTATTGTTACTAACTTAATCTTTTCTTTTCATAATTCTTAAGGCGTCAGTGAGATCTCTCTTCAGTCCACCAGTCTCTAATGTATTCAGCAGTAATTCCTGTAATACCCACTGCGTTCCTCTTCCTCTTCCTCCTCTTTCTCTTCCTTGTCTTCCTCTTCCTCTTCCTCCTCTTTCTCTTCCTTGTCTTCCTCTTCCTCTTCTTCCTCTTCCTCCCCTTTCTCTTCCACCTTTTTTCAAACACTGATCTCTTCCTCTTCTTCGCTTTCTTTTTCTTTTTCCTCCACTTCCTCTTGTTCTTCCTCGCTCTTCCGTCTCTCCTTCTCAAACACTGACCTCCCCCTCTTCCTTTTCCTCTTCCACCTCTTCCTCTTCTTCACTCTCCTCTCTAACTCTAACCTCTTCTTCCTCTTCCTCTGCTTCTTCGTCTTCTTCCTCTTCCTCTGCTTCTTCGTCTTCTTCCTCTTCCTCTGCTTCTTCGTCTTCTTCCTCTTCCTCTGCTTCTTCGTCTTCTTCCTCTTCCTCTGCTTCTTCGTCTTCTTCCTCTTCCTCTGCTTCTTCGTCTTCTTCCTCTTCCTCTGCTTCTTCGTCTTCTTCCTCTTCCTCTGCTTCTTCGTCTTCATCCTTTTCGTCATCTTTTCTTTACCTTCTTCCCATACACACAAGGGAATGTCCATATCTTCTTTTCCTTCTCCTTCTCTTCCTCTTCTTCTTCTTCCTCCTCGCTCTTCTTTTCCACCTCCTCCTCCTCCTCTCGACCCCTGACCTCTTCTTCCTCTTCCTCGGCCTCCTCTTCCGCCAGTTCCTCTTCCATCTCTCCCTCTTCCTCCTCTCGAACGATGGCCTCTTCTTCCTCCTCCTCACTCTCTTCCTCTTCCTCCTCCTCCTCCTCCTCTTCCTCCTCCTCCTCCTCCTCCTCCTCCTCTTCCTCCTCCTCCTTCTCCTCCTCCTCTTCTGACTCTTCTGATTTCTTTATTCACCTCTTCCTGGTCCTCGTCTTCCGCCTCTTCCTCTTCTTCCTCACTAGTCCGGGGTCTAGAAAATGAACAATTAAGTGTAATATGGATCAGGCGACCGTGGCGGAACTTCTCTTCCTCTTCTCTCTCTCTCTCTCTCTCTCTCTCTCTCTCTCTCTCTCTCTCTCTCTCACACACACACACACACACACACACACGCCATCTCCTTTTCTTCGTACGGTGTATCAAGGAAAATTAGGCCAACTTTTACGAGGAGATTCAGGAAGGAGGATGCAACTCTCCATCACTCACCTCCTCCTCTTCCTCTTCCTCTTCCTCCTCTGTCTCATCCTCCTCTTGAACAGCGACGTCTTCTTATCCTCTTCCTCTTCCTTACTCCCCTGTTCAGCCTCCTCATTAGAACTAACCTCTTTCTCCTCTTTCCCCCTCAACCTCCTCCTCCAGCACCTCCTCTTGAACATATCCTCTTCTTCCTCTGCAATACCCTCCTTTTCCGTCTCTCTCTCTCTCTCTCTCTCTCTCTCTAATCCTTCTCAATCCTCTCCAAAGCCAGGCCTCAATAACTAAATAAGATAAAACTTTGCTGATATACATTAAATTGCCCAGCTCCAATATTGTTCATTTTATTTCTAGACCGCTGTTTGTTACAAAGATCTTAAAATAACGCTTGTTTGGCCTGGTGTTTGTAGTTTAGTTTTAACACACACACACACACACACACACACACACACACGAACAACACGGTGACTCAGACAAATGGTTGGCAGTGGTGGTGGTGAAGCCACAGACACAGACGAGCAGCAGACGCCCACACACACACACACACACACACACACACACACACACACACACACACACACACACACACACACACACAACACAAATGGCTGGCAGTGGTGGTGGTGAAGCCACACACACAGACGTGCAGCAGACGCCCACACAAAAATGGTGAGAAACATCAACAACCGCCAGACGCAAATGTTGTTACCAATGCCTTGGTGTGCGATATGACAACACAAACAAAGTGAAACCATCTAAGTTTTCATTTTATGTAAACAGAAAAAAAAACTGACATTTCCTCAGAAGCAGAAGACAGGACACTGGAAAGCTGCTAAAACGAGTCATCAACGGTGACGCAAAGAAGATGATGAAGGTGTCTTTGGCAAAGCCTGATAGAGGCCAAAGATGTATTGCCTGAGTATCTATCTATCTATCTATCTATCTATATATATATATCTGTGGAGAGACAGACAGACAGACAGATAGACAGACAGACAGACAGATGAGGTACGAGAGTGATGAAACTTTTCTCGTTCAGATAAATGCATTGTCAGTTATTCAATAAATATGGAATAATTACAGGGTCTCTCTCTCTCTCTCTCTCTCTCTCTCTCTCTCTCTCTCTCTCTCTCTCTCTCTCTCTCTCTCTCTCTCTCTCGCAGGGATCCTCAAACATTAACTCTTTCTACCTGGTGAAGTATTGCTGTATTTATTCTTTGTACAAACAGACGATTTTAAGCCGGATGAGGGATTTTTCGAGAGGGTTAGTTTAATCAAGCTTCATCATCCCTGCCACTGTTAGCGATGGACCCGCTGTTTATATTCGGCTTTATTGGATTTTCGTCTGCAGTGCTAAATCATTAATACCCACTTAAGTGAACTCAAAATATATATATATATATTTATCTATTTCTGTTTACTCTTGTTCTTACCTCCGCAAAGAAGGTTATGTTTTACCTGCCGTTTGTTTTTCTTTGTCTGTCTGTCTGTGTGTTAGCAGAATTACTCAAAAAGTCATGAGCTGATTTTGATGAAGTTGTGTGGAAGGGCTGGCCATGGGCCAAGGAATTAATGATTAAATTCTGGGTCAGATCCTGATCCTGATCAGGAGTATCCCGCACAATATCTCCAATAGTTCTCAATGAACTGAAATGGAATTTTGTGGAAAGGTGCGCCACTAATGAAGAAAGAATTTTTTAAATTTTGGAGCGGATTCGGATCCGGATCCTGGATGACTCAAAAAGTTATGAACGAATTTTGATGGAATTTTGTGAAGGATGGACCAAGGAAGAAACGATGAGATTTTCAGAAGGATCCGGATGAGGCTCCTGATCCTCTATCCACGGATCCGGATCCATTGTAATGGCAATGGCATTGGCGGAGGTATGCGCTCTCTGAGAGCTTTCTAGTTGCTTTTCTCTGTATACATCATTCTATTGGCAACCTTCTCAGTGAGGGTAAAATAATGAAGCTTTTATGAATATCGGTCAGCACAGTGACTTGTGGTAAGTGTGGCGCTGGGGCTTTACCGTGTACCTGGATTGCCACCATCACCTTGTACCTGTACACCTGCACTTAGGCATCTACCGAGCCGGAGCAGGTGTGTGTGTGTGTGTGTGTGTGTGTGTGTGTGTGTGTGAGAGAGAGAGAGAGAGAGAGAGAGAGAGAGTGTTTGTACGCATATATGTGTGCACAATTTTCTAGTAATTACCCCTAGCACGTGTCGGCGAATGTTGTATCCATAGAAGCCACACACACACACACACACACACACACACACACACACACACACACACACACACACATTAACGTGCTGAGTCTAAGTGCTTTGGTGTGCCTCTCATTCCACACTGATGGCGTCCAATAGATTTTGACTTTTTCTTGTTTTATTTCACGTCTTTCTGAGGGGAGAAAACCCGCGATATGACCAAGACCAACTCGATCTCAAGTCCTTTCAGTTTGCGGCTGGATGTGCTAACCAATGCAGCCCACACCTGAGAGACGGCGAGTGTAAAGGTGAATGAAGATGTTGACACTCTTATGATTGTTTTTGTACCTGTATACCTTCCACTACAGGTGTTGGTGAGGTGATGATGATGATGGTGGTGGTGGTGATGATGATGGTGGTGATGGTGATGGTGGTGATGATGGTGATGATGATGGTGGTTACCAATATGCCGGGAATCGAACCCGGGACTCTCAGGTGAGAGCCAGGCAGCATACCACTACACCACGACCAGGTAAAAGTTAACTCACGTTGTCACAATCTTGCAACCAACGTCCCTTTGCCCTTTTACCTGGTCGTGGTGTAGTGGTATGCTGCCTGGCTCTCACCTGAGAGTCCTGGGTTCGATTCCCGGCATATTGGTAAGTTCTCTGATGATTTTTCCTGTGAAAAAAATACAGGTTCTCTCTTCATGATGGTGGTGATGGTGATGATGCTGGTGGTGATGGTGGTGGTGGTGGTGATGATGATGATGGTGGTGGTGGTAATGATGATGATGATGATGATGGTAAGCAGGTGCACGTGTCTAACTCACCGCCTCAGTCATTTCACTTTAGTCATTTCAGGATTAGTGCAAGACTCATCCAGCCTCACGACCAATGACCTTCACGGGCTGGCAGAAACAGCTGCGAGGGGCATTGCAATTAAGTCTTATATGGCGTCATCCTCTTGCAATCTGACTGCAATTTTCTCTCCTGCAATTAACCTGACGCAAGGAAGAGTCACACAGAATAATGTTGCAGGATTTATGTGCGTGCAGTTCCGGAGTAAAATTATGATAGTCACATCTTTTATGTACAATCAAGGAAAATAATTAAGTCTTCCATTGCGTCTAGTACACACTCATGTCCGTCGTTCTCCTCCCTGACGCATCATATCAGAAAGAATCGCTCATGGACAGGGAATACGACAATCGGTTCACATTATGGATTCAGCAGTCAGCAGAGGAAAGTGAGAAGCAGAAGAGGTGAAAGAATAGTCAGCAGAGGAAAGTGAGAAGCAGAGGAGGTGAAAGATTAGTCAGCAGGGGAAAGTGAGAAGCAGAAGAGGTGAAAGATTAGTCAACAGAGGAAAGTGAGAAGCAGAAGAGGTGAAAGATTAGTCAGCAGAAGAAAGTGAGAAGCAGAAGAGGTGAAAGATTAGTCAACAGAGGAAAGTGGTAAGCAGCAGAGGTGAAGCAGAACTACTCTCACCAGCAGTACACACTCCTGCTATGTACTGCTTTCCTCCCTTCTTCTTCCTCTGTCTCTTCTTCTACAGCTTTACAGGTTTTCATATTAGGTTTGTCCCATCTCAAAAATTATTATTATTATTTTCTACTCTCTCTCTCTCTCTCTCTCTCTCTCTCTCTCTCTCTCTCTCTCTCTCTCTCTGCCTTTGTTCTTGTCTGTTCGTCCTTGAGGGTGCCAAGAAAACACGTCCTCGTAATGAAGTGACAAGAAGAGCGAAGGATGCCATTTTTATACACACTGCCGCGTCCTGGAGCTCCCTAACACCTCTTCCTTAGCGATTCATTTTCAGTTACGGCTGGTTAGTACCCTTTTCCACGCTATGAATATTAAATTATACGACATTAGAACAGTTAACATTGCACAGAAGAAGGCAGTAATAAGCAAAATAAATAGCTGAGGAAAAGGTGTTAGGGAGCTTCCTTAACCAACGAGACTACGGGTCCTCTGAGGCTGCTGTGACCCACTTTTGAATTTAATAAACCGTCTTAAAAACCGTCAAGGGGAGGGAATGAGTCAGGGGCAGTAGTGTGTGTGTGTGTGTGTGTGTGTGTGTGTGTGTGTGTGTGTGTGTGTGTGTGTGTGTGTGAAGTGGTGGTAAGGTATCCACAACACCTGTCTCTTTGCGACTTATTTTACACCTTACACTTCCCTACCCTCTTGCCTGCCACTGCTGTACTAACTGGCGAGATAAACATGACGTAAATAACAGGTGTAAATAACAGGAGTAACATGCCAAATAACACGTGTAAATAACATTATTATTATTATTATTATTATTATTATTATTATTATTATTATTATCATTATTATCTGATAATCATTACCATATCATTATCATTACTACTACTACTACTACTACTACTACTACTATTATTATTATTATTGTTATTATTATTATGTGATTTTATCTGACAAGGATCCCTAAGCCCTTTCACGTCAATTGATGGCCAAGGTTAGTCAGGCTGGAGGATGACTTTGACTAGTAACCAAGGAGACGCATTCCTACCGCATAAATCAGGCTCATAGAAAATCATAGTCACGACATAGTATTCAGGTTATAACAGTAGCCCGGCCCCGTCAGGTGAAAGCAAATCGGATATACCTGAAGGCACACCCGTTCCCGTTCGTACTTAGCCAGCATGGGGAGAAATAATTTGGCTGTCACTCTCCCTGCAGAGATGGTTACTTTAGGCCTTGCGGTGGATCGAATACGGACTATGAGAAGAGGAGGTGCAAGAGAAAAACGAGAAAGAGGAAGAAGAGGAAGAGGTGAAGAAGGTTAATAATGAAGAGGAGGCGGAAGAAGAGGAGGAGAGTGAAAAAGAGGAAGAAGAGGAAGAAGTTAGTGCTCGACAGGAGGCAGAAGAGGAGAAAGAAGAGGGGGAAGAGGAAGAAGAGGTTAATATTGAAGAGGAGGCGGAAGAGGAGGAGGAAGAAGAAAAGAGTGACAAAGAGGAAGAGGAGGAAGAGGTGCGTGTTCGATGGGAGGTAGAGGAGGAGGCGAAAGAGGACGAGGAAGAGGTGGAGGAAGTTAACATTGAAGAGGAGGTGATGAAGAAGAGGAAGAAGAAGAAAAGAGCAGAAAAGAGGAGGAAGAGGAAGAAGTTAGTGTTGGACAGGTGGCAGAAGAGGAGAAGGAAGAAGAGGAAGAGGAGGAAGAGGTTAGTATTGAAGAGGAGGCGGAAGAAGAGGAGGAAGAAGAAGAGGAAGAAGAGAGCGAAAAAAGAGGAAGAGGAAGAAGTTAGTGTTGGACAGGTGGTGGAAGAATAGAAGGAAGAGGAGGAAGAAGAGGAAGAGGATAATATTGAAGAGGAGGAGGAAGAGAGCGAAAGAGAGAAGGAGGAGGAGGAAGTTGGTGCTTGACAGGAGAAAGAAGAGGAGAAGGAAGAGGAGGAAGAGAGAGAGGAGATTAATAAGGAAGCTGAGGCGGAAGAAGAGGAAGAGGAAGAAGAAAAGGAAGAAGTGGGAGCTGGATGGAAGGAGACGAAATGCGATGGAGAGGAAACAGCAGAAGAAGGAGAGAGAAGGATGAGAGAGAGGCGAAGAAGGAGAAGGAAGGAAGGAAGGAAAGGAAAAGATGGAGAGTTGCTGCTTCGCCACTTCACCTTCAAGTGACAGGTGACCCGAGCCTCCAAGTTATACCTCAAGGGCGAGAGCATGAGGAAGAAGATAGATTTTTTTTTTTTTTCGTTTCGCGAGTGGAGAAAGAGGAGGAAGAAGAGGAGGAGGAAGAAGACGAGGAAGAGGAGTTCCGGCACGGTCAACTGATGCTAATGTCGTCTGTAAGAGTAAGAGTAAAAGGAAGAGGAAGGAGAAGAGGAAGAGGAAGAGTAAGAGGCGGTGGCTCAATGGGTAGAGAGGTGGCCTGCAGTCCCATCGGACCCAGGTTCGAATCCCGGCTGGGGCAGGGAACAGTTTAAGGATTTGAATTTCATTAAATCAGGCTTTACTGATCTACCAGAAGACCCGCCGACATGTAAAAATACCCCCGCTAATACCAATACACCAGTCCTGTATGAGACAGCCCTAGCATGTATTCAATATGGACGGTGGGTGTTAGCGCCGAAGTGGTGACATGTAGAGGTGTATGGCATGTAGGAGGACTGCTGGGCCTTGATAGCAGGCTGTGAAGCCTATGCCCAGAGTCGGACACATAAAAAAAAAAAAAAAAAAAGAGGAAGAGTAAGAGGAAGAGCGTAAGAGTAAAAGGAACTATAAGGAAGAGGCAGGGTAAAAGGAAGAAGAGTAAAAGGAAGAGGAAGAGTAAAAGAAAGAGCAAGAGTAAAAGAAAGAGGAAGAATTAGAGGAGGAGGAAGAGTAAAAGGAAGAGGAAAAGTGAGAGGAAGAGTAAAAAGAAGAGCAAGAGTAAGAGTAAAAGGAAGAGTAAGACGAAGAGCAAAATGAAGAGTAAGAGGAAGAGGAATTGTATAAGGAAGAGGAAGTGTAAAAGGAAGAATAAAAGGAAGAGGAAGAATAAAAGGAGGAGAAAGACCCAATCATCCTCGAGCTAAGCAACTATGGCCATATAGCCCCGCTAGGTTACAGGAGCGCGCTACCCCTCCCGGCAACGGTGACCCGTCAGAGGCTCGAATTCGCAACCTCGCAGTTGCGAGTCGGGCGCGCTGCCTCTGAGCCACCCTGCCTCTACACCACAGTGAGCCACCGCACCCCATAGGAGGAGAAAGAGTAAAAGGAAGAGGAGGAGTAAAAGGAAGAGGAAAAATGAGAGGAAGAGTAAAAAGAAGAGCAAGAGTGAGAGTAAGAGTAAGAATAAGAGGATGAGGAAAAGAGGAGAAATAGGAGGAGGAAGAGGTAATGGTCCGATCTAGGATATTTCACTGTAACAAATTTAACACCATTAGCAGAGGAAAAGTCTGCAACCAAGAGATGAAGAACAATATCTTTTTTATGCAAGGAAGAAAGAACAACTGTTTTGACAATGAGATGGTTAAACTTGTAACTTTTAGACACAACAGTGTTATAAAGTTAGGGAAAAATAAAAGATATGTATATAAAATTACAGAAAAGTCTTATTCGTACTTCAGTTATCATCACACGTAGCGATCAGTATTAACTTGGCGGAAAAGGTTTGCAAAGACAGAACGTTTCCGGCACTACTTCGTCTAGCGCAACACCGCGTCACACCCACACCCTGCCCACACCAAGGAGGTAGTCTCGTATTCCTCCGCGGTTGTGTTTATACGTAATTTTTCCGCATCCTCGTATTATCATTATTTTCCCTCATCCAGGATAACATTTACAACCATACAACTAATAATCTGACAGCTAAGGAAGCACGGAAGAGCGAGGAAGTATGGTGAGTGCAGTGTTATGTAATGTTATAAAATACTGTACATGATTATTTGTTTATCTTGGCAGCTCGAGTG
>NC_137033.1:61875961-61905961 GCF_032717465.1 Coenobita brevimanus
AAGGATGAGAATCATGATGATGATGAGGAGGAGGAGGAGAATATGGATGAGAAGAAGGAGGAGAATAAGGATGAGAATTATGATTATGAGGAGGAGGAGGAGAATAAGGATGAGAATTATGAATATGAGGAGGAGGAGGAGAATAAGAATATGGATGAGAAGGAGGAGGAGGAGAATAAGGATGAGAATTATGATGATGATGATGATGAGGAGAATAAGACTGAGGAGGAGGAGGAGAATAAGGATGAGAATTATGATTATGATGAGGAGGAGGAGAATAAGGATGAGAATCATGATTATGAAGTGGAGGAGGAGAATAAGGATGAGGAGGAGGAGGAGAATAAGGATGAGAATCATGATGATGATGAGGAGGAGGAGGAGGAGAATAAGGATGAGAATCATGATGATGATGATGAGAAAAAGGATGAGCATGATGAGGAGGAAGAAGAGGATGAGAATGAGGATGAGAATGATGATGATGATGATGCTATAAGTAGTCCTGAACCGTATAATGTAGTACCGGTAGATATGTAACCCCGTCAACTCGAAAATTTTTCCTCAGTCAAGTCAAATCGTTTGTAAATAGCAAGAATACATAAATGAGGTCCTTGATTTGAAGAGGTTAATATTGTAAACAGCAAGAATACTGTATTATCAATAAGGTCCTTGGGTTGAAGAGGTTGACATTGTGGTACGGTATTACTTCCCACTGTGTCGATACCAGGACGATGGAAATATCCCAAGGGAATATTTAGGCGCGACAGGCAGGATACTCTACCGGTATATCTCCTTCAGTAATAATATCAGACAAATATTACACAAGGGAATACTTGGGTGAAATACCGTAGTTATACAAATTATATCGCTGAAGAGGAAATGACAGAGCCTCATAAGCCTACAAGGAAACTACTGTATGTCAGTATTACCACGATATTACATGCAAGTCAAAATAGATCGCTTTGACGAAAATACTTCCCATTTTTTGTGTCAGACATATTACACTAGAAAATATTAATGTGAATCAGACCAAATATATCGCTGTGACGAAAATACTGCCTTGTTTACATATCAGACCGTTATATGACCCCAGCAGATATGAAGGTGAAACAGGCAAAATAAATCCTTATGACAAGCGGCTAGAAGGTCTTAAAAAGATTCCAAGCCAAGTAGAACATAGCCTTATTTGTTGAATACCTTAATATTCTCTTGTATATTATCCATGCAAATTACCGCAGTATTTTAATGCCATCAGTAACGAATGAGAGAATATACAGCTTAATCAGTACTGAATGGATAAAGACGAGGTGCTGGAAAGCTTGTTAAATTATCAGAAAACAGCTGTGTCGATATTTTTTGCTATTTAAATGTCAAAACAGCTGCGTGTCACTATTTTATGATATTTAAATATCAGAAAAGCTTTATGTCGATATTTCATTATATTTATAATAGTTTTATGTCGATATTTTATGATTTATAACCGGAATGTCAAAACAGCTGCAGCCTATGTTGACATTTTACACTATTTAATTGTCAAAGCAGCTGTATGTCGATAGTTTACGCTGTTTAAATGTCAGAACAGCTGTATGTCAATAGTTTATGCTATTTGTCACACGAAAGAATATTTAGGTGTAAGAGTTAATACACAATGTTATTTATGAAGAAAATACAAACTATGCCAGCATTACCCTACAGTGCTACACCACAAGCGATAAATAGCCTATGTAAGTGAAATATCCGGGCAAAATAAATCGGTAAATAAGAGGTGCTTGAGTCTGCTAAGCCCACTGCCATTCAGGTTGACAAAGGGGCTGTCCTTCTCCGGGGAACTTATACCCATCTACAATATAAAATGCCATAAGGTCCAGCCTGGCCTTTGGTGCCAAAATGACTTAGAGAGGCCGGCCACAGAGAAATGGAGGCGGAAGGGAAGGAGAACTGCAGACTTGGTGGTAGTGTAGTGATGGCTTTAGTTGTGCAGTGGTAGTGTAGTGATGGCTTTAGTTGTGCAGTGGTAGTGTAGAGAAGGTTTTAGTTGTGCAGTGGTAGTGTAGAGAAGGTTTTAGTTGTGCAGTGGTAGTGTAGTGATGGTTTTAGTTGTGCAGTGGTTTTAGTGGTAGTGTAGTGATGGCTTTAGTTGTACAGTGGTTTTGGTGGTGGTGTAGTGATGGCTTTAGTTGTGCAGTGGTAGTGTAGTGATGGCTTTAGTTGTGCAGTGGTAGTGTAGTGATGGCTTTAGTTGTGCAGTGGTAGTGTAGTGATGGCTTTAGTTGTGCAGTGGTAGTGTAGTGATGGCTTTAGTTGTGCAGTGGTAGTGTAGTGATGGCTTTAGTTGCGCAGTGGTAGTGTAGTGATGGCTTTAGTTGTGCAGTGGTAGTGTAGTGATGGCTTTAGTTGTGCAGTGGTAGTGTAGTGATGGCTTTAGTTGTGCAGTGGTGGTGTAGTGATGGCTTTAGTTGTGCAGTGGTTTTGGTGGTAGTGTAGTGATGGCTTTAGTTGTGCAGTGGTAGTGTAGTGATGGCTTTAGTTGTGCAGTGGTAGTGTAGTGATGGCTTTAGTTGTGCAGTGGTTTTGGTGGTAGTGTAGTGATGGCTTTAGTTGTGCAGTGGTAGTGTAGTGATGGCTTTAGTTGTGCAGTGGTAGTGTAGTGATGGCTTTAGTTGTGCAGTGGTTTTGGTGGTAGTGTAGTGATGGCTTTAGTTGTGCAGTGGTAGTGTAGTGATGGCTTTAGTTGTGCAGTGGTTTTGGTGGTAGTGTAGTGATGGCTTTAGTTGCGCAGTGGTAGTGTAGTGATGGCTTTAGTTGTGCAGTGGTAGTGTAGTGATGGCTTTAGTTGTGCAGTGGTAGTGTAGTGATGGCTTTAGTTGTGCAGTGGTAGTGTAGTGATGGCTTTAGTTGTGCAGTGGTGGTGTAGTGATGGCTTTAGTTGTGCAGTGGTTTTGGTGGTAGTGTAGTGATGGCTTTAGTTGTACAGTGGTAGTGTAGTGATGGCTTTAGTTGTGCAGTGGTAGTGTAGTGATGGCTTTAGTTGTGCAGTGGTAGTGTAGTGATGGCTTCAGTTGTGCAGTGGTTTTGGTGGTAGTGTAGTGATGGCTTTAGTTGTGCACTGGTTTGGCAAGGTTTATATCTTGCTGGCAGCATATACCGTACGTAAATAAGCGGTAGTATGGAGAACAGTGGCCTAAAGAATAAACAGATTCACAGACTGGAATTACCAGAATACTAATTAAATAGTTTTCATTTTGTTCAGTTTTGATTGTACATTATCGATTTTCTTTTTCGTTCATTAGAGGATGGGAGAAAACGAAGGATTAGATTTCTGATAAGGGCAGCTGTTTACACATTTACGTCATTTATCACAACTTTGTATAATGTATTGCACCACCATCATCAAGGCCAAGGCTGCCCATGTCCTTGTTTGGCTTAGGGCAGGTGTTGGCCACATACTGTAGTTTTCTCGATGTTTAACCCCGGCTTTACTCGTCTGGATTTTTAGCGGTTGTGTTTCTCATATATTGTTGTTTCAGTTATAATTAGTCCATGTCATACCAGTTCAGTAAATTAGTCCATTATTAACTACACGACATGAAACAGTGAGCATTAAATACCATCACAAAAAGCAAGACGGTCCACCAATATATACTTCATTTTACAACCTCCCTCCACCCCCAGCAAACGGACGGTGTAAAGGAAATACTGGAGGGACTGGCGAGAAGAAATAGTACGTCTGAGAGAGAGAGAGAGAGAGAGAGTCAGAGAGAGAGAGTCGTTATAGTTTCCGGATTTTGTATATATGTAAGCGATATAGGAAGAGAGAGAGAGAGTCGTTAGTTTCCGGGTATAGTATGTAAACGATATAAGAAAGTATTATGAGTGAGAGGGGAGGGGAGAGGGTTACAGAATCCGGGTTTTCTGTACACACGATAGAAGAAAGGATTAATGGATTAGAGAGAGGCCATACGTTTTCCACATTGCGTCTTTTGTAAGCCTTTATAGTGTAGGATATATTTGTTGTGGTTCTGGGAATGGACACAGGTGTAGGACTCAGGTTAGATAGAGTGTTTGGAGAAGGCTTTGCACACTGTCGTTTTTTTTTTTTTTTTTCCTTTTTGTCCAACTGTGCTTATAAATAATGAACCTCTTAGCCTACATGATGTTTGGATTATATTTACCAATTGACATTTTCTTTCCGTATTGTTTAAAAATGACTTGTCTGTCATTGTGCTTATGCCCTTCTGTTTCCCCTTCTCTCTGTTAGTCTGTCGCTATAATCTGTATCTTTGAATATAATAATGGGATATGGTAGGTGGTGGCGACCATCATCCACTCACTTGATGTAGTGCTGTCTACTTCTTCCCTCACCTTTATCACTTTTTCTGTGTCTACCCTCCCCCATTGCTATTTCTCTCATCTTTCCTATCGTTTTTCATTACGATACTCTTCTTTACACTGAGTGACAAGCCAGATGGTTTCCTGTGAGCCCCTCTCTGTAAAACAACTACCGCAACTCATAGACAAACGGCCACCCATGACGGGATTCTGGTGTCTAGTTATAGATAGATAGATTGACGTGTAGGATAAAATAATAACACTTGCCAGTAACTGTGAAACTGTCCAGTGCCATGCCCAGTAAATCAGTCCCTTTAGTTGTCAATAAATGATCACTCTTACGTACTTACTTATATTTGACATCGGGCTGGCGGTGCTGTTATCAAAAGCACTCTCGGGCCGCATATGAAAGGTCCTGGCTTCGATTACCTGGGCCAACCACGAAACCCACGGGCAAGGTTTGTTTACTGTACCCCAGTCTGCAAGGACTTACAACTGGTTTAGGGACCTTGATCAGTATAACGATGGTTGCATGTCGTAGTGTGGGCCAACGTACTGTGTACCGGGTGCCTTCCTTGTTAGTTATACTGGAAAAATTTTTGTACTAATTATTATTATTACCGGTATTATTATTATTATTATTATTATTATTATTATCCAGTTTAAATTCTTTCTCACATTATCTTCTTTTCCCACCGTGCTGCAAATAAACAAGCTGCAAAAGGACGAAAATCTCCGCCATGTTGAACTGAACTGTACAGCCAGGATACAGGATGGACTGGTGTATATTAATTACCTCACCACCATGACATCATTGATTTATTTATTCTATTTATTATTGCCACTCAGACGCTGGTGTTGATCTCTGGCGTAACATCTGCCTTGAAGGAGTTGACGCGATCTTCATTAAACTCCTGCACAGTGAAAAGCCTCCCCAAAGCCAAAGAATAATAATAATAATAATAATAATAATAATAACAACAGAGGAGCAGCAATCAAATATACCAACATCCGCAAGTTGATGATGTGTGCAGTTCGTAGCGCCGTTTATTTATTTATTTATTTATTATCATCCAACACATGCCAACAGGAGTGTGTCAATCAAAGCCTCAGTATCATATCAGTATTACCAGTGAATTATGTAGCGGGTTTGTGTTGTAATAATTGCAGTGGTTGTTGGAATGAGGTCATGTAATAGAGTGAGTCATTGTGGGTGATTTGTGACCTGCCTTTGTAAGAGGGACGTGAGCTGTCTTTTAGGTGATATAGGCGGCTTCGTAACACCTCTTCTTTAGCGATTAATTTTCGCATATTGAACGTTAGCCATTTATGTATGTTATTTATGCTCTTTCAATATCGACATAGTTTAATTCAGAGTCAAGAGAACACAGAGTCGTAATATACAGACTAAATCGCTATGGAAGATATGTTACCGGTACGAAATATCATGAAGCCACTTAAGCCCGTATTCTTGTCAGTTAAGGAAGCTCCCTAATACCTCTTCCTTAGCTATTTATTTTTGGATACGGGTGGTTAATATTCCATCACGTCTGTGCAGAGTATGGCGATATTAGAATGATTTATGTAACACGTAGAAGGACAGTAAGGTGTAATAAGCAAAACAAGTCGTCTAGGAGAAGGTGTTAGGAAGCTTCCATAACTAACTAGAATACGGTCTTGGAGTACAACCCATATTACTAACGCCTTCACTACGATGCCGCTTTTATACCACCTTCAGTGTCATAACTATTTCCTTGACGTGCCTTCACCTGTGTAATTATTCCCCAATGTTTATACAGGCGAGGCAGTGATGGGTTGGGTATACTATAAGTGTCTTTCTCCATGCTGGGCTTACCTCATCCCCCTCTCCAACACCCACACACCCCCTCACCCAAATACCTCTCACCCCCTATCCCTCCTTCTCCCTTCCCCTCTTCCACCTCACTCATATACACTCTCCTAGTCAGTCTCTGATCCTCCATTCCCTTCCCTTTACGTATATGGGGGTAATCACTATCCACTCACTGAATGTAGCGGTACCTTTAGGTCACTAAATGCTAAATGACAAGCCATACTCGTATAATTTCCGGTAAACGAGGAAACAGTTACGATGCTGGGTGTCAGCCAGATAGCCTAACCAAACCCACGTGTTCCCTACGCGTCGTGAAAGCGACAAAGTGGAGTAGCGGAGGGTTAGTGAAGCATCTTGTAAAATATAAAGTTTTAAAAAATCAGTTGTCCATGAAATACATTTTATATATTAATAATCTCATATTAATCCCCACCATATAGTTTATTAATAACTAAATACTGTTATAATTATCCATCCATTACAGTCAGTGGTCCGGTGAATACATTATGTATATAAATAATGTCTTATTAATTCCTACCATACAGTTAACATGCTTATCCTCTTATGTATATTAATAATCCCCTATTAATCCCTGCCATTCAGGCCTCCTTACCCTCCTGTGTATATTATTAATCCCATAATAATCCCTACCATACAGTTAACCTCCTTAGCCTCCTATGTATATTATTAATCCCATAATAATCCCTACCATGCAGTTAACCTCCTTAGCCTCCTGTGTATATTAATAATCCCATAATAATCCCTACCATACAGTTAACCTCCTTAGCCTCCTGTGTATATTAATAATCCCATAATAATCCCTACCATACAGTCAACCTCCTTATCCTCCTGTGTATATTAATAATCCCATAATAATCCCTACCATACAGTTAACCTCCTTAGCCTCCTGTGTATATTAATAATCCCATAATAATCCCTACCATACAGTTAACCTCCTTAGCCTCCTGTGTATATTAATAATCCCATAATAATCCCTACCATACAGTTAACCTCCTTAGCCTCCTGTGTATATTAATAATCCCATAATAATCCCTACCATACAGTTAACCTCCTTATCCTCCTGTGTATATTAATAATCCCATAATAATCCCTACCATACAGTTAACCTCCTTAGCCTCCTCCACCATCAACATAATTCCGGCCACTAACCCACCCTTCCTTTCCATCAGTTTTATTTCATTATTTTTTCCCTTCCAACGCTGCTTGGTTGTGTTAATTAGGCCACTAATGAAGGCAATTATCCCCGGCCAAGAGCACAACTTTGATGCGGTAATTAGTGCTTTTTGACCCACACAAACCCAATGTTGATGTGTCCCTTGTTTAAAACTGGGGGCGGGTTACATATATTTGACGATGATTATATAGTGCTGATAGATAGATAGGTAGATATCTACTGAGATTTTTAGAATACAAGGAAGAAGGAACCAAAGGCCACAAGCCCGCAGGGTTGTTCCCTCCAAGAAAATATAAAAGCAAATTAACAGAGAGCCCAATTCAAGATCCGTTCATTTCGGGATTCCTGGACACACTGCGTTTGAAAGAATGGAGGTCATAGGCAGTAGGAAATAGAGACAGAGGAAGACAGTTTCAGAGCTGACCAGTTGCATACATGAAGGTCTGGGAGTAAGGGTTAGCTCTTGCATTAGAGAGTTGGTCAGGAAATGGATGGGAGTTTGCTGCCAGATACCGATACACATATATATACAGTAGATATTTACCCCTTGATTCCCATGGCCTTGCGTTACGTAATCTGTGCTATCGCCAAACTGTTTCATTCCACTCAGGAGATGCACTACGAACGTGGCTGTTACATAGAGATTACTGACCCCTTCACACCGACTTGGCTCCACTGAGGTAAATAATATCTTATGGTAGTAGCAAGAATAACTAAAAGTGTGTGTGTGTGTGTGTGTGTGTGTGTGTGTGTGTGTGTGTCCTTTTGCCCTGATAAGGAACGAGGTACTCAGGAAAGGGTTACGACAATTGGCTGAGAGAGAGTGAAGGGAGAGGGTTGAGACAGATATTAAGCAGAACGTGGGAGAGAGAGAGAGAGAGAGAGAGAGGGAGAGAGATAAAGCAGTAGAACAAGAGAGAGAGAGAGAGAGAGAGAGAGAGAGAGAGAGAGAGATTAAGCAGCAGATCAAGAGAGAGAGAGGGAGAGAGATTAAGCAGTAGAACAAGAGAGAGAGAGAGAGAGAGCGAGAGTATAATGAAAAGGATGAAGATGGTGATGAAGTATGAGGGAGATTGAAGTGATGCAACAGACAGCATTGGGCAGCTGTGACATGAAGCCCACTCACTAATCAGACAGCATTGGGCAGCTGTGACATGAAGCCCACTCACTAATCAGACAGCATTGGGCAGCTGTGACATGAAGCCCACTCACTAATCAGACAGCATTGGGCAGCTGTGACATGAAGCCCACTCACTAATCAGACAGCATTGGGCAGCTGTGACATGAAGCCCACTCACTAATCAGACAGCATTGGGCAGCTGTGACATGAAGCCCACTCACTAATCAGACAGCATTGGGCAGCTGTGACATGAAGCCCACTCACTAATCAGACAGCATTGGGCAGCTGTGACATGAAGCCCACTCACTAATCAGACAGCATTGGGCAGCTGTGACATGAAGCCCACTCATTTCAGCCTGCAGTCCACCGGGTTCACATTTCGTATGAACCTGGGGCTACAGCTACTACTACAGTGGGTGTTAGTGCTCAAGTGGTGACATGTGATTGTGTGTGATCCATCTGTTGCATTTAGTACTGAGCCATGGGGAACCTGCTGTTTATTCTGAGTCCTAAAGCCGATAAATAGGGGAGAGAGAGAGAGAGAGAGAGAGAGAGAGAGAGAGAGAGAGAGAGAGAGAGAGAGAGAGAGAGAGAATAATGACAGGAAAAAAATGGAAGAAAAAAGAGAAGGAGAGAGAAAGAGACAATTAGCAGAAACATGACAAAGAAGGTGAATAATCAGATAATTAAATAATCATAAAGATAAAAGGAAATACAAATATCGGCAGCAAAAGACCTCATTAGGAAAACAACCAAAGTTAACATTAAATTAGCCTACTTGATGCTAATGAGCATTGAAGGTAGCCAATAACAGGACCTGATATGAACACTACACACTTATGTTACCTGGATTGCTGCCCTCGCGGTAAACCTAAACACTGGATTTGTTTTTGTACGATTTCTTACTTGATAGAATGAGTTCATTATAGTTGGTTTCTTATATATATATATATATATATATATATATATATATATATATATATATATATATATATATATATATATATATATATACTGCATTAATTTCTCAGTATTGAGTTTGGTTAATTACAGTATATCACCTGAGGAAGTTTCAGTGTATCATATAAAGCGCTATAATTTATATACCGGTAAGGTAACTAAATTGTAGTGGTTGACGATGACGACCATCATCCACTCACGTGATGTAGTGCTACCTGCTTCTCCTTTGACTTCTGTCAGTCATTTTGTGTCTCTCCAGTCTTCTCATTTCTCCAGTCATTCATGTCACTTTTTTAATCTTGCTACTTTTGCTGGGTCTAACTTTTGTTGGGTCTTCACTGAGTGTCAAGCCTAATTACAACGCTGGGTGGTGATGATATAACCAAATAAGGGGGTGATGTACAGCTTACTATGGTACCCTTGTTAATCGGGTAGAGACGCAAGTGGGGCGTCCATCTGGGTACCAAACGTACACACATTTCTCCTTCCCATCCCAGGGACAGGCATGTACATGAGGAAGTATATGTGCGTGTGAATAATGTGTAGACTGTTGATTTCAGTGCACTTGACTTGTGGCTGAATTATCTGATATGATTGTACAGTATATTGGCAAGTTTAGTTATCAAGCTTGTAGTAGTAGTAATAGTAGTTGTAGTAGTAGTAGCATTTGTATCTGTAATATAATAGTAGTAGTAGTAGTAGTTGTAGTAGTAGTAGCATTTGTATCTGTAATATAATAGTAGTAGTAGTAGTAGTAGTAGTAGTAGCATTTGTATCTATAATATAATAGTAGTAGTAGTAGTAGTAGTAGTAGTAGCATTTGTATCTGTAATATAATAGTAGTAGTAGTAGTAGTAGCATTTGTATCTGTAATATAATAGTAGTAGTAGTAGTAGTAGTAGCATTTGTATCTGTAATATAATAGTAGTAGTAGTAGTAGTAGTAGCATTTGTATCTGTAATATAATAGTAGTAGTAGTAGTAGCATTTGTATCTGTAATATAATAGTAGTTGTAGTAGTAGTAGCATTTGTATCTGTAATATAATAGTAGTAGTAGTAGTAGTAGCATCTGTATCTGTAATATAATAGTAGTAGTAGTAGTAGTAGTCGTAATAGAGATTAACAGTATTGAGCGTAAAGGTGTTGTGCTTAACGCAGCTTTTCCCTTTTGACGTGTTACTGAACATTTTCCTTTGGCCAAATGTAACAGTATAGACGTAGCTGGAATTATACTTTCTAAATAAACCACAGCTCTCTAAAGTGATAAGGAATTTGTAATTATATATATAAATGAACCCCAGCTCTGTAAAGTGATAAGGAATTTGTAGTTATCTAAATGAACCCCAGCTCTGTAAGGTGATAAGGAATTTGTAATTATTTATATAAATGAACCCCAGCTTTGTAAAGTGATAAGGAATTTGTAATTATCTAAATGAACCCCAGCTCTGTAAGGTGATAAGGAATTTGTAATTATTCATCTTTCATATTTCACTGTGCTTCGGAAGCTTTTATTTATAATTTGCTGTATATTCATTCATTCATTCATTGCCAGACGCCATGTATCCCAAACGGGGTGGCCAAGGGCTTAGAGTTAATTGTTTTACAGGGAGGGGCACTAATCCTCCACCAACCCCACTTGACACGTAGGGAGAACGTTATGCCAACAGCATCTGGTGTATATTCAGCAGACATTAATTCAAAATTGATTCGTGTTTCCTTACTGTGTCTGTTTATAAAAACAAGTGATACGTATAAAGTCTAGGACTCGTATTCTTGTCGGTGAAGGAAGTTCCCTAACATCTCTACTCAGTCATTTATTTTTGGATATGGCTGGTTAATATCCTTTTGTACGTTATTTATGCAGCGTAGGGCGATATTGTAAAGATTTACGATACACAGGAGGACAGTAAGGTGAAATAAAAAAAATAAATCTCTCAGGAAAAGGTGTTAGGGAGAGAATTCGGGCCAAGGACGGTCATAAACATTTGCATCCCAAACTAACCAACTGTTGCATTGCTAACGACTGCAACTGCAATTCTCTCTCTCTCTCTCTCTCTCTCTCTCTCTCTCTCTCTCTCTCTCTCTCTCTCTCAGGCTGGTTGCAAGTTATTTTTAAGAGCCTAATGAGTGAATTAATCCCTTTCTGTATGTTAACGACTGTTATAATACGTTACCCTCACCTCTGGACTACTTATTCTGCTTATTATTAATTAATTTATTTATGGTACACTAAAGACCTGTGTAATTAAAAGATAACAACAACCTCCTTACAGCGATTATATTTATTTGTAGTTTCATTTTATTATTCTTCAGACCTACAGACGATTTTATTAATCAAATGATTGTTTTTTTTTTATTTAATTCCTACGCCACACTATTTTATTCAGCTTAGGAGAGACTTTTCGAATGGGAGGGTTGAATATAAGCCCGAATTCCCGTCGGTTAAGGAAGCTCCCTAACACCTTTTCCTAAGCGATTTGTTTATTCCTCCTTACTGTCCTCTCCTGTGTTACATAAATCCTACCAGCATCGCCGTAGTCAGCGTCAACAACGTACAAAAGGACGTTAGTTAGCCATATCCAAGAATAAATCGGTAAGGAAGAGGTGTTACGTAAAAATGCAAACAATACGTCGTTGTGCTGAAGAGGTTAAGGTTTGATTGATTTCTCTGACTTAGGAATTGAAAACTACCTCCGTCAACTGTGTCATAGCCGTGATGATCCTGTGTGTGTGTGTGTGTGTGTGTGTGTGTGTGTGTGTGTGTGTGTGTGTGTGTAAAGGTACTTCGTGGGGCTGAAGGGGTAAATATTCCCTGGTATGGAAGTAATTACACCCACCTGTTGAATTTGTGTTTATTGTGATGATGCAACAGTTTCTGGCCGACTTGGACCCTCGTCAGTGATGAATACACAGGGATCATTTGCCTGTATACGCAGAGAGAGAGAGAGAGAGTCGGTGTGTTGATTGCTGCCGGCTCTTAGTTCTTGGCCTTTCCATCCTATAAAAAAGAACAAACAAACTTTGGGTCAACTGTGTAAAATAAAACAGCGACTGCTATACATGTGGCAGTTAATAATGTAAGTATTATACATTGTTCACTTGCTGTGTGTGTCGTTATGAACAACATCAGGTTCCTGTCTCCGCGGCAGAGTCAACACGCTGGTTTTAATACTGGAACATTTGTACTCCGTGTAAGAGCACTGTATTCATCAGCCTTTATTATTTCCACTGTCGCTGCTTTACTGAAGGACGAGGACGGGCAATAATGCCTGGACGTGAAGGTCAATACAGTCACAGGTTTTTCCTTTACAGGTGTTGATTTTAGTTCATTATTATTTTGTCTGATGCAGTAAGTTCACACGTTGCCCTTTCCTCCGTCTCAATAAGGTTCAGTTTACTCATTATTTTTCTGATACAAAGAGTTTACAGTTTTTCTCTTCGCCACCCCCCCCCCCAGCATTCCCCAGGGATCCCATCTCCCTAAAACCTGGTCTCAGTGAAGGTTGACCACTGTGGTGAATTTCTGTTTCCCAGATGAAAAACTTTGGCCGTGAATGGAACACACACACACACACACACACACACACACACACACACAGAATTAGGTTAGGGTGGATTTTGCCTGTGAGGTGTAGCTGATATTTCGAAGGCGGGAAATAGGAGTTATTCACTGTGTGCCAGTTGCATTGGACGTCTGTTGATGGTTCTCGTAATTTGCAGGTGTCCTTATTGTTGGCTCCGACCCTCTCTGTTACTTTACTGGGAAGAATAATGATGATGATGATGATGATGATTCCAAAATTCTAGTAGTGTTATGATAATGATGATGATAGTGCCAAAGTTCTAGTATTGTAATGATAAAGGATTATGATGCCAAAATTCTGATAATGTAATGGTAATAATGATGTGATAATGACCATATAAAGAGAACCATTCTGAAAATTATTGCCAGCAGTGTATAATATTAACGAAGCCAGAAAAGCGTATTATTCGTGATAAAAATACCCTGACGTGAGTATCAGGTATTTTTAGCCATGAGATAATTAGCCTTTGCAGCCTCACTCTCTCCCTCCCTCGGGTTACAAATTACACCAACAAGCAACATGATACACACGTTGTGCTGAGGACAGTTTCTGAGTGAAGGATAAAATGGAAAGAAATAGTGTTACATACAGTTTATTTTTCCGAGAATTTTTGAGTTAAGCTTAAAAAAATCCTGTCCACAATTTATATACATGAAAAATTGGAGGTGAATAAGTGGTCTCATACAAAATTTTATTTTTCGATAATTTTCCAGTTAAGCATAAAAAAAAATCCTGTCCTCAGTTTATGCTCAGGGATAATTTTAGAGGAAGGTAGAATGTGGTCATATTATACAAATTATGCTTAGGAATAATTATAGATCAAGATGAAATTTATTACTAGCAGTATTACATAGCTTAGGTACAAAAAATAGGTGAAGGTAAAACTGTATACAGGCGCCATATGCACTACCTTTGCTAAAAAACAGGACGAGAATTTGTGAGGGACGATATCGTTAGAGCCAAGGACTATACACAGGTTATGTTGATGAGTATTTGTGAGTGAAGACAGAGATATAAATAGTCTTTGACACGACTGACGATGAGGAAGATTTGTGAGTGGAAGTGTAAACAAGTCATCCCGCATATACTATTGTAGTGTGTGTGTGTGTGTGTGTGTGTGTGTGTGTGTGTGTGTGTGTGTGTGTGTGTGTGTGTGTGTGTGTGTGTGTGTGTGTGTGTGTGTGTGTGTGTGTGTGTGTGTGTGTGTGTGTGTGTGTGTGTGTGTGTGTGTGTGTGCATTTTTTCTCCCTTGTATAGCTCCAAACTCCAGTGCTTAGGAGCCATTTTTTTTTTTTTTTTTTAGTTTGTGTTCTTCATTTCCATGCAGTTTTTTTTTTATATATATAATTGTCGTGTTTTGATTTTACCACCTCCCCATTTGTTTATTTATTTATTATCTTTTTTTTTTTTCATTTTCTCCAGTGTTGCATTTCTATCATGTTTTATTTGTCTTCTGAAACAGACACTTAACTTTATATTTATTCCTTCAGTATTACATTTTATGCCACGTTATCGATTCTTTTGTACACTAGCCATCCATCATCCATTTTTCTTTTTGTCCCTTCTGGAACGTAGGGTCCCTGGGCTAGGCTACTCAGTCCTGACCTTACGGAAGGGGGTGACCAGCCTTGCCCGCCCGTGAGTGGCCTTATGTCAGCAGTAAACCCCAACCACCTCGCATGCAAATGCTTACAGGCTTTTCTGGCTGGATCGCCGTAGCCTACTAGACCACCAGGCGTCATTTAATTATATACCGTAGTTACCACTCAGCGTAGTAAGTTTTTTTTTTTTTTTTCGGTTGCAAGAAAGAGTCAGGCTTGTCATGACGGTATTCTTGGGTAAGGAAGCTCCCTAATACATTTTCCTGGGTGATTTATTTTGCATATTACACCTTACTGCCCTCTTCTTTGTTAGATTAATCCTTCCAGTATCTCCATACTCTGCATTAATAACGTACCATATCCAAAAATAAATCGCCAAGGAAGAGGTGTTAGGGAGCCCCATCACCCCACAACAACACGAGCGTCAAAGATGGACACATGGCTCGTATTCCAAGTGGCTTTGTGCAGATTTCGTAACAGTTTCTCCTCGGCGGTTTATTCTGCAGTTTGTACCTTATCCTCTTGTACGGTACCGATGCACCTGTGTCCATATACAAGGGAATGGTGACATGTAATGAACATAATAAGTCGGTAAGGAAAAGGAGCTACGAAGCCCACAATGAGGCTTATAATACGAGACTAAGCCTGAAAAGCCACCGTCCACGATTTTTTTTTGGGGGGCGGTGGGGGGTGGGGGGTGGGGGTAATTTTTGGGCATTGTGAAAGGGTAATCCCGGTGTAGCTGCATAAAACATTGCCTACCTGTTGAAATAAGGTATACAGACAGTAGGTCACCGGAATGTACTTTGTTTTGGGGGGAACAGTTGTGAGAAAGGTGATTAATTAGCGTTCGATATTAATCATTTGGGTTTGATAATAATAATAATAATAATAATAATAATAATAATAATGGTATTGATGATGATAATAATAATAATAATAATAATAATAATAATAATAATCATACTACTACTACTACTACTAATAATAATAATAATAATAATAACAATAATAAATTTTTCACTGGAAGGCAAAGAAAACAATTTAGGAGACCAGCGAAGTCTTTTCTGCCACAAAAGGCACCGTAGGCGTTCAGTGCAGTCCTTGCTTTATTCATGAAGGTGTTGTGTCACTAAGATATTACTCAGGACAGCCCAAGACGATATAACATACAGGTGATGTCTAAGTAACAGATGCACAGACAAACACGTGTAAACCGAACTACTAAGAATAAGACCAAGACGCTGCACATACTCTTTGATGCCTTGACATTATACTTTGTCACTAAGATATTACTCAGGACAGCCCAAGACGATATAACATACAGGTGATGTCTGAGTAACAGATGCACAGACAAACACGTGTAAACAGAACTACTAAGAGTAAGACCAAGACGCTGAACAGACTCTTTGATGCCTTGACATTATACTTTATACATTATACATTACACTGTGATTCACTGTAGATGATCCATTGTGACAAGTGCAGGTGTTGGCTGGGACAGAGACACGGCTGACACCTTGAACTGTGTATTTTATCTGACGTTCCCGGCTACACAGAACCCATCTTAAGACACAGAACCCATCTTAAGACACAGAACCCATCTTAAGACACAGAACCCATCTTAAGACACAGAACCCATCTTAAGACACAGAACCCATCTTAAGACACAGAACCCATCTTAAGACACAGAACCCATCTTAAGACAGAACCCATCTTAAGACACAGAACCCATCTTAAGACACAGAACCCATCTTAAGACACAGAACCCATCTTAAGACACAGAACCCATCTTAAGACACAGAACCCATCTTAAGACACAGAACCCATCTTAAGACACAGAACCCATCTTAAGACAGAACCCATCTTAAGACACACAACCCATCTTAAGACACACAACCCATCTTAAGACACACAACCCATCTTAAGACACAGAACCCATCTTAAGACACAGAACCCATCTTAAGACACAGAACCCATCTTAAGACACACAACCCATCTTAAGACACACAACCCATCTTAAGACACACAACCCATCTTAAGACACACAACCCATCTTAAGACACAGTACCCATCTTAAGACACAGAACCCATCTTAAGACAGAACCCATCTTAAGACACAGAACCCATCTTAAGACACAGAACCCATCTTAGGACACAGAACCCATCTTAAGACACAGAACCCATCTTAAGACACAGAACCCACCTTAAGACAGAACCCATCTTAAGACACAGAACCCATCTTAAGACGCAGAACCCATCTTAAGACACAGAACCCATCTTAAGACACAGAACCCATCTTAAGACACAGAACCCATCTTAAGACAGAACCCATCTTAAGACACAGAACCCATCTTAAGACAGATTTATTCAGTGTTTTTGTAATATCCTCAGCGCCCAGTCCCTGTCAGTGCCATTAGTCTGGTACGTGGCTCTCAAACTAATACCCTAGAGAGAGAGAGAGAGAGAGAGAGAGAGAGAGAGAGAGAGAGTCGAATATAATTTTTGTGGTATGTACATAATGCACGGAGGAGCGCTGGTCTGCCTGAAGGGAAGGGGAGCGTTGGAAAAGGCAAAAAGTTGTGGGAATCGAAGGGGAGAGACAGAAAGGATAGAGACTTGAGGCAGAAAGGGCGGAGACTTGAGGCAGATGGGCGAGATGAAACTCCTTTAGAAATTGTACAAAAGGGGGAAGAGGCATTGGAACTCCTACCTTAATAACCGAACTTAAGTGGTTTATTTTCCCAGTGTCTGTGTGTCTGGTAATTCTGAGTTATTGTGTTGGACTTGTGTTACATAGACCCCTTTAGTCCTTGGACGTGTTATTATAATTATCTTGCTGTCTCCAGGTGATTATATTGTTCTTGGGGGAGATATTAGGAAATGCACGAACCTTCACACACCGTTGCTGTGTTAAAGAGCCTTTGTAAATGTAATACCCTTGTGTGGGGGTAACCCAAACATTGTATCATAGCAGTGAAGAACTTAATGAGTGATTCGGTAGGACATAACGTGGGTGTTCAAAGAGGATGTATGATCAGTGTTTCAAAGCAATTCCTACTCTTATTTCAAAATACAAAATACCACAGGAGTTACAGACAATATTTGGCGAGTGTACACAGCGTCATTTGGTGCTGCCCTGAAGGAAGGATGGACTGGTGGACTTCAGGCTGCAGGTGACGCTTTATTGCTTTTATTAATATTGTTTTTCTGGTGTTGGATGATTTTAATGAGCTTAGGAGAGTGCCGTGTAGTGGATGGGTTAATGAGGGTAATTATCCAGCTCGTAGACTGGCTCCCTGGACGAGGAAAATTGTTGGATGGTAACGAGGAAAAAGGTGTCATTGGAGTGAAGGGGTTAATAACTCTCTCTCTCTCTCTCTCTCTCACTCTCTCTAATTAAAAAGACCATCGTTTTCTTTTCTCATCGTAATATTGTGTGGTAAACCTTTTTAAAATACCCCATTGTGATGGTGTACAGGCCAGACTTAGCATGGAGGCCAAGGATGAGATGGAGGGATGGAGTGGAGAGGTATGTGCAAGAGGGGGGTGTAAGCTGGGAGCAGGGCAATGAAATGGCGGGGGACAGGGCGACATGGAGGCAATTTGTTTGTGGCCACCCCTTACGGGATTAAGGCGTCTGGCAATAGATAGATAGATAGACTTAGCATGGGGTAAAAATGGCAGAGTCTGATAATATCCCTGATACATTGCCTGCGTTACTGATACCTGTTATCGACAAGAGATTACGACGCAGACTTTTGTGGTAACTGAAAGAATGACTGACTTACAATATCACTAAATTAATCTGACTAAATTGTATGTTAATGAGCAGTGCGTGAGGGAAAGCAAAACACTGCGGTAATTAGCCATCATCAGCATCATCAACACCGTCATCATCGTCTTCATTATCGTCAACACCAACATCACCATCATCATCATCATCATCATCATCATCATCATCATCATCATCACCGTCATCGCCATCATCATCATCACCATCATCATCATCATCACCATCATCATCATCACCATCAACATCATCATCATCATCATCATCATCATCATCATCATCATCATCACCACCACCACCACCACCACCACCACCACCACCACCACCACCACCACCACCACCACCACCACCACCATCATCATGATCATCATCATCATCATCATCATCATATCTACAGCATTGCACAAAATCACATGCAACACCGCAATGGCAGGTCATGGCAGCCGTCATTGCAACCACCGACTCTGACTTTCATTTTGGCGTCTGATTTTGATTCGCGGATGTGATGAGGAATTTTTTGGTGGCTCATTAATTTGGCGGGGACACTTTTTACCCCTGCCAGTCAGAGGAACGTTTTTGTTGATTGTCCTTTGGTGCAGGGTTGTAAATCTCTCTCTCTCTCTCTCTCTGTATTCACAATTGGCAATGGAACAAAAGTGCAGGATCAGGCTGGGCACCTTGTGGTCACTGCTGTACAATTACTGCTGTGTCAGCCCAGGCATTGGAACGCCAGCTTTGCCAAAGACACAGGTTTAACAACACCACCAGAGTGAACGCCAGGCTAAAGGCAATGCAACACCACCAGAGTGAACGCCAGGCTAAAGGCAATGCCCACACTGGCGAAAGTAAAAAAGAAAAAAAAAAGAAAAGAAAAAAAAGATGGACCGTAGTGTAGTCAGCTGAAGGGAGCACTACATCGAGTGAGTGGATGGTGGGCGACCCCAAGTAATTATCTGAACAGTTGTGTGCCGCGGGTTTTGAAAAGATAACTAAAATTGTGGTTATTAGTAAATGGTTGGCGTGTGTGTTTGGGAGATGCGGTTGTTAATGACACTGTAATAGTATGTGTACTGGTCCTCACGAGAGAGAGAGAGAGAGAGAGAGAGAGAGAGAGAGAGAGAGAAAACCGAGAACTATCTCTGCGGGTGAATAAGAGACTGAATAAGAACCTGAACCTTCATATGTGCAGGACTGGATAGTGATTTAACAGGCAGTGTGTGACAAAAGACAAGAGGGAAGATATGTAAAGGGAGACAAATGGAAGTGCAAAGGAGAAAGAGAGGGCAGTGAGAGGCAAATAGAAGGGGATGAGAGACTGACTGCTTCTTTTTTATCAGGAGAGAGAGAGAGAGAGAGAGAGAGAGAGAGAGAGAGAGTTGCTAATGAAGCCTATTTGCGTAAGTGTTATCACCACCTTTTCGTCATCCCTATTCCCGAGAGAGAGAGAGAGAGAGAGAGAGAGAGAGAGAGAGTCAACCCCAACAGATCGATAAATAACGATGAAAGTGTTAATACATTGCAGCCAGCCTGCCTTAACACCTGCATTGCACCTTCCACTTAGGGGCTGTTAAGGGGTGACCCAATGAACCATCCTTGTTTGTGTGGATACCCATTAAATACACCTTGTTTACTCACATGGCTTTATTTACTTCATGCGTTACACCTCCCTCATCAGATTTGTTTTGCTAATTAGTAAAGTGGTTATTAAAAAGGTTTATATAGGACTTCTGAAATAAAAAAATAAAAAGGTGGTTCCCAGCCTGAATAAATCATTTAGTGGCAGTAAGCATAAACACCAAGAACATCGTTTTTAACACTCAAATTATAGTTTCACTGAGAATATTAACTCCAAAATACCATTACCATCATTGTTAAAAGCAAATTAAAGTTTCAGTGAGAGCATATTAACCCGAAAGCCGCAATATCATCCTTTTTAAACACTCAGATTAAAGTTCCAGTGAGAATGGCGATATTAGAATGATACTGTAACACGAAGGAGTAATGTGTAATAAGCAAAACAAATCGCTTAGGAAGAGGTGTTAGGGAGCTTCCTCTTCCTATCATCAAAGCAACTCATTTCTGTTAAGCCCAGCCTTGTGTAGGGGTACAGGAAGGGTGTATCTCACCCCTCCAGTTCAACAGGTGTTTCCAAAGGTGAGAAAATCGTCAGGTAAAAGTGGTAATAAAACAGAAAACATTATTGTAGTAAAGGTGTAAACGGGGATGTAATACTGGACCATTTCTCGTTGATTCCCCTTGAGGGGAAAGAGATTGGCGTGGGAGTGGGGAGAGAGGGTGACGGCTGTGTTGGAGGGGGTGAGATGGGAGGGGGAGGGAGGGAGATTTGGGAGGGAGACTGATGGTTATGTTGGAGGGGTTAAGGTGGGTTAGGGAGGAAGGGGAATGATTGGGGAGGAAGAGAGGAGAAGGGCAGGGAAAGGGAGGGACCCTGACATTTTGGAGAGAGAGAGAGAGAGCTAAAGAGAGAGAGAGTGAGTAAATACTGAAGTGCTGTGTAATATTTAACTGGGTGGTAAACATAGCGTCAGAACAGTAATCATAATAATTAACAGTAAATATTGTAACCTGTTGTCACTCCATCAATCCTCCAGCCTCCTTCCATCTCTTCCTCCACTGTCTCTCCATCCCTCCATCTCTTCCTCCACTGTCTCTCCATCCCTCCATCTCTTCCTCCAATGTCTCTCCATCCCTCCATCTCTTCCCCCACTGTCTCTCCATCCCTCCATCTCTTCCTTCACGGTCCCTCCAACCTTCATCTGTCCTTCAGCCTCCTTCCATCTCTTCCTCCACTGTCCCTCCATCCCTCCATCTCTTCTTCCACGGTCCCTCCAACCTTCATCTGTCCTCCAGCCTCCTTCCATCTCTTCCGCCACTGTCTCTCCATCCCTCCATCTCTTCCTCCACGGTCCCTCCAACCTTCATCTGTCCTCCAGCCTCCCTCCATCTCTTCCGCCACTGTCTCTCCATCCCTCCATCTCTTCCTCCACTGTCTCTCCATCCCTCCATCTCTTCCTCCACTGTCTCTCCATCCCTCCATCTCTTCCTCCACTGTCTCTCCATCCCTCCATCTCTTCCTCCACGGTCCCTCCAACCTTCATCTGTCCTTCAGCCTCCTTCCATCTTTGCCTCCACTGTCTCTCCATCCCTCCACCTTTCCTCCCTGCCCCACTAAGCTTGTAACTCTTTCCCCTCCATTTCCACGGTTCTCATTTCCTTCCTTCCTTCTGTCTCTCCAAGCTCTCTCCACATTCCTCCAACTCTCCATCTCTCCTCCGGCCTCTGCATCTTGCCTCCATCTTCCTTATGGCCGTTTCCTCCGGCCCCTCCACCTCCTGGCCAGGTTTGGAGAGAAGGAGCAGAGGAAGAGCAATAATTGAGTTCTGCGGCAAGGGTCACATCCCAGGCCGGTAGTCTGGGAGGGTAAGGACGCTCCCTAATACTTCTTCCTTAGCGATTTTGTCTTGGATATGGCTGCTTAATATCAATTTGTATGTTGTTTAGGCTGAGTTTGATGTTATTTGAATGATTTAAATGACAGAGCGGGACAGTAAAGAGTCATAAGCAAAATAAATCGCTCAGGAAGAGGTGTTAGGGAGCTTCCATAACCGACGAGAATACGTGCCTGAGAGTTGTGAGTGTCAGTGTTATTTTTGTGGTGTGTCTGGCAGCGTACGTTAGCGTCCTCTTCTTGCCAGACTCATTGGGCGAGAGGTAAGAGCCTTGTTTTACTCCTGCTGCCACACACCAGTTGGCCAACAGTTTAAGCTTCTGTCCCTCCTGCTGCCTGTACCTCTGGGGAATTGAAGGTGGCTGTGTCTTTAGTTGTGGCTCCTCTGTTATCCTTTATTACCCTCCTCTTTATTAATCTACCTTTATTTTCATCCTCATTTGGCTGGAGTCCCCTTTCGTGTCGTTCGTACTACCTTCAGACGATTTTATGCAGCTATTGGCACCAGGAAGTAGTAAATCCCTTGTTTTTGGCTCCTTACCCTGCTGTTTGGTGCTTGTTGTCGTCCTCTTCGTTCCTGCCTCATTTGGAAAGAGTTGAGCATCCTTGTTTCATTCTCTGCCGACACACGATTTGTTTTTGTTTTAATGAAGGTGCTGCCGTATGTTCTTTCCTATTTACATGGACATATTCCCGTCGTGTCAGTGTATATACATAGCTGATACAGAGTGACGCGTGCAGATGAAATAAAATGAAAAGAAAGGCAAAAGAAAAACATTGGAGCACTTGAAACACGCACCCCTTTCCCGTTCGTACTTGGCGAGTCGTTTGAATGATTAATATGGCCATCACTCTTCCTCCCAGGACAGTGCCCAGGCCAGCAGTGAGCCTTAGTTATGGACTCTCAGTTACAGACCTACAAAAAATCCAGGTACCAGGTTACCGTAGTCCATTATATGCCGTAGGAGGTGATAGCACGTCCATGGCAGCGGTTAAATGGTACAAAATCTCAGGCCACCTTCCCCAGCCGTAGCAGGAGAACACAAGGCCTTCTTCAGCCCCAACACACCACCCAAGGAGTGCCAGGGTGTGTGTATAGAAGTGTTGGAGGGTCATTTAGGTTCAGCCCCAACACACCACCAAAGGAGTGCCAGGGTGTGTGTATAGATGTGTTGGAGGGTCATTTAGGTTCAACTCCAACACACCACCAAAGGAGTGCCAGGGTGTGTGTATAGAAGTGATGGAGGGTCACTTAGGTTCAACTCCAACACACCACCAAAGGAGTGCCAGGGTGTGTGTATAGAAGTGTTGGAGGGTCACTTAGGTTCAACTCCAACACACCACCAAAGGAGTGCCAAGGTGTGTGTATAGAAGTGTTGGAGGGTCATTTAGGTTCAACCCCAACACACCACCAAAGGAGTGCCAGGGTGTGTGTATACAAGTGTTGGAGGGTCACTTAGGTTCAGCCCCAACACACCACCAAAGGAGTGCCAGGGTGTGTGTATAGAAGTGTTGGAGGGTCACTTAGGTTCAACTCCAACACACCACCAAAGGAGTGCCAGGGTGTATGTATAGAAGTGTTGGAGGGTCACTTAGGTTCAGCCCCAACACACCACCAAAGGAGTGCCAGGGTGTGTGTATAGAAGTGTTGGAGGGTCATTTAGGTTCAGCCCCAACACACCACCAAAGGAGTGCCAAGGTGTGTGTATAGAAGTGTTGGAGGGTCATTTAGGTTCAACTCCAACACACCACCAAAGGAGTGCCAAGGTGTGTGTATAGAAGTGTTGGAGGGTGTATTTTTATAAGTAATTGAGGAAGAAAAGGAAAAAGAAGACGAAGAGGAGGAGGAAGAAGAAAACGAAGAGAAAGGAGGAGGAGGAGGAAAAGAATAGGAATCAAATAGAACATAATTATGATACAGTAGAATTATAAGTGAATATTGGAAGGCGGTGAAGCGAGAGGCTGTAAAAACTGATACAAAGGAGAGTTGAAAAGTAAACACATAATTACAGCCTGGTTAATACAACAAAGGAGACTAATTACCTCTCATTAATTATAACAGTCGTGACCATAACAATGCCTGGCTGTCAGCACGGGGGTAATTATGAGTGCGGGAATTAAAAAAAAATGTTAATAGGATGTTTGTTTTAATATACCATATAGTTGTATTTTTTATCTCAGATTGTGTATGTTTTATAATGGCTTCTTTCGTCAATCAAGTGTTTCAGAATTATGACTATGTAATATATAAGCTGGTATAATGCATTTTTTTTCCATGTAAAGTATTTTAGCGTTACCTAAAATGTAATAGGAAATAATTACTGCCGCAGAAATACTATTAATTATTTTACCTCTATACTTCCGTAAGATTCTAAAAAATAGTTTTAATAGAAATCGTCTGGAGGTAAACAGGCCACTCAGCGAGCATTTGTCCTGGCGCTGGACGTAAACAGGCCACTCAGTGAGCATAACTTCCTGCCATGGAGAACCTGGTTGGTCATTTTGGTAGGGTAAGCGCCACAGTTGCCCAGTTTGACCCACGGGCAGTCAATAAAGTAATTCTGCATCTTTATCAGTTATTCTCTTCACAAAGCCTGATTGATTCTTTCTAAAACTTCCTGCATCTGCTTACCTCCCTCCACAGCATCTCTCTCATCCTCCTCCCTCCCTCTCTCTCATTGCCTCCTTTTTGTCTCACTTTTTTCCCTTCCCCTCTCCTTCTCCTCTGTAAGTCTGTCTCAAGAGAGGGAGGGAGGGAAGACGCTGGCAGCCTCTTTTACGCTTCATTATTCCTTTTCACCGGTTCTCTCTCTCTCTCTCTCTCTCTCTCTCCCCTTCAGCGTACCTTCGAGGGTAATCAAATGCAGGAATTAAGAAGAGTGAAGTTTGATGAGACACTGAGGAAAGAACGAGAGAGAGAGAGAGAGAGAGAGAGAGAGAGAGAGAGAGAAGAAAGAAATGAAGGATCCAAAGAAGGTATTTGGGCAAATGGTCAGAGGAGGAAGAAGAGGAGTGACGGAGGTAAGGGAGGAGGAAAGGAGGGAATGAGAGGTGGAATGGAGGAAAGAAGGAAGAGGGAAAGAGGAGAGAGGAGGTAGAAGGAAGAGAGGAAGAAGAGGGAGGAGGAAAGGAGGGAATGAGAGGTGGAATGGGGGAAAGAAGGAAGAGAGAAAGAGGAGAGAGGAGGTAGAAGGAAGAGAGGAAGAAGAGGGAGGAGGAAAGGAGGGAATGAGAGGTGGAATGGGGGAAGAAGGAAGAGAGAAAGAGGAGAGAGGAGGTAGAAGGAAGAGAGGAAGAAGAGGGAGGAGGAAGAAGGAACAGGAGCAAAGAGAAAGAAGGTAGGAATAACGAGGAAAAGGAGGCAAGAAAGGAATTCAGGGAGGATTTGAGGAATGAAGGAAAGGAAGGAGGAAGAGGGAGGAGGAGGAAAGAGAACTGTTAAGAAAAGAGGAGGAAGAATGGATGAAGGAGAAGGGGGAAGGGAGGAGAGAAGGAAGGGGAAGAGTCAGGACGATTTGAAAGGAGGGAAGAAGAAAGGAGGAATGGGTAAGATGAGGAAGGAGGAATGGAGGAAGGAGGAAGAGAAGGAAGGAGGAATGGGTAAGATGAGGAAGGAGGCATGGAGGAAGGAGGGAGAGCAGGAAGGAGAGGAGAAACGATGAAAAAAAGGAGAGGGGAAAAAGGAGGCATCAGAATGAAGGGGATGAAGGAGATAAGAAAAAAGGAAGGATGAAGAAAGAAGGAAGGGGGAGGGAGGGAAGGGGAAAAGGAGGAGGGTAAGGAAGGAGGCAGGAAGGAGAGACGACGTGGGAGGAAGGAGGAAGCCGATGGGTGGATTTACAACCGACCTTTCAGTGGAAAGATCCACCATTTCCACCACCATCACCACAACCATCACCACCACCATCATCAACCACAACCACCACCACCACTAATATCATCAACCACAACCACCACCACCATCAACCACAACCACTACCACCACTAATATCATCAACCACAACCACCACCACCACTAATATCATCAACCACAACCACCACCACCACTAATATCATCAACCACCACCACCACCACCACTAATATCATCAACCACCACCACCACCACCACTAATATCATCAACCACCACCACCACCACCACTAATATCATCAACCACCACCACCACCACCACTAATATCGTCAACCACAACCACCACCATCACTAATATCATCAACCACAACCACCACCATCACTAATATCATCAACCACCACCACCACCATCACTAATATCATCAACCACAACCACCACCATCACCCACAGTCACCATCATCACCATCAACCACCACCACCATCATCCACAACCACCACCACCACTAATATCAACCACAACCACCACCACCATCAACCACAGTCACCATCAGCCACAACTACCAAACTTGGCAAATGACGTTTCATATATATATTTTTATCATCTGGGCAGCAAAACTAGGGATATTTTCTGCTCGTCTCCACCCGTGATGTATTCTTTGTATATATTCTCTCTCATTCTTTTCCTCTCTGTCCTCCTCATCTTTCTGTGGTTCTCTCTCTCTCTCTCTCTCTCTCTCTCTCTCTCTCTCTCTCTCTCTCTGCCTGTGCATTGTTACTTGTCTGTCTGTCTGTTTCTTATTAAGCAGCTCAAGTGATGTCCACAATTTGTCCGTATGCTGTGTGACAATTGTGGCGTGAAGGGAGGTTGGCAGACATGACGGTGTGAGCAGAGTGGTAGTACAGCATAGCAATATATTATTTGTATTTGACAGCGATTATTTTTTCCAGCAGTTTTGGCGTTTAAAGATTGGATTCCACATACTTGTTAATCCATCACTTGGTGTCGTGTGCACGTCAGCCTCCACAGTTTGGTCTAAGGATACAACCAAACGACTGACCTGCCAGGACAACACTCACACATCTCAACCATTTACTTTTTTCAGTATTGTTTTAATGTGAAAAACTGAAACTTTACCAGAATGTTAATCTGATGATGGAAAAGTTTAGTCTGCAATTTTGTAGAATCTACCTTATTATTATTATTATTATTATTATTATTGTTGTTGTTGTTTTCAGATCAGAACAGAAAGGGAAAGCTAGAGAAGTTAACGGAGGGCTGGACCGACACCAAGGATACAGGTACAGTGCTCTTAGTCCAGGCTTTTATCATTGTCTTCGTAGGATTTTATGGTTGCCAGTGTGCTGTTTTATTGAGTGTGCTTTATTGACAACTTATTTTCAGGGTCTGGAAGATTGACAACTGCCCTATTGCTAACTCTGCAAATCATTTATTATATGTAGTTGATACATGCTTTCTGTTACCCGTTTCAGCGGGATAGAGAGAGAAACTAGGAAAACATAACCTCAATCGTTCACTTATGTCTTACGGTTTCTCAGTTGCATTAATCGGTTTACTGTACAGTAAAAGCTGATATTGTCAAAACTCCCCGCTCCCTACCCGCCACATTTCACTTACATCGCCTGGTTAAGGGCAAGGAATGGGTTGAGAGGAGGTGTTGCCAAACACAAATGAATAAATAAATAGATAAAGGGAGATATGATTCCCGTGTTTGAAGTATTGATATGTAACTTGTGGTTGCATTTGATTCCCGTGTTTGAAGTATTGATATGTAACTTGTGGTTGCATTTGATTCCCGTGTTTGAAGTATTGATATGTAACTTGTGGTTGCATTTGATTCCCGTGTTTGAAGTATTGATATGTAACTTGTGGTTGCATTTGATTCCCGTGTTTGAAGTATTGATATGTAACTTGTGGTTGCATTTGATTCCCGTGTTTGAAGTATTGATATGTAACTTGTGGTTGCATTTGATTCCCGTGTTTGAAGTATTGATATGTAACTTGTGGTTGCATTTGCACTGGAGTTGCCTACATCCGCTGCACAACCCCTTATGCTGTTCATGCCCATTGATTGACAAAACAGACCACACTTTTCACAGAATTCTTCATGGTTTTGGCCAGTCATACAGTTCCACACATGTGCTTCTTTGTCTGCAACATGGCAAGCCTTATGAACAGGTGTAATATACACTTGAAAACCTTCATCATTACTGGTATATGTGTGTGACGTGCTGTAACATTTTGTGCAGATCGTGATATATGTCTCGTAAGAGGCCGACCTTACACTGTGCTATTATTGGCTACAGTATACCGTACACTTCTGCAAACATTTACAGTACAGTATACCGTACACTTCTGCAAACATTTACAGTACAGTATACCGTAGACTTCTGCAAACATTTACAGTACAGTATACCGTACACTTCTGCAAACATTTACAGTACAGTATACCGTAGACTTCTGCAAACATTTACAGTACAGTATACCGTAGACTTCTGCAAACATTTACAGTACAGTATACCGTACACTTCTGCAAACATTTACAGTACAGTATACCGTAGACTTCTGCAAACATTTACAGTATACCGTAGACTCTTGTGAACATTTACAGTATACCGTAGACTTCTGCAAACATTTACAGTATACCGTAGACTCTTGTGAACATTTACAGTATACCGTAGACTTTTGCAAACAAACAAAAAGTCAACATCAAGGATCAAGGGCAATGAGACAAGATAAAGAAATTGTGAATTGTATTATTACCTCTGCCAAGGAGGCTATGTTTTGCCCGCGTTTGTTTGTGTGTCTGTTTGTCTGTTATCAGGATTACTCAAAAAGGTATGAGCAGATTTTGCTGAAAAATTTCGGAGGGGTAGGGTATGGCCCTACGAAAAATCCATTAGATTTGGGTGGTGATCCGGATCATCATCCGGATCCAGGAATATTTTAAAGGATTCATTACCATTACGGGAGAGTGGCGTTTTCATCATTGTTGCTAATAACTCGATAAATAATGCCAACAACGCCTGCACAAAAATTACAAGATAACATCTCTGCCTTGGCGGAGGTTTGCAGTCTGGGATTGCTCTTGTTATGTACAGTATATTGTCATTCATGTGAGGAATGACGTGTGCTGTTGTTGTAGTATGTTATATTTTGTTTGCTGCACCTGTCCTGCTGTTGTCTGATACACTGTTTGTGTGGTACACCTGTCCTGCTGTTGTCTGATACACTGTTTGTGTGCTACACCCGTCCTGCTGTTGTCTGATACACTGTTTGTGTGGTACACCTGTCCTGCTGTTGTCTGATACACTGTTTGTGTGGTACACCTGTCCTGCTGTTGTCTGATACACTGTTTGTGTGGTACACCTGTCCTGCTGTTGTCTGATACACTGTTTGTGTGCTACACCCGTCCTGCTGTTGTCTGATACACTGTTTGTGTGGTACACCTGTCCTGCTGTTGTCTGATACACTTTTTGTGTGGTACACCTGTCCTGCTGTTGTCTGATACACTGTTTGTGTGGTACACCTGTCCTGCTGTTGTCTGATACACTGTTTGTGTGGTACACCTGTCCTGCTGTTGTCTGATACACTGTTTGTGTGGTACACCTGTCCTGCTGTTGTCTGATACACTGTTTGTGTGCTACACCTGTCCTGCGTAGTCTGATACACTGTTGGCACCGTCTGCAAGATCCCTGCCACTTTGGCACTCAGGATATTCTGATTGGCACTGGACGGCTTTGGAGTTGTTTTCCTGTTGCAGACCACGTGCATGAATATGTAACACACACACACACACACACACACACACACACACACACACACACACACACACACACACACACACACACACACACACACACACACACCAGAATGCATAACTCCGCTTCATAAATGTCCTTGCTTTAGTCTTTCCTCAACCCACATCCTCCACTCCACGCCAAACACTCAGACAGTCACAATTCGTTGCCATTGTAATGTGCCAAATGTTCCCCCAAATTGTGATTTTCGCTGACTACCACATAATGCATTAGGAGGGACACTTAACCACTACGCTAAGTTGCTGTGACCTAATCTACTATGATACAGCCTAACTTAACCTGACCTATCCTAACCTGGCGTGTCCTAACCTGACCTATCCCCACCTGGCCTATCCCAACCTGACCTATCCTCACCTGGCCTATCCCAATCTGACCTATCCTAACCTGACCTATCCTAACCTGGCCTATC
>NC_137033.1:61910961-62048145 GCF_032717465.1 Coenobita brevimanus
GGGGAAGAAGAGAAGGAAGAAGAGGAGGAGGAGGAAGGGGAGGAGGAGGTGGAAGGAGGAGGAGGAGGAGGAGAAGAAGAAGAAGAAGAGGAGGAGGAGGAGGAGGAGGAGGAGGAAGTGGAAGAAGAAGAAGAATAGGAGGAGGAGGAAGAAGAAGAGGAATAGGAGGAGGAGGAGGCTATAAGATAAAGGAAAAAAAGGAAGAAATGAAGAGGAAGATGTCCTGTTGAAAGACTAAGAGGTGATGACGGTAAAGGAGAGGGAGAAAGAAAGGAGGAGGTGAAGAAGAAAGAGGAAGACCAGGAGGAAGAGATGAAGATGGTGAAGAAGAAAGACAACACGAAGAGAATTAAGGGAGGAGGAAGAAGAAGGAGGAGGAGTACAAAGGAAAGCCAACAGCAACAGCCCTGTTAGTCCTTTGGTGGCTGTTTGGTATAGGGAAGGTTATAACTAACAACTATTCTGTCACCTACAAACAAGGATAGATAAGCAGGAAGACTCCCCCCCAACCCACCAAACCCTCTTAGGCAGCTTCCTTAACCTGCGAGAATACTGGTCTTAGGGTCGTGTGCACAAACCTTAAATTGCAACGTGGAATGCAAACCCTAATGCATGCAACACCTGTGGTTATTAGGTAGGGTTAGCCTGCATCCCATATTACACAACGCTGTCAGCAGGTATACAGGAAGGCCAGGTACGCTCCACCATCATGTACTTTTAAAATCATTGAATAAATAATTAGATTTTAGGAGTGACCTGGTTGTGTCAGTATGAGAGAGAGAGAGAGAGAGAGAGAGAGAGAGAGAGAGAGAGAGAGAGAGAGAGAGAGAGAGAGAGGCATTAAGAACAGTTCAGCCAAGTCTGTGTGTGTGTGTGTGTGTGTGTGTGTGTGTGTTCAATCAGAGGAAATCCTGCAAGTCACAGGGATAAGTTTTGAGGGGGAGGGGAAGGAAATGCTGTATACTCTTCATTTATTGTTATTATTATTATTATTATTATTACTATTATATATTATTATTATTATTAGTAGTAGTAGTAGTAGTATTTTTAATGTTGGAAATGAGTTACTTGAGAGGAGCATGTGGAGTGGCGAAACAGATATGAGGAAATGAAGGAGCTTTGTGGTGTTAATGTGGATGTGATTGAAAAGGGAGAGGATGGAGAATGAGAGACTAACGAGAAGAGGGTCAGTATGTGGACGGGGGAGGGGAAAGGGTGACCGAGGGTGAGATGAGAGAGAGAGACATGAAAGTGGGAGTGTTGGGAGAGAGACTGAGTAGAAGAGTATATGTTAGTGACGTGGAAGAGGAGGGGAAGGGGAGACCGAGGATGAGATGGAGAGGTACATGAGAGGGAGTGTGGGATGGAGAGGGGGCAGTCCGACGGTGAAGGACAGGGTGACTTGTAGGCGATTTGTTTGTGGCCATCCCTTGCTGGATTAAGGCGTCTGGCTATAGGTAGATAAAGCGATTGATAAATAGATAGATAGACAGATAGATAGATGTCGATATTAAACTAAAAAGGGCACCTTAGCTAAAGAATGACACTTTTCAAGCTGATATCAGGACAGTAAATTGCAGCAGGATTGGACACACATCTTTTAACTACCAGCTCTGTTTCGAGACAAAAATGATGTAAACTTAACGCGTAAAAAGAAATATATTTGCATATCGCTTTGGTGCAAAGTCTGTTTTATTCTCTTACGGTAAATTTTTAGCGTTTTTTTTTATTTTGCTACATCTGGTAAGTATAACCATTCATGGTAAATTTTGGAAAGCTTACTTTCTCTCCCGGGTGGGCGTAATAATGATTAATAATAATAATAATAATAATAATAATGATGATAATAAAAATAATAATGATAATGATAATAATAATAATAATTTTGGTTTTCGTATTCATCGCAGTCAATGACTGAAAATGCAAAGGTGCTTAATCTAATATCCTACCCTAAGGGGTCAGCAGGCCGACCCTGGCTGCTGCTGAGGAGCGCCGACACACCACCAAGCCTCACCGGGGCTGGAGTGAGGCGTAGGCACAAGGGGACAGACGCCTAATGTTTTCCCCGCAGAGTTTGGAACCCTTGCAGGTGTTCCAGCACAGCGCCTTGAGCTGCTCTTAACAGGGGAGAACTCATTTCACCCATGCAGAAAGCTCGGCCTGAGCCAGGCTTGAACCTGGGTACCTTGGATTGGGAGGCCAGTGCTTTATCAACCACGCCACCAGGTGTGTGTGTGTGTGTGTGTGTGTGTGTGTGTGTGTGTGTGTGTGTGTGTGTGTGTGTGGGTGGGTGGGTGGCGGCGGGGAGGGGCGGTTTTATCAAATGGCTATATAGCTTAAAGATTGAGAAACAAAGGTCCAGAATCCCTGCCATCTCCAGCATGAATGCACTACTCGTATGGACGGTGAGTATGAGGATGCAAGTGGTGATATGTCAGGGTGTCAGCGCCATCTGTTGCGTAGATATCACATTAAATAAACTTTCCCACCACAGGTAAAGTTGCATCTCTCTCTGCATTGCGCATAGTCGTCATTTTGGTCAGTTTGCCTTTTATCAGTTTTAAGACATCGACTCCTGTGGCTCACTGAATGCAACTGACGTCACCTGAATAGAAGAGTTATCCTGATGGTGAGAGGGCTGACTCTACCGTTTTCTGTAGTTTTATATTCTTAATTTTACTCAGTTGAATATAAATATCTGGCGTTATATAGAATTAAATACTAGAGAAGACGCGACAGTGACATTAAATTACCTCTGTAACGTATTACTATTCTGAGTGAATATCTTGTAATTTTAATCCAGTAATTGGAGAGAGAGAGAGAGAGAGAGAGAGAGAGAGAGAGAGAGAGAGAGAGGTATTAGGAAGTCTATCCATGTGTGTGTGTGTGTGTGTGTGTGTGTGTGTGTGTGTGTGTGTGTGTGTGTGTGTGGACAAGATACAAGTCATATCCTTGTTTAAGTGAAGGGCAGCAGCGACAAAATTACTTAAATCGCCACTGCAGAGATTAAAGCTAGCGTACAAAGGGAAAAAGAAGAGGCCTTGGAATGAAGAGAGAGAGAGAGAGAGAGAGAGAGAGAGAGAGAGAGGTACATATCCAGCAGGCGTAACCTTGTGACGTGGCTAATGTTGCAAAATCTCGCCCTGTCCCAAGTTGCAGTTTGGTGCATGTGCTGAAAGAAATTATGCAGCCAGTGTGGGTGGGGTGGGGGTGTGGGTAGGGGTGGGGGTGGGAGTGGGAGTGTGGGTGGAGGTGTGGGTGCGGTGGAGGTGGGAGTGTGGGTTGGGGTTGGGGTGGGTGGGAGTGTGGGTGGGGGTGAGGGTAGTGGGAGCGAGTCAGGGTGGGTGTGATGTTAATACTTGGGTGTAGGCGACGAGCGTGTGTGTGTGTGTGTGTGTGAGAGAGAGAGAGAGAGAGAGAGAGAGAGAGAGAGAGAGGGAGAGTGCATTTGCAAGAGGAAAGGAGGTGAAAAGAAGGCAATGAAGTGGGTGGAGTGGTATTGAGAAGAGAGAGTGTTGGGTAATGGAGGGAGTGAAGGGAGAGAGGGTGAGAGGGTGACATGCTGAAAGGGTGTGAAAGGAGAGCAGGTCTGTGAGGAGCAACACCACGGAGATCACACTGGAGAGAGAGAGAGAGAGAGAGAGAGAGAGGCAGCACCACATGGAGTGAGGGGATGATAGGCGCCCCGAACTACCACGATTGCATGGAAATATAACAGGAATAGGGAAAGAGGATGGGTGCAAGCAGCACTACATCGAATGAGTGGATGATAGGTGCCGCAACCTCCAGGATTACTTGGGAATATATCAGGACATTAGGCTGCCCACATCAAGACTAATCCTCTGCATGTTTGGCGTTATGTATTTTGCTGTAATATCGCAGCAGAATATTTGTTGGATTGGCAAGAAGGAGTTTTATGCTTGGTAGATTAAAGTGGTGTGAAGTGTGTCTGTCTATCTGTCTATCTATCTGTCTGTTTATCTATCGCCAGACGCCATAATCCCGTAAGGGATGGCCGTTTGTCTTTGAGTTAGTTGCTTTACGGGGAGGGGCACTAACCCTTCACCAACCCACTTGTTGACACGTAGGGAGCACGTATGGGTTGGTTATATGGTTACCACCCAGCGTTATATGGCCTGTCACTCAATGTAAAGCCACCTGAAAAAGAAAGAAGAGTAATAATCAGTGACAGAAAAGATGGGAGAAAGAGGAAGAGAGGAGGGCAGACACAGAAAATAGAATATTATAGGCGAAAGAAAATGCGGGCAGTACTACATCAAGTGAATGGATGATGATCGTCACCACCTACTACTTGCGAAAATGTAATATACGTAAAATATACTCAGCATGTGAAAATTCTCTCTCTCTCTCTCTCTCTCTCTCTCTCTCTCCAAGGTGCATTTCTCTCACACTTTATTTTCTTCCTTTCCTCCCTTCCAGAAAAATCTGTGTTGGTATTACCCGGCAACACCATAGGCCCCCGCTGGTCTGGAGAGAGAGAGAGAGAGAGGAGAAACATGGTGCAAGGTTAACAGATAAATAGATAGATAGATAGATGGATGGATGGACAGATGGATGGAGAGAGAGAGAGATTACTGGGAGAGAAAAGGAGAAAGGAAGAGGAAAGACAGTGGAACCAGGGTTAAAGGAGGTATACTGAGAAAAAAGAAAGTGAGCGAGAGAGAGAGAGAGAGAGAGAGAGAGTAATCACTGGAACCAGGGTTAAAGGAGGTTTACTGAGACAAAAGAAAGTGAGCGAGTAAGAGAGAGAGAGAGAGTAATCACTGGAACCAGGGTTAAAGGAGGTTTACTGAGACAAAGGAAAGTCAGCGAGTAAGAGAGAGAGAGAGAGTAATCACTGGAACCAGAGTTAAAGGAGGTTTACTGAGACAAAAGAAAGTCAGCGAGTAAGAGAGAGAGAGAGAGTAATCACTGGAACCAGGGTTAAAGGAGGTTTACTGAGACAAAAGAAAGTCAGCGAGTAAGGAAGGTGATCAGGAAAACAACTGGGCTTAGATATTCCTGCCTGTCCACTGCACGAGGGTTGTTCTAAGTCCAAATATTGCCCTAGAACACAGCCAGCATTACCAGACAGATAAGAGAGTGAGAGACTGACGAGGAGAGTGTATGTGAGTGAGGTGGAGGGAGGGAGAGGCCAAGGATGAGATGGAGGGATGGAATGGAGAGAGATATGAGAGAGGGGTGTGTGAGCTGGGAGCAGGGCAGTGAAATGGCCGGAGACAGGGCGACATGGAGTCGATTTGTTTGTGGGCACCCCTGACGGAATTAAGGCGTCTGGCAATAGATAGATAGAAACGAAAAAATATTACATCGTTCTAATTCTTAATATTATATATGGGTAAATTATTTCCTTGTAAGAATTAGCCGCTTCTTAATGATCCAGTAATTTGCTGAGTATTCTTGGTATCTTGAGACAGTTCTAGTCATCTTACGGCAGGCTTCTCGAAATGGAAGGGTTACACACAAGCCTTGGCTTACCTCGGCACTAACAAAGGCCGGCCTTATAAGTGATTAAGGTGTCTGGAGGTGAAGAGTGAAAAGGAGGAGGAGGAGGAGGAGGAGAAGAAGAAGAAGAAGAAGAAGAAGAAGAAGAAGAAGAAGAAGAAGAAGAAGAAGAAGAAGAAGAAGAAGAAGAAGAAGAAGAAGGAGGAGAAGAAGAAGAAGAAGAAAAAGAAGAAGAAGAACAACAACAACAGTGTCTCAGAATAATATAATAACCAGCTGTGTATGAAAGGTTGTCACGTCTCTGATAACACTAATAATATTTTCACTGGATAGTAGAGGCCTTTTAATTTGTTTTAGGTGATTTTATACTGAATACGTCGCCAAAATCTATCCGTCTATAGCCAGACGCCATAATGCCGTAAGGGGTGGCCGTTTGTTTTTGAGTTAGTTGTTTTATGGGGAAGGACATTAACCCTCTGTCAACCACACACACCGTCAGTGTTGGTGTAGGTAATATAAAGTTGTATTGCAGCCAAACAGACACAACGCCGCTTTGTTAACATTATTAAAAGTTTGTGTGACGAGGAAGAGGCGCCTTAGTAAGTCTGGCCTTCATTTACCCTGCTGAGAGAGAGAGAGAGAGAGAGAGAGAGAGAGAGAATAAAAGCCCAACTAGCCACCTCATCAGTGGTCCTGGCTCCACACAACTCCTGTCCCTTCACTACACTGATGACGCCTGACTGGTTAATGTAGCCACCAGGTGTGCACCAGGTTTATTTATTGATTGATTGATTTTAACAGGTGATGAACAGAGGAAGGAAACACAAAACAATGCCATTCACCAGATTACAAGTGTCCTCCAGTATTTATTTACACATGATTGACATTTGGAAGGGAAAAACAACTATTTTATTATTATTATTATTATTATTACTACTACTACTACTACTACTACTACTACTGCAACCACTACAACTACTACTACTACTACTACTACTACTGCAACCACTACAACTACTACTACTATTACTACTACTACTGCTACTACTACTACAATTTCTGTTATTATTATTGGAAATTAATGATATAGACTTTGCTCGTAGCGATAGTCTATCTATCAATCTATCTATTGCCAGACGCCCCAATCTCGTACGGGGTGGCCACAAACAAATCGCCTCCACGTCACCCTGTCCCCCGCCATTTCACTGCCCCGCTCCCAGCTCACCCTCTTCTCTCATATATCTCTCCACTCCATCGCTCCATCTCATCCTCGGCCTCCCCCTCCCTCTCCCCCCGCCCACCTCACTCACACACTCCTCGTCAGTCTCTCACCCTCCATCCTCTCCACATGGCCAAACCACCTCAGTGTGTTCCTCCTAACGCTTCCTATCACATCCACATCCACACCACAACGCTCCTTTATATCGTCATTTGTCAGCCTCTCTCCATGTGACTCCACAGGCTCCTCTCAGATAACACATTTCCACTGCTCTCACTCTTGACTTGTGCCCTTCCAACAACGTCCAAGCTTCACTTCCATACGTTAGAGTTGGTATCACAATACTGTCATGTAGTAACTTTTTCACTTCCATGCTCACTTCCCTGTTTCTTATCACTGCTTTCAAGGAACCAGCAACCTTTCTTCCTTGTTGTACCCTTTCAAGCACTTCACCCTCCAAACTTCCATCCTTACTCATCACACTACCCAAGTACTTAAACGTACTCACATTTTCCATTTCCTCACCATCCAACCTCACTGTACATTCACTGGCTTCACCTCTCTCAAAGACCATCACTTTACTCTTCCCTACATTCACCTTTAGATTCCGTTTCTTACACACACTCCCAAACTCATCCACCAAGCCTTGCAACTCCCCGTCGTCTTCACATAACAACACAGTATCATCTGCAAACAACAGTACAGGGAGTTTCCAAACACTACCCTCTCTCACCAGGGCCACTTCAGCATCCACTACCCTACCTTGTACCTCTGTTATTACCCCATCCATGTACAGATTGAACAACCATGGAGACTTGACACATCCCTGTTTCAACTCAACCTTCAAGGAGAAAAATTCACTCAGTTCACCATCCACACGCACTGCAGCCTTAGCACCGTCATACATACTCTTCACAGCATTCAACAACTTCCCATCTACTCCATATATTCTTAATGCTTTCCACAATCCTTGTCTATCCACCCTGTCATATACTTTCTCCAAATCCATGAAAGCCGCCTACAACTTCTTTCCCTTCTCTAGCAACTTTTCCGCTAGAGATCTAAGAATGAATATCTAATCTACACAACCTCTTCTCTTCCTAAAGCCTCCCTGTTCTTCTCCAACTAATTCCTCTATTATTTCCCTAACTCTGTCAATAAGTATCCTAACATATACTTTTCCTATTACACCAAGAAAACAAATGCCCCTATGATTACCACACACTTCTTTTTCCCCTTTTCCTTTGTACAAGGGAAAAATTATACCTGACTTCCAATCCTCTAGGATTACCTTCCTCCCAGGCCAATCTGCACATCTTCCACATCCATTATATTACTATCACTCCCCCATGCTTCAGCATTTCACCACACACTCCATCAATTCCTGGGGCTTTCCCCAATTTGACTTTCTTCATTGCTTCCATAACTTCTGTCTTACTGATTTCTTCCTGTCTTCTCACCTCCCTCCATCTCCCAGCCATTCCCCATCCACTTATACTCGCATTACTTCCATCCTGTATGTTCAACAATTCCTTAAAGTGTTCTCTCCATCTGCTCACTTTTTCTCCCTTCTCCACTAGTAATCTACCATTTTTATCCTTCACTCCCCTGCTAACTTCACTTCCACCCTGTCTTACTCTTTTCACCTCCTTCCATAACATTTTCTTACAGTCCCTCCACTGTATACTCAAATTCCTTCCAAATTCCTCATCCACTCTCTTCTTACTCTCTCTTACTAATCTTTTCACCTCTCTTCCTTTCTACATGTAACTCTCTCTTCCGCCTCTCAGCTTCATCCACGCCCCTATTTCTCATCCATTCATTGTATGCATATTTAATAATAATTCTGTGTACATTTGCAATACGTGCATCTCATCGCCACTGTTATCAGCGACTTAGATTATTTATACCACTCAGGGGACATGAGGCACGGACCAGACAAAGATTAGACGCACGGAAGAGGGAGAGGAATATCAGATGGATAGCAGTGGTGAACCCTGGGATTGTGTGGTGGCTTGTATTATTATTATTGTTATTATTATTATTATTATCATTTTTTATTAGTTATTATTATTATTTTCTTAATAATAATAATAATAATAATAATAATAATAATTATTATTATTATAATAATTATTGGCGGCTGAAGAGTCACACTATCGTGACCATGAAATAGGCTACAAAAACCCACACTGGCAGACAATAAAAGATGTATTCCAAACAGTTTCGGCGACAGCTGTGGCCCTCTTCAGTGGATCTACAGACCAAGAGTGGTACATACAAATGCTGAGAAGCTTCTTATATGCAGGGTGAGCACACGTTTTCCCAACCACACCTGATGTGACCTCACCTGACTCTCCCAGCCAGTGTGGGTTTTTGTATCCTGTTATTATTATTATTATTATTATAATTATTATTATTATTATTATTATTATTATTATTATTATTACTACTACTACTACTACTACTACTACTACTACTTATTTATACCACTCAGGGGAAATGAGAAAGATTAGAGGCACGGAAGAGGGTGAGCAATATCAGATGGATAGCAGTGGTGAACCCTGGGATTGTGTGGTGGCGTTTATTATTATTGTTATTATTATTATTATTATTATTATTTATCATCATCATCATCATCATTATTAAGGCAGCCAAATGTCCCCGGCTAATATCAACTGTCAGTGCTAAGAGTACAATAAAATATATACCAAACCGCAACACATGCCAGCATAAAGCCCGGCATTCTCCACGGTTAAGGAAGCTCCCTAACACCTTTCCCTTAGCGATTGATTTTCCATTGTACAAAATGCTGCTGTCTTATACGTTGCCAATATCTTAACATGAACACAGATGGCAAGAATAACACGTAAGGGATTAATATCGAGCTGTATACAAAAATAAAGTGGTAAAGAGAAGGTGTTACGACCCAAAATATCCTCGTTCGTATCAGTTAAATCCTACTTAAGACAGGGAAGTGCCAGAGGACAGGGCGACAGGGAGGCGATTTGTTTGTGGCCACATCTTACTGGATTAAGGCATCTGGCTATAGATGGATAAATAGATAAATAGGTAGATAGATAGATAGATAGATAGATAATTTCCGTCCATAATTTGTCTTTCTGGCCAGGGTGGCCATCACAGTAAGTTGCCATCAGGAGGTGTGTTAATAATTACACCACTAATTATACCGCTAATGAAGGCAATTATCCCTGGCCTTCATGCTGTAATTATACCTTTATTGACCAGGCCACGGCAGATGTTGATAATTTATTTGTTGTGTGTGTGTGTGTGTGTGTGTGTGTGTGTGTGTGTGTGGTGATATGTTTTCGGCAGGGGTGAGTGTGAGGCTGGTAATGCTGTGTGTTGAGAGGTATTTATTCTCTCTCCCTCCCTCTCTCTCTCTCTCTCGTGTTGTTTGTCACCTTCCTAGACACACATCCATCTTCCTGCCCCTCCAGCTTTTCTTCCTTGCTCTCTTCCAAATCCGTCTTCATATGTTTTGCTTCGCGTCTTTTGTGTAGCTGTAGCAGTGGCAGCAGCAGCAGCAGCAGTAGAAGTGGTAGTAGTAGTAGTAGTAGTAGTAATAATAATAATAATAATGCCAACGGCCATACCACGTTGAGTACACCGCTTCCCGTCCGATCAGCGAAGTTAAGCAACGTTGGGTCTGGTTAGTACTTGGATGGGTGACCGCTTGGGAACACCAGATGCTGTTGGCATCCCTACGTGTCAAGTGGGGTTGGTGGAGGATTAGTGCCCCTCCCTGTAAAACAATTAACTCTAAGCCCTTGGCCACCCCGTTTGGGATACATGGCGTCTGGCAATGAATGAATGAATAATAATAATAATAACAGAATTCAGGAATTGCTTAAGCAATATTCAGAGAACTCCACATTCCATTCCAGATGAAAGTACTTTTTTTTTTTTTTTTCATTGTAGACCTAATATTAAGGGACTTTGGTATGACAAAAATTTTTACGGATTTTTACCTTGAGGTCAAGGTCAAGGTCATTCATACAATGGAAATCATGTTCACTCCTGACCCACTACATTTCCACTGAGTTTGGTCAAAATCAGCCAAATACTTACTGATTTAGCACTTTCAGGCATGAGGCGGCCATTTTAATTTTCCTCAATATCTCAAAAAGTATTTGTTGGATCTCATTGTCAATACTCAGGTGCACTAATATATAATGACGACTACATACTGCACTGGAACACATGCACAGCAATCGATTCAGTAGTTTTTGCTGCACAGGAGAGAAAATAATTGAAAAAAATAGAGGGCGCTTGTGAGGCGCTACTAGTAGGGGAAAAAAATGTGCCCAAAGAATCCTGCAGCCAAGATACATCAATTATGAAAATGTCAAATATCTGTCTGGAACGGTCTTGGAATGCCAGCCTTCTACATGTCCCCCACCCCCACCCCCAAAATAATAATACTATAATAATAATATCTACACTAGCCATCAGAACGCCACAGAAGGTGGAATTCTGAATAACAATAATCGTGGATTGAAGAATAATTTTTCACTTACTTTAAATATAAATACAGAGTGAAGCATAAAGCGTAAAAATTAAGATTGATAAAGTGGTTTTGGGAGTAATATTACCAGCCCTTATCATGTACACCCTGTGCCTGCATGTACACATCAGTACACACACCGGGATGTGTTGTGATTTACACACACAAAAATTAACCAGCCCTTATCATGTACACCCTGTGCCTGCATGTACACATCAGTACACACACCGGGATGTGTTGTGATTTACAGACACAAAAATTAACCAGCCCTTATCATGTACACCCTGTGCCTGCATGTACACATCAGTACACACACCGGGATGTGTTGTGATTTACACACACAAAAATTAACCAGCCCTTATCATGTACACCCTGTGCCTGCATGTACACATCAGTACACACACCGGGATGTGTTGTGATTTACAGACACAAAAATTAACCAGCCCTTATCATGTACACCCTGTGCCTGCATGTACACATCAGTACACACACCGGGATGTGTTGTGATTTACAGACACAAAAATTAACCAGCCCTTATCATGTACACCCTGTGCCTGCATTTACACATCAGTACACACACCGGGATGTGTTGTGATTTACAGACACAAAAATTCACATCTTAACCCTTTCTTGAAGACGCACATCATAATTATTTCCTTCTCGCTGCCGCAGAGGAGGTGAGTCACAGGGTATTTTATTTTTAGGGTCAATAATTCTCCATGAAGCCTCTGAACAGATGATTCTCAGCTGTTTATTCACACTGCACTGGACGAGAGAGAGAGAGAGAGAGAGAGAGAGAGAGAGAGAGAGAGAGAGAGAGAGAAGCAAAGGAAAACAGAAATAGATGGAAGAAAAGAGGGACAAAGAAAAGCAAGTAAGTTTTTGTGAGAACAGAGTTGGGGGGATCTCTTAACTGGAACGGTGAGCAGGGGAGAGGGGGATTAACTTGAGAGAGAGAGAGAGAGAGACGATGTAAGCTTTCGGATATCGTTGCCATAATTCAGACAACTTTTTTTTCTTGTTTTTAATTCCACAAGTTCAATGGCTTCTGGATTATACCTTTTTCCGATTCAGCCTTTGTTTCTTTTTCTTTTTTCTTTTTTTAATCATAGCCTTGGAGTCCTGTCAGGTGCATCGAATGTGTCTAAGAATTTTTGTGAATCGTCTAGAGGTAGCAAAGAGGAAATTTGAGGCCTATTCCAAGTGAGAGGTTAGGGATGTTTGTGTGAGAGGTGTGGGATGTTTGTGTGAGAGGTTAGGGATGTTTGTGTGAGAGGTGTGGGATGTTTGTGTAGGAGGTTAGGGATGTTTGTGTGAGAGGTGTGGGATGTTTGTGTGAGAGGTGTGGGATGTTTGTGTGAGAGGTGTGGGATGTTTGTGTGAGAGGTGTGGGATGTTTGTGTGAGAGGTGTGGGATGTTTGTGTGAGAGGTGTGGGATGTTTGTGTGGGAGGTGTGGGATGTTTGTGTGGGAGGTTAGGGATGTTTGTGTGAGAGGTTAGGGATGTTTGTGTGAGAGGTGTGGGATGTTTGTGTGAGAGGTTAGGGATGTTTGTGTGAGAGGTGTGGGATGTTTGTGTGAGAGGTGTGGGATGTTTGTGTGAGAGGTTAGGGATGTTTGTGTGAGAGGTTAGGGATGTTTGTGTGAGAGGTGTGGGATGTTTGTGTGACAGGTGTGGGATGTTTGTGTGAGAGGTGTGGGATGTTTGTGTGAGAGGTGTGGGATGTTTGTGTGAGAGGTGTGGGATGTTTGTGTGAGAGGTGTGGGATGTTTGTGTGAGAGGTGTGGGATGTTTGTGTGAGAGGTGTGGGATGTTTGTGTGAGAGGTGTGGGATGTTTGTGTGAGAGGTGTGGGATGTTTGTGTGAGAGGTGTGGGATGTTTGTGTGAGGGGTGTGGGATGTTTGTGTGAGAGGTTAGGGATGTTTGTGTGAGAGGTTAGGGATGTTTGTGTGAGAGGTTAGGGATGTTTGTGTGAGAGGTTAGGGATGTTTGTGTGAGAGGTTAGGGATGTTTGTGTGAGAGGTTAGGGATGTTTGTGTGAGAGGTGTGGGATGTTTGTGTGAGAGGTTAGGGATGTTTGTGTGAGAGGTTAAGGATGTTTGTGTGAGAGGTGTGGGATGTTTGTGTGAGAGGTTAAGGATGTTTGTGTGAGAGGTTAGGGATGTTTGTGTGAGGGGTTAGGGATGTTTGTGTGAGAGGTTAGGGATGTTTGTGTGAGAGGTGTGGGATGTTTGTGTGGGAGGTTAGGGATGTTTGTGCGAGAGGTTAGGGATGTTTGTGTGAGAGGTGTGGGATGTTTGTGTGAGAGGTTAGGGATGTTTGTGTGAGAGGTTAGGGATGTTTGTGTGAGAGGTTAGGGATGTTTGTGTAGTTGGGAAAGATAATCTGTAATACATCAAGGTAAAGTAGCCACTAATTACTACTGATGGTGGTAATTGCATCTGTAAAATATTGGCACTATATCAGGTAAATGTAATTACTAAATATTGCTAATTATGGTAAAAGTAGGCAGGTAATTAGCGGTGATAAAGGTGATGGATGTAATCAGTAAATAACATACCTGGTGACTCGTCCTGGCCGTGACTCAGGTAATATTCACGTCGTACACGGGACATAAAACACTGATTTACGTGGAAACTCAACCGTAATTCAGCTCGATGGTCAGGAGAGAGAGAGAGAGAGAGAGAGAGAGAGAGAGAGAGAGAGAGTATATGCCAGGAAAGCTTGTGAATATAGTACAGTATTTATCACTTCAGTACGATGGCAGTTTTTGTGTCGTTCTCGCCACTGTCACACATCTTTAATCAGCTTTGTACAGACATGACAATGAAGGTCCAAGATGCTCGCTTTCCGGACAATTAATATTAAAAAAACCAAGTGATATAACACAATACTACTGGCCATCTGAGTTGCACTGGCGCGATGCTTGTATGTTCGTCTTGCATTTTGTGTCTGTCGTGTGTCTGGGGCGGTATTCTTGTGCGGTTAGGAAGGTTACTAACACCTCTTCCTTACCGGTTTATTTCTGATTTTGCCCAATTACTGTATTCTTGAGTGTTAATCATGTAATCTGTGTCGATATTAAAAAGATATAAGAATAAAAAGAATTGATGTGATGGGTAGTATGGGAAATAAATCGCTAAGGAAGAGGTATTAGGGAGCCTCCTTACCCGAGGCTAATAGTCCAAAGTCTGCTGTTAACTCAAGTGCCGAGGCTGTCAGTGTTCCGTGAAGCCATTACCCCCCCCCCCCGCTGATGGCTGTTCCCCCCACCACCCCTCCACCTAACCCCCACCACCACCACCCCTCCACCCTCCTATCCCACTCCACCACCACCACCACCACCCCTCCACCCTCCTATCCCACCCCACCACCACCACCCCTCCACCCTCCTATCCCACTCCACCACCACCCCCACCTCTCCACCCTCCTATCCCACCCACCACCACCACCCCTCCACCCTCCTATCCCACCCACCACCACCACCCCTCCACCCTCCTAACCCACCCCACCACCACCACCCCTCCACCCTCCTAACCCACCCCACCACCACTACCACCCCTCCACCCTCCTAACCCACCCCACCACCATCACCACCCCTCCACCCTCCTATCCCACTCCACCATCACCACCCCTCCACCCTCCTATCCCACCCCACCACCATCACCACCCCTCCACCCTCATATCCCACACACAACCAACACCACCACCCCTCCACCCTCCTATCCCACCCCACCATCACCACCCCTCCACCCTCCTAACCCACCCCACCATCACCACCCCTCCACCCTCCTATCCCACCCCACCATCACCACCCCTCCACCCTCCTAACCCACCCCACTATCACCACCACCCCTCCACCCTCCTATCCCACCCCACCATCACCACCCCTCCACCCTCCTATCCCACTCCACCATCACCACCACCCCTCCACCCTCCTATCCCTCACCATCACCACCCCTCCACCCTCCTATCCCACCCACCACCATCACCACCCCTCCACCCTCCTATCCCACTCCACCACCATCACCACCCCTCCACCCTCCTATCCCACCCACCACCATCACCACCCCTCCACCCTCCTATCCCACCCCACCATCATCACCACCCCTCCACCCTCCTATCCCACCCCACTATCACCACCCCTCCCACCATCACCACCCCTCCACCCTCCTATCCCACCCCACCATCATCACCACCCCTCCACCCTCCTATCCCACCCACCACCATCACCACCCTCCTATCCCACCCACCACCATCACCACCCCTCCACCCTCCTATCCAACCCCACCATCACCACCCCTCCACCCTCCTAACCCACCCCACTATCACCACCACCCCTCCACCCTCCTATCCCACTCCACCACCACCACCCCTCCACCTAACCCCCACCACCACCACCCCTCCACCCTCCTATCCCACTCCACCACCACCACCACCACCCCTCCACCCTCCTATCCCACTCCACCACCACCACCCCTCCACCCTCCTAACCCACTCCACCACCACCACCACCACCCCTCCACCCTCCTATCCCACCCACCACCACCACCCCTCCACCCTCCTATCCCACTCCACCACCACCACCACCCCTCCACCCTCCTATCCCACTCCACCACCACCACCACCACCACCCTCCTAACCCACTCCACCACCACCACCACCCCCCCTCCACCCTCCTGTCCCACTCCACCACCACCACCACCCCTCCACCCTCCTAACCCACTCCACCACCACCACCACCACCACCACCACCCTCCTAACCCACTCCACCACCACCACCACCACCCCTCCACCCTCCTATCCCACTCCACCACCACCACCACCCCTCCACCCTCCTATCCCACTGCACCACCACCACCACCCTCCTATCCCACTCCACCACCACCACCCCTCCACCCTCCTATCCCACTCCACCACCACCACCACCACCACCACCACCACCACCACCACCACCACCCTCCTATCCCACTCCACCACCACCACCACCACCATCCTCCTATCCCACTCCACCACCACCACCCTCCTATCCCACTCCACCACCACCACCACCCTCCTATCCCACTCCACCACCACCCTCCTAACCCACTCCACCACCGCCACCACCACCCCTCCACCCTCCTAACCCACTCCACCACCACCACCCCTCCACCCTCCTATCCCACCCCACCACCCCACCACCCCTCCACCCTCCTATCCCACTCCACCACCACCACCACCACCACCCCTCCACCCTCCTATCCCACTCCACCACCACCACCACCCCTCCACCCTCCTATCCCACTCCACCACCACCACCACCACCACCACCCCTCCACTCTCCTAACCCACTCCACCACCACCACCACCACCCCTCCACCCTCCTAACCCACTCCACCATCACCACCACCACCCCTCCACCCTCCTATCCCACTCCACCACCACCACCACCACCCCTCCACCCTCCTATCCCACCCCACCACCACCACCACCCCTCCACCCTCCTATCCCACTCCACCACCACCACCACCACCACCCCTCCACCCTCCTATCCCACTCCACCACCACCACCACCACCACCCCTCCACCCTCCTACCCCACTCCACCACCACCACCACCCCTCCACCCTCCTATCCCACTCCACCACCACCACCACCCCTCCACCCTCCTATCCCACCCCACCACCACCACCACCCCTCCACCCTCCTATCCCACTCCACCACCACCACCACCACCACCCCTTCACCCTCCTATCCCACTCCACCACCACCACCACCACCACCCCTCCACCCTCCTACCCCACCCCACCACCACCACCACCCCTCCACCCTCCTATCCCACCCCACCACCACCACCACCCCTCCACCCTCCTAACCCACCCACCACCACCACCCTTCCACCCTCCTAACCCACCCCACCACCACCACCACCCCTCCACCCTCCTATCCCACCCCACCACCACCACCACCCCTCCACCCTCCTATCCCACTCCACCATCACCACCACCACCACCCTCCTATCCCACACCACCACCATCACCACCACCCCTCCACCCTCCTATCCCACTCCACCACCACCACCACCACCCCTCCACCCTCCTATCCCACTCCACCACCACCACCCCTCCGACTTCTTTTTTTTTTTTAATAATGTTTTCCCCACCAAACTATGTTATTGAACTTAAAGATGTCTCATACAGAAGGGATTAATCTGAAATACTGAAGTGTCTTGGTTTCAGAAATTATGGTGGTTGGGGGGGGGAGTCTAGGGGCATGGATAATATGGTATTGAAAGACACCATTTTGCTTATGGGCTTAATATTGCCTGAAAGTGTAATTGCAGCCATAAACACTGCAATTGCTGCACGTTGATCCCTGCAGTGGTGTGTGATATTCATGTGATGGGTATTAGCCTGTACTCGGTTATATTCAGTTTAATAACGACATTGTTAGGGAAACGCCGGTGATTGCCAGGCTGTTGATACGTGCTCGTTGACAGAACTGGGTCAGAGAGAGAGAGAGATAGAGAGAGAGAGAGAGAGAGAGAGAGAATGAAGGCCAAGAATTGACTTTAAGAGAGGAAAAAAAAATGATTGAAGAACAACTTGAATCTATATATATGTGGAGAGAGAGAGAGAGAGAGAGAGAGAGAGAGAGAGAGAGAGAGTGGTGATAAAGACAGGAAAATGAACGACGACAAACGCAAGAATTATTACCGTAATAAAAAAAAAAAATCTTGAAGGAAAGTTTTATTTGTTTATTTATATATGTATTTATTTTCCACGTAAGATAATAAATGCAGATAAATGTAAGGTATTATTAACGAAGACACGACTAACGAGAAATGATAAATGTAGGAATAGAGGAAGCTGTGCAGGGATATACGGGAGAAATCTTTATACTCCATCATGCATTGTTTATAGAGTTACTACACCCTGTTTACTTCAACTTGGTCTAAAACTGGCATCTCCCTATTTTGTTGAACCAGTTGTAACGATATTAGCACTAGAATAAGATGCTAGTCACAAAGAAGTGCTATGGAAAGGATGTACAGCCGAAGCATTGTCATTTTCTGCCACTGAGCTATGTGAAATAAGCTGCAAGTGGACGAAAATCGTCAAGTTAGCGTGAATAGGGTCTAGACCATTACCCATTGTACCTAAGATATTACAGCTGCTTCTTGACGTCATAGGCCTGTATTCTCTTTGGATATGGAAGGTTCCTAAAACCTATTCCCAAGCGATTGATTTTGCCTATTACACCGTACCACCCTCTTGTGTGTTGTTTAAGTAATTCTGATAATGCCATGCTCTACATTAGTGATGTAAAAATTATAGGTATATTAACCAGGGTAGTGGTATGTGGTGGCGACCATCATCCACTCACTTAATGTAGTGTTGTCTTCTTCTTCCTTCACCTTTATCATTCTTTTTCTGTCTTCCCTCCTCTCCTCCGCTTTCTTCCATCTTTCGTGTCACTTTTTATTTCTCTTCTTTCCTTTTCAGGCGACGTTACAACGCTACAATCATATAACCAACCCATACGTGTTCCCTACGTGTTAGCAAGTCGGCTGGCGGAGGGTTAGTGTCCCTCCCCGTAAAACAGCTATAACTCAAAGCCAAACGGCCACCCTCTTGTGGGATAATGGCGTCTGGCTATAGATAGTTAGTTATATCCAAAAATAAATCGCCAAGGAAGAGGTGCTAGGGAGCCTTCTTAACCAGCAGTAATATGAGCCTTGGTGTCTATTGTATTATCGTGTAGGCCAAAACAGTCGTGTTTGCCGGAAATGTAATGTTACTGGTTGTGTGTGTGTGTGTGTGTGTGTGTGTGTGTGTGTGTGTGTGTGTGTCATGAAGACTTATCTGGGGAGTCCAGTTGGGATAAACCATCAGTTATGTTATTTACAATGTCAAGAGGTCTGGAATTGAGAGAGAGAGAGAGAGAGAGAGAGAGAGAGAGAGAGAGAGAGAGAGAGAGATCTTTTTGCTGCCTCCAGACGGTTCTGTTCAGGTGAGGGGAGACTATTGGCCAATGCCATACACCTGACGCTGTGTTGGGGCAGGTGAGGGACAAGGCAGGGGCAACATTCTCTCTCTCTCTCTCTCTCTCTCTCTCTCTCTCTCTCTCTCTCTCTCTCTCTCTCAATATTTCTTACTACTAAATTGAAGTAATATTGGTTGGCGGTATCAGAAATTGAAATAAAGTACATATTGGAGAGGTTGGGGATAATGCAACTCTCTCTCTCTCTCTCTCTCTCTCTCTCTCAGGCGTCATTTGCAAGTTGTACAAAGTCATGCTGGCGGAATTTTGGTTTGCATCTTGAGGTAAATGATTTTGGACGTGGCGGAAAGTTTCAGTGCATATATGTTTATGATACAAGATGAAAGACGGTGATGACCAAGTGACGTGGCCAGCAGCATCATCGTCATCATCATCATCATCATCATCATCATCATCATCATCATCATCATCATCATCATCATCTTCACCATCATCCACATTATCACTATTATTGCCTTCACTCACCATCATCATCATCCTCATCATTATCATCATCATCATCATATATTTAAGCCACAAGATGAGTCATTTCCTGATATAATGAGGGCAGCCATCATCATCATCAAGTCATTTCCTGATATAATGAGGGCAGCCATCATCATCATCATCATCATCATCATCAAGTCATTTCCTGATATAATGAGGGCAGCCATCATCATCATCATCACCTAATGGTTGGAATAATAAAAAAATAATAATAATAATAATAAAGCTACCTAAAATGACGTCAGCATCTTGAGAGGCTAATGACTCTCAGGTGAATACAACCGTCTGGGGCAGGTGATGTACACTATACGGCTTATATTATTATTATTATTATTATTATTATTATTATTATTATTATTTACCACTACTACTACTACTACTAATGCTACTACTACTCGGTCTAATATTGACTCTCTTTCTCTCTCTCACTCTCTCTCTCTCTCTCAGGTGATGTACACTATACTGCTTTTACTGTGACTTGGCCTAACATTAACTCTCTCTCTCTCTCTCTCTCTCTCTCTCTCTCTCTCTCTCTCTCTCTCTCTCAGGTGATGTACACTATACTGCTGTTACTGTAACTTGGCCTAACATTGACTCTCTCTCTCTCTCTCTCTCTCTCTCTCTCTCTCTCTCTCTCTCTCTCTCTCTCAGGTGATGTACACTATACTGCTGTTACTGTGACTTGGCCTAACATTGACTCACTCTCTCTCTCTCTCTCTCTCTGGTGATGTACACTATACTGCTGTTACTGTGACTTGGCCTAACATTGACTCACTCTCTCTCTCTCTCTCTCTCTGGTGATGTACACTATACTGCTGTTACTGTGACTTGGCCTAACATTGACCCTCTCTCTCTCTCTCTCTCTCTCATCACAAAACATACAGGTCAGTTCAGGCGTCCTTCCTGCCTGAGACTTACCTGTGGCAATTAACGTGGCCGACTCTGTTTTCACCTTCAGCTTCTTGACGCCTTTCTTCGTTAATTCTTAGAGGCGTTGTTGTTTGGTGCAGAAGACGCCTCGGTATCACCATGCCCTCGTTACTAGATTGTTAACGGTAGATGTGTTTATCAAGCGCGTTACCTGTCTCACTGTTAACGGTCAGCAACAGTGTACATTGTTTAGTGCCAGCAGTTACAACGACCACAGCGACAATATGAACAACTACAACGATAACAGTAATAACAACAGTAACAGTACAGTAACAGTTATAACAACAGTAACAGTACAGTAACAGTTATAACAACAGTAACAGTACAGTAACAGTTATAACATTACATCATCAGTAACAACAGTAGCAGTAACAACAACTACTACAACAACAGTATCAACATAATAACAACTACGAAAACAGTATGTCATCAATAACAACAGTAACAGTACAGTAACAGTTATAACATTACATCATCAGTAACAACAGTAGCAGTAACAACAACCACTACAACAACAGTATCAGTACAGTAACAGTAACAATTATAACATTACATCATCAGTAACAACAGTAGCAGTAACAACCACTACAACAACAGTAGCAGTACACTAACAACTATGAAAACAATATATCATCAATAACAACAACAGTAACAACAACACGTCCAGTAATAACTGCAACAACAGCACATCATCAACAGCAACACAATCCAGCAAGATCATCTTTTCACAGGAGACCAGACTCGAGATACTGAATGTTTGGGGAAAAAGTCAAACATTACGTAGCCAACACATCATCATCATCATCATCATCATCATCATCATCATCAACATCATCATCAACATCATCATCATCATCATCATCATCATCACCATCATCATCATCATCATCATCATCATCATCATCATCATCATCATCATCATCATCATCATCATCATCATCATCATCATCATCATCATCATCATCATCATCATCATCATCACCACCACCACCACCACCACCACCACCACCACCACCACCACCACCACCACCATCATCATCATCATCATCAACATCATCATCAGCATCATCATCATCATCATCATCATCATCATCATCATCATCATCACCACCACCACCACCACCACCACCACCACCACCACCACCACCACCACCACCACCACCACCATCATCAACATCATCATCATCATCATCATCATCATCATCATCATCATCATTATCACCACCACCACCACCACCATCACCGCCGCCGCCATTTCTTCCTGGAGGGCCGCCTTCACGTGGTGGCACAGATATAACCAGGAGACTCTTCTGCCTGGCTACAGAAATGTGCCTCAGCTCCTCCCCATGCCATGTAAGGAGGCTGGTGGACAACAGTAGAATGGCAGCCTCAGCATGCAGTCCACCTGGGTTATATTTGACATGAACCTGGGACCATACCCACACCAAAAACATTTCTTTATCCTTCTTTTGTTTGTCTCACCTCCTTCATTAATCTCCTTCTCCTCCTCCTCCTCGTCCTCCTCCTCCTCACCTTTTTTCAGTGTCTTCCTTGCCCCTCCGGTCTTCTCTGCCTCATCATCTCCTCTCGCGTCTCAACCTTCATCTTATTATTTGCATGCAGTCCTTTCCATGTCTTTTCCGGGAACTTGGCTTTATGCTCTTCCTTCTTTTCCTTACCCTGTTCCTTTCCTTCACCTTCTTCCTTCTTTCCTTCACCTTCTTTCCTTCACCTTCTTTCCTTCACCTTCTTCCTTCTTTCCTTCACCTTCTTCCTTCTTTCCTTCACCTTCTTTCCTTCACCTTCTTCCTTCTTTCCTTCACCTTCTTCCTTCTTTCCTTCACCTTCTTTCCTTCACCTTCTTTCCTTCACCTTCTTTCCTTCACCTTCCTTCTTTCCTTCACCTTCTTTCCTTCACCTTCTTCCTTCTTTCCTTCACCTTCTTTCCTTCACCTTCTTCCTTCTTTCCTTCACCTTCTTCCTTCTTTCCTTCACCTTCTTTCCTTCACCTTCTTTCCTTCACCTTCCTTCTTTCCTTCACCTTCCTTGTTTCCTTCACCTTCTTCCTTCTTTCCTTCACCTTCTTCCTTCTTTCCTTCACCTTCTTCCTTCTTTCCTTCACCTTCTTTCCTTCACCTTCCTTGTTTCCTTCACCTTCTTCCTTCTTTCCTTCACCTTCTTCCTTCTTTCCTTCACCTTCTTTCCTTCACCTTCTTTCCTTCACCTTCTTCCTTCTTTCCTTCACCTTCTTCCTTCTTTCCTTCACCTTCTTCCTTCTTTTCTTCACTTTCTTCCTTCTTTCCTTCACCTTCTTCCTTCTTTCCTTCACCTTCTTCCTTCTTTCCTTCACCTTCCTCCTCCTTTCCTTCACCTTCTTCCTTCTTTCCTTTACCTTCTTCCCTCCTTTTTCTCCCATTTTTCCTTTCCTTACCCCTTTCCTTTCGTCTTAGACCCGTATTCTCGTTGGGTAAGGAGGCTCCCTAACACCACTTTCTAAGCGATTTATTTTGCTTATTACTCCTTACCGTCCTCCTCTGTCATTTAAATCGTTCCAGTTCCACATTTTTCTGCGTAAATAACATACAATTTGATATTAACCAGACGTATCCAGAAAGTAAATCGCTAAGGAAGAGGTGTTAGGGAGCCTCCTTAACCGACGAGAATACGGACCTTTGGCTCCTGTGACTCACTCCCAGATGAATAAAATCGTCTGGAGTTAACTGGAATAAAAATTTAATAATAATAATAATAATAATAATCCATCCATCATCCAATCTTACGTTGCCCCATGAGGAGCGTAGGAGCCCGGGGCTAGGCAAGTTGGTCCTGATATTTAAGATGAGAGTGACCAGCCTCACTCATCCCTGAGTGGCATTATGTGAGCAGTAAACCCCAACCATCCCTTGGATATAAACCTACACAGGCTTAATTCGATTGGATCGTTGGAGCGCCTTAATTACCCACTAAACCAATAATAATAATAATAATAATAATAATAATAATAATAAATAGTAATAAAAAATAATAAACAATAAATAATCAGGCTTCCTATTCTCTCTCTTCATCCTCTTGGCCCGTATTCTCGTCGGTTCAGGTAGCTTCCTAACACCTTTTCCTAAACGACTTATTTTTGTTTCTTACACGTTACTATCCTTTTCCTGTCACATAAATCCATTGAGTACCGCCCTACTCTGCATGTATAACCTACAAAACTATATTAACCAGATATATCCAGCAATAAATCACTAAGGAAGAGGTGTTAGGGAGCTTCTTTACCCGGCCCTTCTCTGTCCCTCCCTCAGCATCTGTGTCTGGTATTCTCAGCGGTTAAGGCAGCTCCCTAACACCTCTTCCTTACCGATTTATTTTTGGATATGACTGGGTAATACTGTTTTGTTTGTCATTTGTGCAGAGTATGGTGATATTGGAATGATTAATGTAACACGGAGAAGGACAGTAAGGTGAAAGAAGCAAATTAAGTCGCTTAGTAAGAGGTGTTAGGGAGCTTCCTTAACTGGCGAGAATACGGGCACATGTCTACTTTACCTGCTTATTCCTTTATTCTTTTGTACGGAGTTCCTCTTTATTGTACCCTCTTTTACCCTCTCATTCCTCTTCCTTCACCTCCTTCCTCTCTTCTCTTTTACCCTCTCATTCCTCTTCCTTCGCCTTTTTCCTCTCTTCTCTTTTACCCTCTCATTCCTCTTCCTTTACCTCCTTCCTCTCTTCTCTTTTACCCTCTCATTCCTCTTCCTTTACCTCCTTCCTCTCTTCTCATTTACCCTCTCATTCCTCTTCCTTTACCTCCTTCCTTTCTTCTCTTTTACCCTCTCATTCCTCTTCCTTTACCTCCTTCCTCTTTTCTCTTTTTCCCTCTCATTCCCCTTCCTTCACCTCCTTCCTCTCTTCTCCTTTACCCTCTCATTCCTCTTCCTTCACCTCCTTCCTCTCATCTCATTCCTCTTCCTTCACCTCCTTCCTCTTTTCTCTTTACCCTCTCATTCCTCTTCCTTCACCTCCTTCCCTCTCGCCTTACCCTTATCACCTGTTTCTCTTATTTCCTTCACTGCTCCTTCAATCAGCCTTCCTCTTTACATATTTCGCTTTTTATTCTCTTCCTTTGCCTCCACCCTCTCTCTCTCTCTCTCTCTCTCTCTCTCTCTCTCTCTCTCCACTTTATCTTACGGCTGAAAATTTCGCTCTGGTTAACGCTACTATATTTTTTTTTAAAAGAAGAAGGCAAAGAGAAAGTAAATCACCTACAAAATTAAAACTCATTTTTGAGGACATATCTGAAACGCAAGAAATATAAGGGAAAAAGAAAGTATCATCGTACTTGAATGCTTTAGTTTTTAACATCCCGATATATCCTTTACTTACATTTATTTTTTAGAACGCCGTAAATGGTGTGAAGGTACCCCCAAAATTGATATGCATAAATTGTGTTACGGTACCCCTAAAAGTACCTTAAAGTACCCCTAAAGTACCTCTAAAGTACCTCTTAAGTACCCCTAAAAGTGATATAATTTTTGTCATTGTGGTCATCCCTCCCCTCGTGGGTTGGTCCCTGGCTGTAAGGTGGCCTGATGCTGGAGGTCAGTGGCAGAAGAGGCGTGTGAAGGGAGGACGGTAATGATGTAGGGACAACAGGAACAGCAGAAGGAGAGGACACTAAACATCTTAACTGCCGCACCAGAATGACAGACCAAAGAGTGTCGGAAATAACAATAGATAACAAAGGAAGGAGATGGAGAAGAGGAGAAGGGTGCGATTGGCCTGAAAACAAAAGATGTACGCCTAGGAAACCATAGAAATGTGACACAGTGAGGCAGAGAAAGGGAAAGTAAAAGACTGCCAGACACAGAGATGGCCTGGCAAAGTAAACAAAAGATGTAGGTAAGAAAAAGTTAGAGAGAAGGGATAAGGCAGGGAGGAGGAAGGGAGGGACTCAAGGGAGAGGTAAGATGAAGGGTAGGGAGGAAGGGAGGGCATCTGTGAGGGTGGGTAAGGTAGGAGGGAGGGAGAGAAACAGGAAGGTAGGGAGAAGGAAAGGGAGAGAGGGCAGAAGGCGTGGACTGCTGGAAGTGTCATTAACTCCACTCTGTTGTATGGCCGCCTCTTGTTTACCTGTGCTGAGAGAGAGGAAAATAGTTAAACTAAGCCATAACTCTTGTAACTATCTATTTATCTATCTATCTATCTGTCTATCAGTCTGTATCTGTCTGTCTGTGTCAGTCTGCCTGTCTATCTATCTACCTATCTCTGTATACAGTATACCTGTCTGTATATCTACCTGTGGAGAAAGAAATGAGAAAATGATTAGGCTGTCACGACTCATTTAACTATCTATCCATCTGTCTGTGTATTTATCTTGCCATCTGTCTATCTACCCATCTATATCTATCTGTCTGTGTGTCTGCCAATATTTCTGTGTATCTCTTTATCTGTCTAATGTCATCCTTCTTTATATACTCTAGTCCCTCTCTCTCCACCTCTCTCTTAATCTCCCCCTCACCCTCCTTCCAACACCCTCACTCATACTCTCCTACTCATTCTCTCTTTTCACCTTCCTAGGTATCTCACTAGGCATAAATTAGATAGTCCGTTCCCTCAGGCCCAGCTGTCGTCCATACGCAACAGATGGCGTCACACACATTTTGTTGTCACCTCTCCTGCTTGTTACAGCTTCATGCATTCTCTCTCTCTCTCTCTCTCTCTCTCTCTCTCTCTCTCTCTCTCTCTCCAATACTAAATCATGTAAAAAACCCATAGTGTTTGTCATCAGTTTTTTTGTTTCATCCACTCAATTCCCTTCTCCCTCCCCCAAACAAGCCACCTTTTTTCTCTTCCTCCCTCTCCTCTCCCTACCTCTCATTTCTCTCTCCCACTTTCTCCTCTCCCTACCTCTCTTTTCTCTCTCCGTCTTTCCTCTCCCTACCTCTCTTTTCTCTTCCTCCCTCTCCTCTCTCTACCCTTATTTTCTCCCTCCCTCTCCTCTCTCTACTTCTACAGTATATTCTTCCTCCTTCCCTTTACCTTCCTTTTTTCTCCAGTCATACAAAGTGGTGTTCCTCAGCCCTACGGATCCATTGCCCTTCAGGACCCGAAAAACACGGCTTGATCGTTTGTTCTGGAGCAGCCCACGAGTGTCAGCCACGTGCAGGCCTCTCGATAGCGTGGTCGTAGGTACTTGTAGGCAGACAGGGAAGTCCATTGTGGATCATCAAGCACAGCCAGAATAAAGTCGTGAGACATAGTGTCAACGAGGTGAGTTACAGCACTCTTGGGTTACGGAGTTTTATTGTACAGTTGTATCAATAGTGAGTTACAGCGTAATGGAGCGTGACGGCCTAATGACGCTAGTGTCGGGCCTTCTCTCTAGCCCCTCTCTCCCCTTTCTGATCTGAAGGGAATCTCTCCGACATATACAGCTTGGAGGGGATGTGTGTGTATGATGTAGTGTCTGGTAGATTTCCATTCACGTGGACTAACCAGCCCTAGTCCCACTACAATCCGACCATTACAGTGCATTTGTCACCGTAGTGAAAGGGTTAACCTCTCGTTCACCAGCTTTTATCACCCACCTACATTCTAACCTTACCATTCCACTACTGTCACCCTCATTCACCAACAACTACATTCCAACCCTGTCGTGTCTTACTGTACCCTCCCTTCCTCCACCTACATTCTAACCCTCTACTGCCTCACCCTTCCATTCCCTTACTATCTTCACCACCTAGGCTGCCTACCTTCTAACCCTTCCTATTCCTTTACCGTCCACTCCACCCACCTACATTCTAACCCTCTACTGTCTTACCCTCATGTTCCCTTACTGTCTTCACCACCTAGGCTGCCTACCTTCTAACCCTTCCTATTCCTTTACCGTCCACTCCACCCACCTACATTCCAACCCTGTCCTGTCTTACTATTCCCTCCCTTCCTCCACCTACATTCTAACCCTCTACTGTCACCCTTCCATTCCCTTACTGTCTTCACCACCTAGGCTGCCTACCTTCTAACCCTTCCTGTTCCTTTACCGTCCACTCCACCCACCTACATTCTTACCCTGTCCTGTCTCTGCCCGTCATTCAGCCACTGTTATCTCCTTTCAGCCTTACCGTCTCTGGTCACTGCTGTCCTGTTGGCCACGAACACTGTGCTCTTGTTGACACTCATCGGTACAGTCGAGTCAGCTGTGGAGAGAAAGCATATCCTAAAACACTCCGCTTTTGCTGCTGAAAGTGAAGAAAGAAATAGTGTTAAAAGCCGGCCTGCAATTCCACTGCTGTTAGTTACTTCCAGGGCATGTACGTCACTATCCTCCCTGACGCATCATATCATAGAGACTAATATATGGCCAGAGACTCATACCAAGGCTCCCTCAGCTTAGGAATCGTAGCCAGGATATTGAAATTACAAGAAGAGGCGCAATGTTATGCAAACTTTGAGAAATAGATAAATATGTGTAGGGATGTTGTTGCTTAATACCGATCTGTCTAGTAGCAGAGCATACCCGTCGACATCAGGTTCCCTATACCCTTTATGTTATGTGTTTGTTAATATGTCATGTGCTGTGCAGTGCTGCATTATGTGTGGTATGTTGTGTGGGTCTAGTCTACGAGCGTGCCACGTGTTGTCTACCGTTCACCCGACCCAAATCTAAGCTGGTAACTGTGTAGGGCTGGGTATTGTTCTGATCAAAGCCTAGCCAAGTGAACTGGATCAGGTCTTTAAGGACTTGTAATGGGTGGATATCGCGAGGAGAGGCTTTGTGTATTGTGCTCTCATCGAAGTGTTGTTTTGCCCTGTACGTGTAATGAGTGTGCAGGTGTTTCTTCATTGAGAGTATTGCAATGTCTGGATGTGGAATGATATTGAAGAGGGTCTGGTAGTGTTTGTGTGGTGATTATGTGCCTAGTTGTGTTGTGTGGCTCTGTGTATAATGACAGGGATATTGTGTGCTGCCACTGATTGCCGCGCAGAATTGTGTACCTCACATATCGACCTTGCTGGAGAGACAGAAGTCAAGAGTGAGAGCAGTGGAAATGAGTTATTTGAGAGGAGCCTGTGGAGTCACATGGAGAGACGGACTGCCAAATGAGGAACTGAAGGAGCGTTGTGGTGTGGATGTGGAAGTGATAGGAAGCGTTAGGAGAAACACATTAAGGTGGTTTGGCCATGTGGAGAGGATGGAGAGTGAGAGACTGACAATGAGAGTGTATGTGAGTGAGGTGGAGGGGGGAGTGGGAGGGGGAGGCAGAGGATGAGATGGAGGGATGGAGTGGAGAGGTATATGAGAGGGGGGGGTGAACTGGGAGCGGAGCAGTGAAATGGCGGGGGACAGGGCGACATGGAGGCGATTTGTTTGTGGCCACCCCTTTCAGTAGATAGATAGACAGGTGTATCAGTATCTTCCCTACCAGGGAGGACTTTGATTTCGAAATGTGTATTGATCTGTAGGAATGGTTTTGGATGTAGGTATATGCATTTCGCCATTTGTATTTAGTCATATATTTACGGTATGATGATACATGTACAGAAGCTGACATACTCGAAGCTTAATATTCGTAGTTGAGAATATGTGTTAATATTAAAATTTAGTGTTGGCAATCATAGACATGTTTCTTAATCTGAGTGCAAAACCAGTACCGTACGCTACGGCATAAGATGTACCGTATTATTTCTGCGAGTAACTACTGTGACAGATTTTTTTTTTTAATGGAGGACACCTGTAATCTGGTGTATGGATTGATTTTGTAATTAATTTTTTCCTTCTTTTTCATCTGTAAAGAACAATAGTTCTTCAGTAAGATGACGTGACTTGTGTATAAGTATTATAGTTACCTCTTCACATAACTGGCCTGCTAACATCCTCCCTGCTGCATTGCCAGCATTATTCCTACCTCCTGCTGCATTGCCAGCATTATTCCTACCTCCTGCTGCATTGCCAGCATTATTCCTACCTCCTGCTGCATTGCCAGCATTATTCCTACCTCCTGCTGCATTGCCAGCATTATTCCTACCTCCTGCTGCATTGCCAGCATTATTCCTACCTCCTGCTGCATTGCCAGCATTATTCCTACCTCCTGCTGCATTGCCAGCATTATTCCTACCTCCTGCTGCATTGCCAGCATTATTCCTACCTCCTGCTGCATTGCCAGCATTATTCCTACCTCCTGCTGCATTGCCAGCATTATTCCCACCTCCTGCTGCATTGCCAGCATTATTCCCCACCTCCTGCTGCATTGCCAGCATTATTCCCACCTCCTGCTGCATTGCCAGCATTATTCCTACCTCCTGCTGCATTGCCAGCATTATTCCTACCTCCTGCTGCATTGCCAGCATTATTCCTACCTCCTGCTGCATTGCCAGCATTATTCCTACCTCCTGCTGCATTGCCAGCATTATTCCTACCTCCTGCTGCATTGCCAGCATTATTCCTACCTCCTGCTGCATTGCCAGCATTATTCCTACCTCCTGCTGCATTGCCAGCATTATTCCTACCTCCTGCTGCATTGCCAGCATTATTCCTACCTCCTGCTGCATTGCCAGCATTATTCCTACCTCCTGCTGCATTGCCAGCATTATTCCCACCTCCTGCTGCATTGCCAGCATTATTCCCACCTCCTGCTGCATTGCCAGCATTATTCCCACCTCCTGCTGCATTGCCAGCATTATTCCTACCTCCTGCTGCATTGCCAGCATTATTCCTACCTCCTGCTGCATTGCCAGCATTATTCCTACCTCCTGCTGCATTGCCAGCATTATTCCTACCTCCTGCTGCATTGCCAGCATTATTCCTACCTCCTGCTGCATTGCCAGCATTATTCCTACCTCCTGCTGCATTGCCAGCATTATTCCTACCTCCTGCTGCATTGCCAGCATTATTCCTACCTCCTGCTGCATTGCCAGCATTATTCCTACCTCCTGCTGCATTGCCAGCATTATTCCTACCTCCTGCTGCATTGCCAGCATTATTCCTACCTCCTGCTGCATTGCCAGCATTATTCCTACCTCCTGCTGCATTGCCAGCATTATTCCTACCTCCTGCTGCATTGTCAGCATTATTCCTACCTCCTGCTGCATTGCCAGCATTATTCCTACCTCCTGCTGCATTGCCACCATTATTCCTACCTCCTGCTGCATTGCCAGCATTATTCCTACCTCCTGCTGCATTGCCAGCATTATTCCTACCTCCTGCTGCATTGCCAGCATTATTCCTACCTCCTGCTGCATTGCCAGCATTATTCCTACCTCCTGCTGCATTGCCAGCATTATTCCTACCTCCTGCTGCATTGCCAGCATTATTCCCACCTCCTGCTGCATTGCCAGCATTATTCCTACCTCCTGCTGCATTGCCAGCATTATTCCTACCTCCTGCTGCATTGCCAGCATTATTCCTACCTCCTGCTGCATTGCCAGCATTATTCCTACCTCCTGCTGCATTGCCAGCATTATTCCTACCTCCTGCTGCATTGCCACCATTATTCCTACCTCCTGCTGCTCCAGCCTACCATCCTGCATATAACATTTTTCTCTCCTTCTGTCCCTACCTACGTTCCCTCCTACCTCCTTGTCTATCATTCTATATTTCCTTCTACCTCCCTACCTACCATCCTACCTCCCTACCTACCATCCTACTTTCTCTTTTGCTTCCCCATCTACCTTCCTACCTACGTTCTTACCTTCCCTCCAATCTCCCTACCTTCGCTCCTTCCTCTCTACCATCCGACTTTCCTACCTTCCTACGTACCTCTCTACTTTCCTATTTCCTTACTCACCCTTTCTGCATTCTTTCCTACCTCCGTACGTCCCTACTCTCCCACCTGCCTATCTACCTCCCTGCCTTCTCTTCCCAACGTTTTGTACTTACCTCCCTTCGCTACCTACAGCTTTCCAACTGCCCTTCGTATCTTCTCTACATCATCCTTCCTTCCTGCCTTCCATCCTCACGTTTATCCTACCTTCTTAACCTGCCTATATTCCTTCCTAAAGTTTTGTGATCTTGCCTTCGTCCATTCTTACCTCCCAACGCGTCCACATTCCTCCCTACCTCCCCATGTGTCTCTCCACCTCTACACCTACCTGCTAACTCCTCCACATTTCTCCCTACCTCCCCATGCTTCTCTCCATCTCTCCACCTACCTGCTAACGCCTCCACTTTCCTCCCTACGTTTCTCTCCATCTCTCCACCTGCCTGGCTTCCTTCTTCCTTCCCTCCTGCCCGCCTCAATCTGTATAATGTCACCGGCCTGAACGTCTTGGGATCTGTCCTGACTTGATACTTTCATACCTACCAACCTACCTACCTACGAACGTACCTACCTACCTGTCTACCCACCTTATTTTTGTGCCTTCTTCTCTCCCTACCTCACTACCCTGCTACCTACTGTATGTCTTTTGTCTTCCCTCCCTTACTGCCTCCGTACCCGCCCATCTGCCCTCCTTACAAACATCCTAGTGCTTCTCTTCCCAACATTTCCACTCCCCTCCTTTACTCCCTATCACCATATCTTCTCTCCTACCTGTTTCCCTACTCTCCTCCACACCTGGCCACCCACCTGCCTTGCTAGTGTTCATCCTGGTGTCCGCCTCCGTGTGTACAGTCAGTGTCACAGGCCTGGACATCTTAGGGTCTGTGTTTACTTGACACTCGTACACTCCTGAATCTCTTGGCTGGGCTGACCTTACTACAGTCGCGGCGCACGAATCTGAGGTTGTTATTATCGTATCCTGGGAACCTACCTCTCAACAGAGCGTCCGATTTCGTATCATATTATGCACGAATCATATTATTATACACGAATATATTATATATGAACATTTTCATACACGAGCATATTATAAACGAAGCAAAAGCGTATCATATTATACACGAAATTGGACACACTGTTGAGGGGTACGTTCCCAGAGCACGATAATTACAACCTCAGAGTCGCGCGCCGCGACTATTTTTTTTATAGCAGGGGCCACGACCATCCCCCAGGCCCCGCTACCACCTGGGGGAGATAGGGGGGCGTTGGGGAGGATTGGGGGAGGGAAAGGGAGGGAAGGGAGTGGGAGAGGAGAGAATGAGCGTTGTAAATGGAGAAAAGGAGAGGAAAAAGTGAAGCAGTGTCGTCAGGGTGAAGGAAAGAGAGGGAGAGGTCGTCAAGGGAGGGAAAGAAGATAGGCTGTCCGTGGAGGAGAAAAAGGGAGAGGGGAAGAAGTCGTCAAAGGGGGAGAGAGGCAGGAAGGGAGGGGGATGTGTTTTGCAGGGTGAACAACAGACATTGAAAGACAGACACACTTACGGTCACCTCCATGTCGTAACTAAGATTAATTGAGATTTAGTCCAGCAGGAAGGGTAAGGAAGGCCAAGTTTTCATTCTTTCCCTGCCCTTGTTTATTCTGCAAAAAATAAAGCGTAGTTACGACGTGGAAGTGACCCTATTGCGAAACTCCTCACGTCTCTTGTTCTTTCTGTAGGTGTAAATTGGCGGTTCTGTTTCTCTCCAAGATTCCTCTCTCTCTCTCTCTCTCTCTCTCTCTCTCTCTCTCTCTCTCTCTCTCTCTCGGCGCTGTCAGGAGGGGGAGATGAGGTGGAGGAGAGAAGAGAAATCGAGAGAATGAAGGAGGAGAAGGAAAATGAGGGTAAACCAGAGAGAGAGAGAGAGAGAGAGAGAGGAATATAAGGAAGAAAACGGAGGGCGAGAAAGAGCGGAGGACAGGAGAGAAGAGGGAGAGAAAATGAGAAGAGAGTAGGGCTGAGGAGGGGGAGGAGAGAGCGGGAAAGATGGGGAGGAAGGAAACAAGATAACGAGAAAGATTAGGAGGAGGAATGGAAGAGAGGGAGAGAGGGAGAGAAAAGGAGAGGATCAGAGGAGAGAAAATAGGAACAAAGTGAAGAGAGAAGGAGAGTTGAGGAGGAGAAGAAACGAGCGAGAAGGAGGAGGGGGAGGAGAAAAGAGCGAGAACGATGAGAGAGAGAGAGAGAGAGAGAGAGAGAGAGAGGCAATGAACTAAAGGCATGGAAAAGAGAAGAAAGGAAAATGGAAGAACATAAACAATAGAAAGTAAGAGACAGTTATTTAGGAGGGTAAGGAAGTGAGTGCCTGGAGAGAGAGAGAGAGAGAGAGAGAGAGAGAGAGAGAGAGAGAGAGAGAGTTACATAGAGTTACATAGATACACAGACCACACAGACCTTACGGTCCCTACGAGGTGGTCCGGCCTTAATCCTAATATAGTGCATAGGAGCAGGAGAAAAGGATAGCACAGCAGAAGGCTCTCTCCCCCACCCTCCAGACCCTCCGGCATTTGCCGTACAGGAAACAAGAGAGGAAGTAATACCTTGCAGGAATGAAAAACCTGAAGGAATTTTATAGGATCGGGAGAAAGTAGAATAATATGGAAAAGGAAAATATGGGCATACAGCCACATACTTACTCTATGCATGCAATTTTTTTTTTTTTTTTTAATCAAAAGATGAATAGAATGTTTATCTATTATATATATTCTAAAATATTGTCTGTGTCTAACAGACACATGAATGCAGACGCGAATATGCAATAATTGCTCCATCCTAACTAAACGATACCAATTGCGTCGAGATACATGTCCAGTCTCTTTTTAAATATATTTATGGTACCACTCTCAATCACATTCCCAGGGAGTTTATTCCATTCGCTTACAACAGAGTAAGTGAAGAAGTTTTTGGTTGCATCAAGATTAGCCCTTCTTGCTTGCAACTTCATACCATTTCCTCGAGTTACAGTCTCGGCAATTACTGTGAATAGCTTGCTTGAATCAGTATTACTAAAGCCTTTTAGAATCTTAAAACATTCAATCAGTTGTCCCCTGAGTCTCCGTTTTCTAAGAGAGAATAGGTTTAATTCCCTGAGTCTCTCGAGGTATGGTTTATTCCTCAGGGACGGGATTAACTTGGTAGCCCTACGCTGGACCGCTTCCAGTATTTCTATGTCTTTAATTAGGTGAGGCGCCCAAAACTGCACTGCAAACTCTAAGTGTGGCCTGACTATGCTTTTGTATAGGGGGATTACAATATCTTTGCTTTTATATGTAAGATGTCTTTTGATGAAGCCTAGGGCCCTGTTGGCTTTATTGGCGGCAGAGATACATTGATTCGAACATTTCAGATCGTCTGAAATTATTACGCCTAGATCCTTCCTTCTTTCCTTCTTCCTTCTCTCCTTCTTTCCTCTTTCCTTCTCTCCTCCTTTCCTTCTTCCTTCTCTCCTCCTTTCCTTCGTCCATCTCTTCTTCTTCCATCCTTCCTTCCCTCCTCCTTTCCTCCTTCCTTCCCTCCCTCTCTCCTTTGCATCCAGCGTAACTAAGAGCATAATGAAATGGGGGAATTAAGTTGAATGTAATTTGTTGAGGCATGGAGGAAAGAGGGAGAGAAGGAGGAAGATGGAGGGAGGGAAGGAGAGACAAATACAGGAGGAAAGAGAATGTGTGAGGTAGGGAGGGAGAAAAGGTGAGAAGGAGGAAAGGAAGGAGGAAGAGAGAAAGAAGGAAGAGAGAAAATGTGGAGGGTAGAGAGACACCAGAGAAGGAAGTGAATAAGGAAGGAGGGAAGAAAGAGGAAAGAATAACAGAGGAAAGAATGAGAGGAGTGAGGAAAGTGAGGAATGTAGAGAAGAATGCAGGGAAGGAGGAGAGAAGATAGCTTGGAAGGTAAGGAGGAATGAAAAGGTAAGGAGAGAGAGAGAAAGAGAGAGAGAGAGAAGCAAGAAGCAGATGAGGGAGAGAGGAGGGGAGCTAGGAAAATAGAAGCAAGGGGAAGAATGACGGAGAAGGAGGGAGAACAGATAAAAAAGGGAGAGAAGGAGTGAGAGAAGGAGATGGAAAGGAAGGAACGGTGAGAGGAAGGATGTAAGGAAGAGGGAGAGAGGTAGGGAAAGATGAAGGAGGGATAAATGAGGGAGAAGAAAGACAAAAGGGATGGAGAATGGGAATCGAGAAATGAGTGAAAAATGAATGAGAGGGGAATTAAATAATAAAACAGAGAGAGAGAGAGAGAGAGAGAGAGAGAGAGAGAGAAGCTTATAAAAAAACATGTCAATAAAACTCTATAACTAATGTACAGGGAGAGGAGAATGACACCTGAGAGAGAGAGAAAGAGGGGGAGGGAGGGGTCATGAAGCCTGTGTTCTTAGGCCATCACCACAAGCCATTATGTAAAGTTAAGGGCCTGGTGACGGTGACGGTGTTCACAGGTCACCCTCCTCCTGCAGCCTGGCCCTTGAGATGAGCCTTGGGTTCTCCTCCACTCAGTAGCATTCGTGTAACCTCTTTCTTAGCGATTTATTTTAGTTATATTTCAACATAGTATTGTGTTTTATTTATATTAGCATTCTGATTTCCTTTTATAATGTACAAAGGAACAGTGACCAGCTGTGAACACAAATAAACGATACAGCTTTCACCTTAACTTGACCCAGATATTCGTCCTTTTATAGAGCTTCTGCCCCAGCTTGACCCAGATATTCGTCCTCTTATAGAGCTTCTACCCCAGCTTGACCCAGATATTCGTCCTTTTATAGAGCTTCTACCCCAGCTTGACCCAGATATTCGTCCTTTTATAGAGCTTCTACCCCAGCTTGACCCAGATATTCGTCCTCTTATAGAGCTTCTACCCCAGCTTGACCCAGATATTCGTCCTCTTATAGAGCTTCTACCCTAGCTTGACCCAGATATTCGTCCTCTTATAGAGCTTCTACCCCAGCTTGACCCAGATATTCGTCCTTTTATAGAGCTTCTACCTTAGGTTGGCCCAGATTTTCGTCCTTTTATAGAGCTGTCACCTGAACTTGGCCCAGATTTGCGCCCTTTTGTAGAGTACAGTGCAGAAGGAGGCGCCCAAAACTTTCTTTACCAATGTGTGTCAGGCAATGTCCACTCTTTAACATACTGTAGTAAAGTAGTGTGATGAGTAAGGATGGAACTTTGGGGGATGAAGTACGTGAAAGGGTACAGCAGGGAAGAAAGGTTGTTGGTACACTGAAAGCAGTGATGAGAAATAGGGAGGTGAGTATGGAAGTTAAGAAGTCACTGCATGATAGTATTGTGATCCCTACCCTGACGTATGGAAGCGAGGCGTGGACCTTGCAAGAGGGGAACAAGTCAAGAGTGAGAGCAGTGGAAATGAGTTACTTGAGAGGAGCATGTGGAGTGACGTGGAGGGACAGGTTGACGAATGAAGAAGTGAAGGAACGTTGTGGGGTAGATGTGGATGTGGTTGAAAAGATTAGGAGAAATACACTGAGGTGGTTTGGACATGTGGAGAGAATGGAGAATGAAAGACTGACTAAGAGGGTGTATGTAGGTGAGGTGGAGGGAGGGAGAGGGAGGGGTAGACCGAGGATGAGGTGGAGGGATGGAGTTGAGAGGTATATGAGGGAGGGGGGGGGTGAGTTGGGGGGAGGGGAGTCAAATGGTGGGTGACAGAGTGACTTGGAGGCGTTTTGTCTGCGGCCACCCTTTGCGGGATTAGGGCGTCGGGCTATAGATAGATAGATAGATAGTAAAGTTGTAGTCCTGATACCTTGAGAGTTATAGAGGTTTTTGGTTGGTCTGAAACTTTTGCATCTGAAAAATACCACTTCAGTACGTGGTTATAATGTCCTTCCTGGAAATGACATCCATGGCAAGAAGAACAAGAGACGTGGGAAGAGTTTACACCCTTCTTCCTTGTCCACCTAATAAAACATCTCACAAATGACGCGGGAAAATTGAATGTTTGTGAATACGGGCCCAAAACAGCCTTCTTCTTGTATCATATCACTCCCATGCAGAGAAGTCAAGCCTTATTTTAATACACACTCCAAAAAATAAGTAAATACAATGCATAACGTGAGGCTGTAGTACCTTGCGTTGGAAAAACCTACTCGTATCGTAAGGTGAATAGTCATCAGAAAAGAGCAAAGAAAATACTAAACAAAGCCAGTTGCATGGCTTATGTCTCTCAGGGAAAGAACAGCAACAAAATACGATATGTCTTTAGCTTCAAAAAAGTGAGTCAAAGAGATAAGAAAAGAATGGTCTTGATGAACGTCCTCCTCCTTCCCCTCCATCAGTCCCTGGCCTACCCCTGCCACACCCCTTACCCCATTGTTCACCCTGTCCCCCTTTCTCACCCCTTCACCCTTTTCCCCCTCCATCAGTCCCTGGCCTACCCCTGCCACACCCCTTACCCCATTGTTCACCCTGTGCCCCTTTCCCACCCCTTCACCCTTTTCACCCTTTCTCACCCCTTCACCCTTTTCCCCCTTTCTCACCCCTTCACCCTTTTCCCCCTTTTCACCCCTTCACCCTTTCCCCCTTTCTCACCCTTTCACCCTTTTTCCCCCTTTCTCACCCTTTCCCCCTTTCTCACCCCTTCACCCTTTTCCCCCTTTCTCACCCGTTCACCCTTTTCCCCCTTTCTCACCCTTTCCCCCTTTCTCACCCCTTCATCCTCTCTTGGCAGAGGACCCACTCGGTCCGGAAACCTTGGAAACAAGGGTCATTTTTGCCTCACAAAGTTTTGTTTTGGATTTTAGGTTTTGGAGATGCGACTAAGATACAGAGTTTGAGTGGCGGAAAGGCTGGCTTATTAGGCAGACTGGGATGAGAGAGAGAGAGAGAGAGAGAAATCTAACTCGTCCTCCTACCCACCGCTGTGTCGTTAAGGTGAAGAACAATGCAGGGAAGACGAGCATTTTGTCCAGCCATCACTTCAGTGTTGTCCTCGGTCTCGCCAAACTCGGGTCTCTGTGTCTCGCTCTCTCTCTCCACCTTTTTCCTGCCGCTCCTCCACCTCCTGAGAGAGAGAGAGAGAGAGAGAGAGAGAGAGAGAAAGGGGGGGATATGTAGAAGAGTAGATAGTGGGAAAGAGAGAAACAGAAGACGAAGGCATAGAAGTAGGGAAAGAGAGAAAAGAAAGTGAGCGAGGGGCCTAAAATAACTGCATAAATTGAGGTCTGGAGGGAAGGGCAGGGCGTTGGCCAACATGTGGAACTTTTTATTATGAGTTTTTCTTGCGTTTCTTATTCGTGTTTGTTGTAGTGAACCTTTTCAGTGATATATGTTTGATTGAGATTTTGTGTTGATTTAATTTTTCTCTGTTGTTTTGCATTAGTGTTCATGGTTTCTAATTTCCCCTGTATTAAATCTGAAGTCTTTATTTCCCCTGTATTAAATCTGAAGTCTGTATTTCCCCTGTATTAAATCTGAAGTCTGTATTTCCCCTGTATTAAATCTGAAGTCTTTATTTCCCCTGTATTAAATCTGAAGGCTTTATTTCCCCTGTATTAAATCTGAAGGCTTTATTTCCCCTGTATTAAATCTGAAGTCTTTATTTCCCCTGTATTAAATCTGAAGGCTTTATTTCCCCTGTATTAAATCTGAAGGCTTTATTTCCCCTGTATTAAATCTGAAGTCTTTATTTCCCCTGTATTAAATCTGAAGGCTTTATTTCCCCTGTATTAAATCTGAAGGCTTTATTTTATTCTCCATTCATCTCAGAAACTTAAATTTATCCTCATATGCTCTGTCTTTTTTCTTATTTTTCCAGACTCTGAGACATCATTTTATACAGAAGCGGTCTGCTGATCAAAAGGTCTCGTGTTCGATCCCCTGCCAGGAAAAGCAACAGTTGTAGCACCTGAATCTAATCCCAGTAGTCTCAGGTAATCTTCCTCATGATCTATTTCCATGTCAATAAAACCATCCCGCCAACACCGTCATAACAGTCTGGAATGAGATGACAAGGATGTGTATTCAGTATAGACGGTAGGTTATTAGCGCCCACGTGGTGACATGTGAAGAAGTGTGAAGGCATTTGTTGCACACAGGAGCACTATTGGTTCTCAGGGAAGGGAGTGTCTAGCCTGTACCCAGAGTCACGTCAACTCACCTGCTACTAATGGTTTATTCCTACGCATATTTTTCCCATGTTTCAGATTTTTAAGGTGAATGAAGGACACCTGTAATTTGGTGTGTGGATTTTTTCATTACTTAATCTGTTTTTCCTTTCTCTGCTCATCTTCTGTTAAAAAAGCTCATTAGTTCTCGTCATTGTTCCCCCATGCTCTTTTGAACTTCACTGCACACAATACAGTAATATGATCAGACAGTCTTCCATGCCATCCTCTCTCAACACTCGTCAGTTTTCACTAATCGACTCATGCATTCTGTTTGAACAAACTCATAATTAGACTTACGCCCCAGTTCCTTCCACTCATACCACATATTTTTACGTCCTTCATAATCAGTATTGCTATCATTTTGGCATAGCACATAACAGCGGCCCATTCATATTATTCACTGAACCTTACTAACTTCATTCAAATCACCCATTACAAAATAGCTTAACTCGACAAAGAGTTCAATTTTGAATAGTTCTGATCTTGCTATTGAAAGGCTTACATTTCACAGGACAGGGATTCTCTTAGTTGATTATATTCATTTGGTAATAGCTAGAATCAAATACCTGAGATCCTGCCCAACAAAGCATTATACGAACACTGAAGGTGACGTTGACAGAGAACCAATTTTCCAAGTAGTTAGCGTAGCTGGGAGAACGGAAGGATTGGGAGTAGGTTTCACATTTCTTCCCCAGGCGGCTACATACCAAGTGCATTGTATCTGTGTGGATCAGCACTGACGGCTGGCATTTGGCACTGTCAGTCGCTGGTAAGAATGTTTGTATTTAACTGGGGTTCCAAATTAATGAAGCAAAATTCCAATACCCCCAGCCTCTTGAGTGTTGCTGTTTCGTTAATGAAATCTCATTTGATTCTGACACTGTGTCACGAGTACGCCATCGCAATATTGACCACAGCTCTACGTTGCTACCCAGGACAGCAAAATGTTAATCCGTATTTTGTTTCATGAGACCAAAGAGTTGGAGATATAACGTTATTTGGCGACATTCATGAACGATCAGTTGTCTATAGGAAACCGAAAATAAATAAGGCACATTTGTGAGTATTTTTTCCCCGTTAGGTGAGGTAAACAGACCACTAATCCAGTGTGGTGTGGGTTTTCACGGTGGTCGGTCAGATCGGGGAGGCGCCAGGAACAGCCTGTGTTCGTTTGTTGGCGCCGTTTCCCCTCTTCTCCCCACCCACCTCATCCTCTCTCTTTCACCTGTTCAACTCCCTTCTAGCCTTCTTTCTAGTCGTCATAATTGGGGAGGTGCCAGGAACAGCTTTTGTCCTTTTGCTGATTGCTGTTTCTCCCTTCCCCCTACCTCCCTATGCTTTCCCTCTCCTTCACTCACGCGACTCCATTCGAATATTCACTGTGGTTACCGATGCAGTTGCCGAGTGGTTAGCACTGCTAAAAAGTACAAGGCTGCTGACCCCATGGAGCCAGAGTTCAAACCCTGGTGCGGGGAGCTGGTGCCACTCAATCCAGGTGTCCATTTACCCTTTGTACGTGGTAACCGTGATGATGCAGTGGCCTTGTATCCCAGGGTAATGGGTTAATAACCAGGCAAAAGCTCAAAGAGTAACTTACGGATATGAGCACTGCAGCTAAGAGCCTCATGGTGATTACTTTTACCATTACCCTCTTGACTGGGGAGGGAAAGTAGCAGTCTGTGGCCTTTTCTTTACTGCCGTTCCGTCCTCCTCCCCCCCACCCCCACAAACAATTCCCTATCCTTCATCTCCCCGCCTCTCCCCTTCCTTTCACCTGGGCATGAAGGAGGATATTGGCAGTATGTTATCCCCAGTCTTACAAGGGGGAAGAAAAATCACGACGCGGGGGACTGATTCTGAGGGATTTACGAGGCAAACCGTCTTGTCCGGGGTGAGGTACGGCCGCGGTGCGCGTGTGAGGGGCAGATTGTGGCGCCAGAGAAACTAGTGCCGGGGATTTGACGCCTCTCACCAACTGGGTTCGTTTTCCTCCAACTTTAAAGAATTATTTTCGCTTCTGTACCACCACCACAAATCCCAGATATCCCTTTCTCTTTCCTCTTTTCTTCTCTGCTCCCTTCCTCTGTCTTTTCGTTCTCCCCTCCCCCTCCCCTCCTCCTTCCCAGCCCCCCTTTCCCTCCTCTACTGTTCCACCTCTCCTCTCTCTCCCTTTCCCTCTCCCGCCATCCCCCCTATCACGTCCCCCTCCTCTCCCTCCCCCCTTCTGCTTCGCCTTTTCTCTCTCCAGCTCATGTTTTTGCCGTAATAATCGTGTGATCTGGACATCAAAGATCGGATTAAACGCGTTCGTCTGTGATCATCAAGACCTGTAGTTTCCTTTTGTGTGTGTGTGTGTGTGTGAGTGTGTGATGGAAAAATAAGTATAAAGACTTGAAACTTATTATATTTTATTTTCAAAGAGAAGGAACTGAAGGCAGACATCGAACAAAAAGAAATCCCTTCAAAAGAAAGTAAAAATCAGAATCTGCTACTTTTTGAATTCGCAAGCAGACTGCGTTTCCAGATTCCGAAGGTAGTGGCAGGCTGAGGAAAAGTGCTATAGACCTGACAATTAGGTACAGTTGTCGACAATAATACTAACCCAGATTTTAGCCGAACAGTTTGGAAATTAATAATATGAAAAGTGTTTGGGGTTCTCAAGATGGCATCACTTGGTTTTATGTTGTTCACTGTTTTTTTTGTGTGTGTGTGTGTGTGTGTGTGTGTGTGGAGGGGCCATGGTGTAACTCTGTCTCACAGCGCCCCACCCCTCACATGGCACCACATCATTAGTGCAGGAAATATGTCATCTCTTGACAAACGGCTAACGACCTGTGACAGGGTGACACACAGACTGACAGAGGCAGAGAAAGGCGTCCATTACACTGGGGTTAAAAGGGTTAAAAAGTTAGGTCAGGGAGAGAGGGGAGGGGAGAAGAAGGGAGGGGAGGGTATGCTTATTAACACCACGAAGGTCATAAATACCTGCAATAAGATGACCACTTATTTATTCTTATTCTTAATACGGCCAGTCAGTATTACTTGGCCTTGGAGATACCTTGTGCAATAACGCTTTGGTGGATATTCTCTTTGGGCTCCATAGCATCTTATCCTTAGCGATTTATTTTTGGATATGGCTGCTTAATGCCCTTTTGTACGTTATTTATGCAGAGTATGGCGATGTTAGAAGGATATATGTAACACAGAAGAGGGGAATAAGGTGTAAAAGCAAAATAAACTGCTAAGGGAAGGGTGTTAGGGAGCTTCTGTAACCAGCGAGAATACGGGTTTTTGACTACAATGAATTTTCTTAAGTTAAATAAAATCTTCTGTCGTTCGATGGATTACAGTTACAAAGTTCATTATTTTTGGTCAAACATTTTTATTCCCTCTGTATTAATCTTGATCTTAATAAATTCGTCCGTCATTAACAAAAAAAAAAAGTAAATAAATAGGCTAAACTGAAATAAAACAGTAGGTGATTCAGTGTCAGATGGCAAAAAAGGCAGATATCCGATATTACGCGGGCATGTCCGGATATTAGGTGATATTCTCCGATATACGATATTACCCCAGCATGTCTGAAAATTAGATGATATTGTGCAGTATTTTTTTTGTTCTAGGTTACAATTAGTATTATTTCATTTAACGTGACTGAATTTAATTTGATAACCTGAATATTGAAGGGATTAAAATGATTCAGGCAGCAAATCAGCAGAGGTCTCTGTACACAAAAAATTCAGAATACAGTTGTGAAGTTATATTTGTGTGTGTGTGTGTGTGTGTGTGTGTGTGTGTGTGTGTGTGTGTGTGTGTGGAGTGCTTGGAAAAGAAGGTCACATTTTGCTGCTCCTTCCTTCCTCCCTTGTGTTTCCTTCTCCTTTCCTTTTTCTTCCAATTAGTCTTCTTCCTCCTCCTCCCCTTCTCGCTATTCTTTCTTCCCCCTTCTTCTTTCCTTCCTTTATTTCTTCGTAGTCTTCTTCCTCCTCCTTTCTCTTCTTTCTTCCTCTTCTTCTTTTCCCCTTCCTTCTTTTCTTCCTACTCCTCTACGTCCTCCCTTCTCACTTCCTACTTTTCTTCCCTCCCTTGTTTCTTCCAAGTCTTCTCTTCCACTTTTCTTTCCTCCCGTCTTTCTTCCTCCAGCTCTTATTCCATTATTTCTTCCTCCTGCTCTTCCTCCCATCCTCATTTTTCTCCTCTTCAACTTCTCTGTCTTCCTCCTTCTCTTCATTCTTTACCATGTTGTTTTTCCCTACACACACATGTCTTCCTTTTCACGTCCCTGTTTATTACATTCTTCTCCATATCTTCCTTTACCTCGCCTTCTTCCTGCCTTCCATCCATCCTTTGTTTCTTCCTTCCTTTGTTTCTTCCTTCCTTTCTTCCTTCCTCCCTCCTTTCCTTCCATCCTTCCTTTCTTCTTTCTTTTTTTCTTTCTTTTCCTACTTCTCACCTTCCTTCCATCCTTCCTTCAACAACGCGTTTTTTTTTTTTTCAATCCCTGAGAAAAATATTGTAGGTGTCCATCAAAGGGGCGGACTCTGAATCGAACCCTGGATCTGCAGGAGGCTTCCTATCACCTCCTCCTTAGCGATTTAGTTTTGGATATGGCTGGTTAATACACTTCTGTACGATATTAGAAGGATTTATATAGCACAGAGGATAGTAAGGTGTAATATGCAAAGTAAATCGCATAGGAAGAGGCGTTAGGGAGCTGCAAGGACCAAGGTCTTTCAGTTGCAAGCTGGATACGCCACCACCGCACCATCGGCTTCCCGTCACGCCAAAAGGTGTCTTGAAAGGAATATTATTGGCCCTTTGAAGACGCTGGGCTGGAGACACGACTGTTTTGCCTGGCACGGGTTGGCTGAGGGAGGTAGTTTTCAGAGTGCAGTGGCCGACGCTGTACTGGTGGGCGTGGACGGATTTGTGGTCGTTTTTCGTGTCTTTTCGTCATTTTTCTTGCTTTGGGTTGGCGTGGACGGATTTGGGTTTGTTTTTTCGAGTCTTTCCTTCATTTTTCTTGCTTTGAGTTGGCGTTGACGGATTCGAGTTTGTTTCTCGTGTTTTTTCTTCATTTTGCTTTGAGTTAGCAGTGACGGATTCCAGTTCGTTTTTCCGTGTCTCTTCGTCATTTTTCGTGCTTTGAGTTGGCATTGGAGTATTCCAGTTCGTGTTTTCGTGTTTTTTCTTCAGTTTTCGTGCTTTGAGTTGGGGTTGACGTATTGGAGTTTGCTTGTGACTTGTTTCATTTTTCTTGCTTTGAGGTTTAATGTATTATGGTTCGCATGTGTCATTTCTTCAGTGTTCTTGCTTACAGTCGGCATTCGTTATTTGAGTTCGCTTTTCGTGTCTTTTCGTCATTTTTCTTTTGCGTTAACTTGGGGTTTACGTATTTGAGTTCGCTTGTGTCTTTTCTTCAATTTTTCTTGTTTTGTGCTGGCGTGCGAGTATTCGAGTTGACTTGTTTTTCTTTTTGTTCCTTGAAATGCAGAGTAAAGTTATATATTACTTCCTTCTCCTACATGTCTTTTGAATATTAGGATAGTTTACATCAGTTACATAATCAGGTGCAGTGCTGAAAATAAGTCGCAAAGGAAGAGGTGTTACGAAATATTCCAATCCAGTGAAAATAAGATCCTTTCTTCCCAAGCGCGTAGACAGCACTTCAGTTCACTCTCAACGTCGTCATATTGAAAGGGCTCAGGTGAAATAAAGAAAATTAATCGCAGGTGAAGAGTTGTTACGAAAAATGCCGTCACCGAAACTACGTTGGTGAAGGAGAATTTGTAGTACTTATTATTTTGCTGCTTTTCTTTCATTGATAACGGTGAAATTAAGAAAATAAATCGCAGGTGAAGAGTTGTTACGAATAATACTGTCACCAAAATTACGTTGGTGTAGGAAAATTCGTAGTACTTATTCTTTGGCTCTTTTTTTTTTTTTTTTTTTTTTTTTTTACTATCAACACCTTGCATCGGTAGGAGACAATAGATTATGAAGGTGTAATGTGCAAAATAAATCACTGAGGAGAAAGTGTTGCGAAGTCTGCCCTGTACGATGAAGTTTGGGGGGAAACAAATCTCAGGAAGCGAGACGAGGAGTGGGTATTCTCGTTGAGTAAGAAAGCTCCTTAACATCTGTTCCTTAGTGATTTATTTTTGGATATGGCTGGTTAATATCCTTTTAGGTTTGAACTGCTGTAAATTAACAACAAAATGGTTCTCGACTCCCAAGTTATGTATCCAGCCTCATTGTTTCACCACCGTGTTTCATCATCACCGTGTTTCACCATTACTGTGTTTCACCATCACCGTGTTTCACCATTACTGTGTTTCACCATCACCGTGTTTCACCATTACTGTGTTTCATCATCACCGTGTTTCACTATCACCGTGTTCCACCATCACTGTTTCACCATCACCGTGTTTCACTATCACCGTGTTTCACCATCACCGTGTTTCACCATCAGTTTCACTATCACCGTGTTTCACTATCACCGTGTTTCACCATCACTGTTTCACTATCACCGTGTTTCACTATCACTGTTTCACCATCACCGTGTTCCACCATCAGTTTCACCATCACTGTTTCACTATCACCGTGTTTCACCATCACTGTTTCACCATCACCGTGTTTCACAATCACTGTGTTTCACCATCACTGTTTCACCATCACCGTGTTTCACCATCACCGTGTTTCACTATCACCGTGTTTCACCATCACTGTTTCACCATCACCGTGTTTCACCATCACCGTGTTTCACTATCACCGTGTTTCACCATCACCGTGTTTCACCATCACTGTTTCACCATCACCGTGTTTCACCATCACTGTGTTTCACCATCACCGTGTTTCACCATCACTGTTTCACCATCACCGTGTTTCACCATCACCGTGTTTCACCATCACCATGTTTCACCATCACCGTGTTTCACCATCACCGTGTTTCACTATCACCGTGTTTCACGATCACCGTATTGAAGGGATGGAGATGAAATACAGGAAATATGCCGGTAAGGAAGAATCTATCTATCTGTCTATTGCCGGACGCCTCAATCCCGTTTGGGGTGGCCACAAACAAATCGCCTCCACGTCGCCATTTCCCTGCCCCGCTCCCTACTCACCCCCCCCCTCTCTGATATACCTTTCCACCCCATCCCTCCATCTCATCCTCGGTCTCCCTCTCCCTCTTCCCCCCTCCACCTCGCTCACATACACTCTCTTCGTCAGTCTTTCACCCTCCATCCTCTCCACATGGCCAAACCACCTCAGTGTATTCCTCCTAACGCTTCCTATCACATCCACATCCACACCACAACGCTCCTTTATATCCTCATTTGTCAGCCTGTCTCTCCATGTGACTCCACAGGCTTCTCTTAAATAACTCATTTCCACTGCTCTCACTCTTGACTTGTGTCCTTCCAACAACGTCCAAGCTTCACTTCCATACGTTAGAGTTGGTATCACAATACTGTCATGTAGTAACTTTTTCACTTCCATGCTCACTTCCCTGCCTCTTATCACTGTTTTCAAGGAACCAGCAACCTTTCTTCCCTGCTGCACCCTTTCAAGCACTTCACCCTCCAAACCTCCATCCTTACTCATCACACTACCCAAGTACTTAAACGTACTCACATTTTCCAATTCCTCACCATCCAACCTCGCTGTACATTCACTGACTTCACCTCTTTCAAAGACCATCACTTTACTCTTCCCTACATTCACCTTTAGATTCCGTTTCTTGCACACTCTCCCAAACTCATCCACCAAGCCTTGCAGCTCCCCTTCGTCTTCACTCAACAACACAGTATCATCGCAAACAACAGTACAGGGAGTTTCCAAACCCTCTCTCATCAGGGCCACTCCAACATCCACTGCCCTACCTTGTACCACTTTAATTACCCCATCCATGTACAGATTGAACAACCATGGAGACATGACACATCCCTGTTTCAACCCAACCTTCAAAGAGAAAAATTCACTCGGTTCACCATCCACACGCACTGCAGGAAATTTGCCTGGTTAATGAGAGTTTTGTCTGGCTCTCATTCTCGTCGGGTAAGGAAGCTCCCTAACACCTCTTCCTTAGTGATTTATTTTTTATTATGGCCGGTTAATATCCTTTTGTGCGTTGATTATACAGAGAATGGCGATATTGGAAGGATTTATGTAACACAGAAGAGGATAGTAAGGTATAACAAAATAAATCACTTAGGGAAAGGTATTAGGGAGCTTCCATATCTAACCGGCCATTGTTCCACTGCCTGCCTCCCCTTTGTCTAGTTCCGGCTTTGTTCTCTTTGTTATTAAGTTCTTATACCCCTTAACTCTACTGTAACTATGTGTGTTTGTGAGAGAGAGAGAGAGAGAGAGAGAGAGAGAGAGAGAGAGAGAGAGAGAGAGAGAGATGCACTGATAGTATTTGCATTTGGTCGTCATCGTCATATATATATATATATATATATATATATATATATATATATATATATAGAGATATATATAGTATATCTAGATAGTGGAGTGAGAGAGAGAGAGAGACACTATGTATACATTGGGCGTTATGAGAGAGAGAGAGAGAGAGAGAGAGAGATACACTATGTATACATTGGGCGTTATGAGAGAGAGAGAGAGATTGAGGTACACTAAATGTATAAATTGGGCATTATGAGAGAGAGAGAGAGAGAGAGAGAGAGAGAGAGAGAGAGAGAGACTAAATGTATACATTGGTCGTTATGAGAGAGAGAGAGAGAGAGAGAGAGAGAGAGAGAGAGAGAGAGAGAGAGAGAGAAAAGCTATATTGAACCCCTTTTTCAAAATCACAACCCCTTTGGTAAATACAATCGTCTGTAAATAGCAAGATAAAAAAAAAAAAAAAGCCACGCTACACCCCTATTATTCAAACTTGGCTTAAAATTGCCATCTGTTCATCTTAATTACTGAGTCGAAGAACATATTAACAACAGAGTATAGTCCCAGTCACAAAGAAGTGCTGTGGAAAGAATGTAGAGCCGTAGTTTTGTCTTTTTCTGCCACTGAGTTATGTGAAATAAGCTGCAAAAAGACGAAAATTTATGCCATGTAAGAGTGAAATGAGTATATAGAGTACTTCAGTATGGTCAGGGCTTTCAAACCGATGTATTTTATGTTCTCACTTCCACTGGGCGACTTTTTTTTCCGGTTGAGAGATTTTTCAGACTGGAAGGGTTAGATTCAGCCTTCATTACCCCTCCCACAGCAGGAATAATTAGATAAATCACCCGCCTGTTGCAGGGATTAGTGGTCTCCTTCGCTGTTGCTGGTGCTCCGAGACACTACCCTATATTCAGGTTAATGACAGAGTACTTTTATTTTGATTTATCTATTTACTTCATTTTTACATAAAGAATTCTTGTCAGACGGAGGCGTAATACAGTATTATGTACCTGAAGTAACCCTCTCGCTGCTACTATCATTCTTTCACCTTAACTTGGCCCAGATTTTTTCTCTTTTTGTATGTCATTGGCAGAAAAAGATAGCTTGGCTATGCATCCTTTCCTGATGAAAGATCGTGGTACAACGTTTGGCAATATTACTGTATTGTGTCTGATTTTTCTGCGTGAATTAATGTATATACAGCATACTGTATACACTATCTGTCTAGATAGATAGATAGTGTATACAGTATGCTGTATATACATTAATTCATGCAGAAAAAACAGACATGCAGTAAATGAAAGACATGTAGCATAATACAGTAATTAACAGTAAAATATATAGGTACTGTACAGTATATTGTACTCACGATACTGAAGTACTAAATCATTTTGTTGATTGTTCCTCTGTGGTTAGTGGCGTGCTGTTGGTTAATGCCGGAAAAAAAAAAAAAAAAAAAAAAAAGGATATTGCTTGAATGCTGTAAAATACAGATATTGCTTTCATGCTCAATCTGAATGGAGCGACGCTATTACCCACTAAACCACAAGGCGACATAATTTGGTCATACGGTTACCACCCAGCGTTGTAAATGCCGGGCTGCGTTTCAACAGCTGCAGCGCCACGGAACGTGACGGCGCTTTCGAGAGCGAAAGTGTGGGGGGTGAAGGGGGGGTTGTCGCGGCCTCCGTCGACATCTGACAGCTGTAATTGGTTTAGATCACAGTCGTGTAAAGGATAACAGAACTCTCAATGCCAGGGCACTATTCTGTGTAATTTGGGAGAGTGAACGGATTTTGAATACTAACATGTCATAAATGAAAAGATTTTGTTACCATACCTTCTTCATTTCAATTAAGTATTGATTTTCGGCTTAATGAAAGTAAAGGCTATGCGGATCTAAAAAGTACGGACTGAGGGTTTTTCATTCATTCCCGCAAAAATCATACTTCCATGAAGTACCTTCTCACCTCTGTACAATGATCATATCTTCCAAAGTCATCTTGTTCCACTGCAGTCTTGCACTGCAGGGTTCATTTCGTCTTCAAAATCGGAGGAAATTACAAGAGGAAGCAGCTGTGGCGAAGGCAGGATTTTTTATGGTTCTTCATTACGGCTTAAATATTTCCAAAGTATTTCGGCAATATGCATTTACAATAATATTTTGCTGACAAATATTCATGTAACATTAATACTGCTCTTAGTAATGATCAAATATACATAACTGCTAAGTATTCTGAAAGAAGGATATCTAGAGTAAAAGCGAATTCGCACTTCAAGTATTTGATGGTTTCACTGCCACCCCAACTACCCCCGGACCGCTCTGGGGCGCTAAGGCCTGTTGAAACGCAGCCCCGTACAGGAAACCATTTAGGAATTTTGGCTTGTCGCTCAATGTAGAGTTACCCATAGGCAGAAGGAAGAGGAAAGAGAGACAGAAGAGGGAGTGTAGAGTCATTAATTCAGCCAGATTTTTTGCATCTTGGATAAAGATGTTTGTCAGGTAATGTGGCGTCGAAAAATGGGGGATTACTGTATTATAAAAAAAAAAAAATGTCCAGATTTATCCCACTCAATAGTAGTACACTTTGCAGATCTGACCATTGAGGCAGTGAACTCTGAGGACAAGACAAGGATAGCGATTGTGAGAAGAGATTGTGTTCCCTCAGCAACATAAGAATACAATGTTAGGCTACATGGAAGTTGGCTTTAACAGTAGATGGTACCGTATGTTTACTGTATGTATGTATGTATGTGTTATGTATGTGTATGATAGTACCAAGACACTTTTCCTCTTTGCTGATCCTACGAAAGGGGTGATGATGATGGGGTGCGACGAAATACCGAGTCGGCGGTCATTTACCGAATCGAGACTTTTACTTGGAAAATACTATAATTTTTATCACTATAGGTTCATACACACCTAATTATCTGAAATCCGGTCAGAAATTTGTGTTTAACTTATAAAAAATCAGGATTCAAAGCAAAAACTTGCCAGTGTTAGCAGAAGTGTTTTGCCTTTGGCTCGACAACTCGCCTTGATGGACTTCTACTTTGTATAAATATAGATTTAGCATGCAAGTACATTCATTTGCACTGTAAATAAGTATTTATGCAAAATGGAAGTCTGTCAAGGTGTGATGGCGATCTAATGGGGAATTCCCGCTAACTTTAGCAGGTTTTCGCTCTGAATCCTGATTTTTTATTAATAGTTAAATTTAGCACTTTTTTTTCCGGATTTCAAATAATTAGGTGTGTATGAAACTATACGGTGGAAAAAAAAAAAAAGTGTTTTCCTAATAAAAGTGCCGATTTGGTAAATGACCCGATTCGGTTTTTCGTCTCACCGATGATGATGATGATAGTTTTCCAACGTTCTTTTATTTTTACCGGATCCTATCTTACCCCATTTCCTAGATAAGGAAACAGTATTTGGATGTTGATGATGATGATAACAGTATTCTCCTACTTATATATATTTATTGTTTTTTAGATTCTACTTCACCCCATATATTAGGTGGAATTAGAGTTTAGATGATGGTGGTGGTGGTGGTGGATGTATGATGTAACAGCCCCATTTCACAGCTTTCACACTTGAGCCATACCAAAGGCTCACATACACCCTTGCTTGACCCAGATTTTCATCATTTTGCAGCTTATTTTATGTAGCTCATTGGCTCAGTAACACAGTACTATAGATGTGCATCCTTTCCATAGCACTTCTTTGTGATTAGCATCATATTCTCGTGTTAAGCTACAGTATTGTTATAGCCCAGCATTCAAGTTGAAGAGATGGCAGTGTCAGGTCAAGGTAAAGTGAACAGAGTTTAACACACCTTCACTATCTATATCTTTTGCCAGACGCCTTAACATTGTAAGGGGTGGCCTTTAAACAAATAACTTCAATGTTGCTCTGTCTTCTGCCATTTGAGTGCCCTCCCTCCAGCTCACACCCCCTCCCTCATATATATCACCACTCCATCCCTCTATCAACTTCCTTAGTGTCCCCCCTACTCCTTTCCCCCTTCATGCAGTCCTTATATTAACTCCTGTTTTCTCTTACAGATAATGGCAGGAGGTGCAGTGGATAGAGTGCCTGCTGGGTGCCTTACACCGTGGTTTGAGTCGCCCAGAGGTGTGTGCAAATAATTATGGCCAGAGGCAGACCCAGGAAAATTTGGGATGAGGTCATGTGTGGAGATGCCTATATAATATTGACCTTCATAGTTGCCTTTACTATGTAAGTGTGTGTATGTTTATATGTATGTATGTATATGTGCATAAAACTGCTAACACATTTGTGCAGTCCTTTTACAGTATACACACCAAGACCTCCATTGTATCAAGGCCTTCATAGCACCAGCCACCTTCCTTTCCTGTTACCACTCTGCTTTCCACTTACTTTGCAGCTGTACCTGTCTCACCATACTTATAAACACACACTCTTCAGCCCAGTTATCAGTAGACTTCAATACACCACATCTTTCACAAATCACATTATTTCTTATCCAGTCTACATACACCATACACATTCCCTAGTCCACATCTTACATAAATCACGTCCTGTCCATTAATTTGGGAAAACTGTGGTTAGTATCTCATTCTATCAGGTTCTGGCTTTCTGAACCTTACCCCACCCTACCCTGTGGTGGGAAAGGAGATCTGGATGATGATGATGATGATTTATTTGTTTGTCAATTTATTTATTCATTTTTTTATTTTGTTGTACATATCAGTACTAGTTTTTCCTCTTATCATATTATTTTTTTGCTATCAGATCCTTGCCCCTTCCCATCATTAGGAGGGAAAAGAGGTATGGATGGTGATGGTGATTTAATCCTTGTTTTGTTTGTACACTTGCTTTGCAGAGTCAGTGACATTTAATGCTACCATGCCAAGATCCTGTTTTGTAATCAGTCTTTCACTTGAAGCCTGGTATCATACTTAAGACCATCCTCTGTACCTTCTCAAGTTTATTAACATATTTACTCCTTGATTCTACCAGTGATGTGTACAGTACAGATTTTTACACGCAGTCATAAGCAAAGCTATTACAGTATTTCCTGTTTACGTACATGATTTGTACAGTGCAAATTCGTACAAGAAATATAAGCGTAACCATAAAATTATTCCCACTTTTACACACATCACTCTTCCTACAGATACCCCTTCCCCATTTGCCTTTGCCAGTATGGGTAAGAGTTAAGTTGGGCTCACACTCTCCGCACACACAAACATAGACAGTACAGTACTTTCACCTGCATCTTTCTTCCTACAGCCAACACCTCTCTCATTTGGACAATGCTGATACGCATAAGAAATTTATTCTGGCTCTCACTTTCCAAGGATACATACAGACGTAGCCAGTGCAGTAATCTGTCACATGCATAATTCATCCAACAGGCACTGATTCCCCATTTGTACGTTGCCAGCATGGAAGTTAATTATTGCTCTCACTCTCCCTCCAGGCAGTGGGTCTAATAGGGACTAATACAGAGTGTCAAGACAGGAGTGGCTTTCTTAATTTTCGTCTCAGAATTAACAGTTTTTTGTTTGTTGGTGGTAGGTGGTAGTGACCATCATCCACTCACTTGATGTAGTGCTGCATACATCTTCCATCACCACACCTTTATCACTCATTTTTCTGTCTGTCCTCTCTCTTCTTATTCCTCCCATCTTTCCTGTCGTTTTATATTACTCCTCTTTCCTTTTCAGGTGGCTTTACATTGAATGACAAGCCAAATAGTTTCCTGTAAGCCAGGAAACCATTTACAGTGCTGGGTGGTAACCATATAACCAGCCCATGTGTGTTCTTTGTTTGTCAGCAAGTGGGTTGGCAGAGGGTTAGTGCCCCTTCCTGTAAAACAACTAACTCAAAAACAAACGACCACCCCTTATGGTATTATGGCATCTGGCAATAAATATTTGTTGGTGTTTGCGGAGTTATCAACTTGTATTTGGCTCCAGGTGTATTGTGCATGAACCTGGTGGACTGCGGGACGAAGTTACCCTTCTCACACAGTCTGCCATCCTTCTTTCAGGGGATAGGGAAGGAGTTAAAAGACATTTTTATTGAGCTTAAAGTGCCAGTAGTGACCCATAATCTGAGCTGTAATTTTGCACCTTAACGTGGCCCAGATTTTTCATCATCTTGCATCTTATTTTACGTTGAGAACAGTATGACAGTATGCAACAATGCATCCTTCACATAGCATTTCTTTGTGGTTAGTATCATATTTAGTGTTAATATTGTATTGCAACTCAACATTCAAGATTTTAGGCAGAGTTGAAAACTATTTTTCTTATTTCTTTAATATACCGTAATGTGTCCAGCTCCAGGCATTGGCTTAGTAGCCTGCTTCCTGAGGCCCAGCAGTCCTTTTATTTACCATGCACCTCCACATGTCACCACTTTGGCACCAGCACCCACCATTTACACTGAATATATGCCAGGACTGTCTCTTACAAGACTGGTGTATTGGTAGTGGAGATGTTTTCACGACATGTCAGTGAGTCACATGGCAGGTCAGTAAATTCTGTTGTAACGAAATTCAAATCCTTCATCTGTTCTCTGCCCCAGCTGGGAATTGAACTTGTCCCCATTAGGACAGTACACCACCTCTTTACTGACTCAGTCACCACCATCCATTGTTAATAATTACCTACCCCTCCAGATCAGCATATGGTATATGTGGGAAGACTTGGCTGTTGCAGTGCATAGTTTCATTCACCCGCTGACTTCACACATGGGGCAGTGGCTTCTGCTGTTTTTTAAGCCTGCATTGTATCTCCAGTGCTGAATAAGCCATTAGGCAAATGACACAACTGCCTCAAGCCTGCCACAGAAAGGATTCATCCACAGTATCTTAAAGTGCTTGATCTTCAAAAGGTAAGGAGAAAATAATATTTTGTATTTTTATGTATAGTGGCATTCCAGAAAGGGTTATTCTCTATTAGATTTACTGTACTTAAATTTGCAGTAGTCATATGCATGTCTCAAAGATTAAGCCATGTATGTGTAAGTAAAAGCCAATTAATATGAGCATAATTATTAGCATGTGCTTGTTACATACAGTATGATAAGTGGGTTTGCTTCACTTGCATACAGAAGAATGATGAGGTACCGTGTGTTGCATAAGTTGCTATGGAAAAAGTGTTAAGAAGTCTCCTATGTCACTTAAAACTCATCTTGAACAGTTCATTATGCTATTACATCTTAATTTTCTTCTTTGTCATACTGTTTTAATATCAAAGTTTGCCTCAGTAACATACAGGAGAATGATGAGGTTCAGTGTGCAGAATAAGTTGCACAGAAAGAGGTGTTAAGAAGCCTCCTATGCCTCCAAAACATTTTCTTTAACAATTTATCATGCTATTACACCATAACACTATCCTGTATGTCATAGTGTTGTAGTATCAACACAGTTTGCATCAATAACATACAGGTGAAAATTGAGGTACAGTGTGCAGAATAAATAGTTAAGGAAGAGTTTATAAGATCCCTTGTATGTCATCCAAAACTCTGACAGTTTGTTGTCCATTATACACCTTAACTTTCTCCAGTTTGTCATATTGTTTAGTATCAGCACAACTTGCATTAGTAACATACAAGAAAATATTGAAGTATAGTATGCAGAAATGTACAGTAGCTAGCCAAGGAAGAGGTGTTAAAGAACTCTCCTAAAACACTTAAACTATGATGGTAGAAACTCATTTACCTTCTATGATTCCATTAGTTCATTTGTGGATGTCCTTTTTCAGTGTAGAACTGTATATATTATGACCATTTACATTTTTTTTTTTAATTGTTATTATGTACATGGTGTTCCAAGAGATTTTTTACAGAAACTTCAGGAGATGATTTTATGGCCAAGTATGAGTGAAAAATCCTGTATCAACATGAGTCCAGTTCTCAGCTGTTAAAGAACTATTGTTACTGATGACCTTATGGAGTAATTATGAGGGAGATCATATTGCCCTTAAGGTCATCAGTAATTCTAGCTCTTGTAATAGTTGGGATTTAGACACGTATGGATATGGTAGTTTTTACTTAGAACTTGCTTTAGAATAACATCATGAAGTTTCTCAGTAGTCTCACTGGATGCCCTGTGCAGCACTGTATTTACTCGTATATTTATATCAGTGCCACCACAAGAAGGCACCTGAGATTAGTTAGGTTAGGTTAAGTTTGGTTAGGCTGAGTTAAGTGAGTTAAGCTATGGTAAGGTTTGATTGTTTAGATTAGGTAGCATTCCCCCCCCCCCCCACTCCAGCCCATTCATAGGTGGGAATAGATGTCTGAATAATGCTGATGGTGGTGGTGATAGTGACAGATATGTATGATTTGTATAATTGTTTTGGATATTTCACCTCACCTCATTGTTGGGCAGGAAAAGTGATAATGATGATAATGATATGAACTAAGGTAGCCAAGCCTCAGGTCCCTATGCCTCCTGGGGGTAATGTGGGATTGATGGTTTAACATTTATCATATGCTGTATGATGATTAACATGCAGAGTCTGTATAGTGAGGTGTTATGCTTAGGAAAATGATGGTGATTATAATATTTTTTGCCTGACAGTGTTCGTTGCCTTCTGGACCCTACCTCACCCCATCCTTAGGTGTGAAACGAGGTCTGGATGGTGGTGGTGGTGGTGGTGGTGGTGGTGCATAATGTATATAGGCAGGTGTTTTGAGGGATAAGAAGGGAGTTGAGGAATGTTTATATAGCTGTACATTGGTGCTGCTAAGGGAAGGCTTGCCCCTTCAGTGTCTACCTAATTATCAGTGTTAGAGAGGGAAGACTAATTGTTTGTAGTTTTACTGAATGAAGTTACTGTGAGTTGGAGGAAGGGCAGCCTGATGATGGAGGACAGTGTTATGAAAGCAGTTTGTTTGTGGCTACTCCTTTCAGGATTAAGGGTTATGGGCATAGATAGATGGATAGATAGAGATTACTTTGTAGGTAATAATGTATATAAACATGCATTTGAATGGGTAGGGATAGATGGTTCCCAGGCTACAAGGATGTTTAATGGCTGTGTTGGTGGCCTGTGACACCTGTACATGTCTAGGTATGAAGACAGAAGGACACTATGTATTTGCTGTGAGACCTCCATGCTAGAGAACTGAGCAGAGAAATAACTCAAGATCGACACTGGGACAATGACTCTGGTTAAGAGACATACACATGCTCTCATTGTCATTGCTTTCTTAAACATAACAGTAAATGCATGAGTTTTCCTTTTTTATTGCAACCTGGGCAACATCACTTAAGGTTACTATAATGTCTCACATATATGGGTTGCATCATTCCCGAGCTGATATGTTTATTCTTTCCTTGTGAATGTGCTATGACTCATCCTGGCTTGATAAACTACTGTATGTTACATGTCCATCTTGACAGCCTCCAGTTCTTCAGTTAATATTTTAAATACCTCTGTACAGTAATGGAATATCAGAGGTTACTTAGTTGACTGAGAGAAGTGGGGTGATGAAGATTCATTGCTTTGAAATATTTTGTGGATAACAGCTCAAAAATAATTCAGAATCCATCCTTGTCCATCCAGTATTAACACAGTAGCTGGCCCTTCTTTACTTAACCCACCAGATTCTGTAGCTTTGGATGATGTGTTGGCATGCACTGAATTGAGATGTGTTTTGCAATGAGTGCACACATTTGCAACAACAGAGTCTCACTAAAAGCTCAGTTTGCATGGCCAGTGAAAAAATGGGAATGAAAGCTTTCATTAACCCTGTATAAAACTTCTTATGTGAATGATCTTATGAGGCAGTCTTGTGTTTAATATGTAAGGTGGACTTCTTTTATTGAACCATTGTTGTTGTTGTGGCCCCAGGCTCATATGAATGTGAACCCACTGGACTGCTGGTTGAAGTTTCCTCATCATGCAGTCCACCATCCATCCTTTCAGCACTGCCAATAGTATTTTGATGAACCAGTCAATTCTGTCAGAGGATATGATGGAAGTTGAGAGACATTTGTATAGCTAAGTACTAAAGCCAGTTAATTACTTCCTAGGAGTTGCTAGAAACTGTTGAAAGTAAGGAAACCTAAGATGTGTAATGTTTTTAATCATTTGTGAGTCTCAGCATAGACTTTGATTCTGTTTACATGTGGCAGAAATTCTTGCCTAAGAATATATATTGTGTCCCTTCATCTTTATACTTTGACTTGGGGGGAAAAAAAAAAAAGTGTCATATTTTCAGTCAAAATACACAGTTAGAGCCTGGAAATGATCAGTCCATATCTGTCCATATCTGTTTATATCTCTTTTTGCTGTCATGTCAAGTTGTCAGTCTCCTTGTAAAGTTGGGCATCTAGATTGCTAGAAAGAAATTGACCCTGAGAGTAAGTGAGAGTGGAGCAGGTAGTGTTTTTCACCTGATGGAACTGGGCCACTTCCACAACTTGAATACTAAGGTAGTGAAGTATATAATACAGGATGGTGTGTTGTGGGAGAAATGTTAGAGTCAGTATAATGCAGGGAAGCATATATGGGTAGTATTAACACTCTCAGGCTTGTATTCTCACTCAGGTGTTAGAATAAAGTAGTGAATTAAGTTAGGCAGTATGTTGTGTTGTGGGAGGAAGGTTAGAGTATAATGCAGGGAAGCATATATGGGTAGTATTAACACTCTCAGGCTTGTATTCTCACTCAGGTGTTAGAATAAAGTAGTGAATTAAGTTAGGCAGTATGTTGTGTTGTGGGAGGAAGGATTAATGAGTCGGGACAGACTTGACTGCACTTGGTTATATCAGTCCCATACAACAGTCAGTATTAACACTCTCAGACTGGTTTAATAAAGCAGTGGATTATTATGTGGAGACGATGGAGAATGAGAGACTGATTAAAAGAGTGTATGTGAGTGAGGTGGAGAGGGAGACCATGGATGAGATGGAGGGATGGAGTGGAGAGATATATGAGAGAGGGTGGTGCGAGTTGGAGGGAAGGCAGCCAAAACGGCAGAGGACAAGGCGATGTGGAGGTGATGTCTGTCTGTCTGTTTGTCTATCTGTCTATCTATCTATCTGTCTGCCTGTCTATATATATATATATATATATATATATATATATATATATATATACTGTATACTGCATTTTTTTTTTTTTTTTATCTGGCTATAGATAGATAGGATGGTGTGTAGTGGGAGGAGAGGTTGTTACTGAGTTGGAACAGGACTGACTACATGAGGAGAGTGACAGGTTTCAGTGTCAAGGGAATAATGCCCCAAGGCAGATCAAGGAAGGCATGGGCTGAGTGTGGAGACCTGCGGGTTACCAATATTTATCTATCTGTCTACTGTATCTATTGCCAGACGCCATAATCCCGTTATGAAGAGGGAAATGGCTCAAAATTGTGACACATGGACACTTGGTCTTGGGTGAAAGAAATTTGAATTTGGCACTATTTTCTTTCTTCTTTCATTTTTTTTTTTTTTTTTTTCAACAACTTGATGGCCCTAAAACTTTTGGTTCCTTCTCTGTATAAAAAACAAATAAACAACAACAACAAGAGAAAAAAAATTAAAGCAGAATGGAGGATAGGGGACTGAGTAAGGAAGTGGCTCAATATCTGACATAACAGACACGTACCAGTGAATTAAAGTACATACCCTGTACACATGTTAATGTCAAAGCAGGATAGAGAATAAGGTACTGAGTAAGGAAGTGGCTCAAGATCTGACATAACAGACACGTACCAGTGAATTAAAGTACATACCCTGTACACATGTTAATGTCAAAGCAGGATAGAGAATAAGGTACTGAGTAAGGAAGTGGCTCAATATTTGACATAACAGACACATACCATTGAATTAAAGTACATACACATGTTAATGTCAAAGCAGGATAGAGAATAAGGGACTGAGTAAGGAAATGCAACACATGATATAAATACAGTATGACAGCTTGATAGAGGATAGGGGACTGAGTAAGGAAATGCTACACATGACAGAAGTACAGTATAAAGGCAGAATAGAGGATAGGGGACTGAATAGGGAAATGCTACACATGATAGGTATACAGTATAAAAGCAGGGTAAAGGATAGGGGACTGAATAGGGAAGTGCTACACATGATTGATATACAGTATAAAGGCAGAATAGAGGATAGGGGACTGAATAGGGAAATGCTACACATGATTGATATACAGTATAAAGGCAGAATAGAGGTTAGGGGACTGAATAGGGAAATGCTACACATGATAGGTGTACAGTATAAAGGCAGGATAGAGGATAGGGGACTGAATAAGGAAGTGCTACACATGATAGGTATACAGTATAAAAGCAGGGTAAAGGATAGGGGATTATGTAAGGAAATGCGTCACATGACAGAAACATAGAAGCAGAGTGGACGATAGTGGACTGAATAGGGAAATGCTGCATATGATAAAAACATAAAAGCAGGATAAAGGATCAAGGACCGAATGGGGAAACACTACACATGATAGAAATAAAAAAGCAGGAGAGAGGATAGTGATATGAGTAGGGAAATGGACCAAAATTAGGACATACAAACTCTTGCCAAGCAGTGAATGATAACACCCACACAGCATGTTCAGTGGTCTAAATGCAAATTAACGAACTGTAACATAGGTAACTCCATGCATTGTATGTGATGATGGCAGATAATATATACCTAGGTATTAAGCACTCAGACTCCTATGGCCCACTCTCAGCTGAATATAATTGTCTGTTTGCTAGTAGTGCTGGATTTATCTCATCTCCCAAGCACAGTATAATGTAACTCCATATACTGTATGTGATGACATCAGGCAATAGACAGATATTAAACACTAAGGCCCCTATGACTCACTCCAGCTGAATATAGTTGTCTAAGTGGAACAGATTGCTAGAATTATCCTTCCAAGACAGGGTTAATGCTGGTGATGTTAACACACACAGGCTTCTATGGCTCACTCTCAGCTGAATATACCATAATTTTTTGTTAGCTGGAATAAAGTACTTGAGTATGCCAACCATGAGACTGTTAACAGTGACAGCATTAACACTCAGGCTAATAATCATATGTTTGTTGGTTCAAATTGTAGGCTGTATCTAATTCCACCAGTTCAAAATCTAGGCTGTATCAAACTCCACCAGTTCAAAGTCTAGGCTATATCAAACTCCACCAGATCAAAATTGAGGCTGTATCTAACTCCATCAGTTCAAAATCTAGATTGTATCTAACTCCACCAGTTCAAAATCTAAGCTGTATCTAACTCTGCCCATTCACTGTCTCCTAAATTGAATAAAATCAGCTTTATACTGTATAACAAGCATGTGGTACAGAAAAGACATCATCTGGAGAGGAATAATGTGAAGCCTAGGACAGTGTTTACATTAATTTTGCTTCACTTTTGTTGTTGTTGCACTACCTTTGTCTGGTTGGTGAAGCAGATGTACAGACCACAAACAAACAGCTGCCCTACTTTGGCAGACAGTGCCTTGTAAACTGCTTTTGTTCCCAGGATATACTGGATATACTTTTCTCCTAAATTCTTGTTGTTACAGTATTATTACTGAGTTGAAAAGAACACCCAGATAGTGATGAGGTTAGTGAAGGATATACAGTATCTACTTACTGTAGCCTCTTCACTTGGAGGCATCTCATTAAAGGCGAATGAAAGTGTCTGGAGGTAGCAAAAATAGAATATACAATATCATTGGGGCCAGGATTCTAGGGGGTTTGAATGGTGAGTGAATGGGAGTGTGACTTATTCAACTGGGCAAACTTTGGTTAGTATCTCATTCTGTCAATTTTTTCTGGCTCTCTGAACCCTACCTCACCTAACCTTGGGTTGGGAAAAGAGGTGTGAATGATGGTGATGATGTTGATGTTGATGATGATGATTATGATGGTGATATCATCCCTGGGTTGAAGGAATCAGTATAATGCAAAATATTGCTTTAATCTTTTCATTAATTGAATATTTTCCCCTTAACCAAAATATGTATTTTCTACTGTATCTCATTCTTGTTCCTGAGACTTTTATTTTGCTGAGAAGAGCATCCAAGTAGTGAAGCGGTTAATGAAGGCTGTATCTAACCCTTTCCATGTGGAATTGCCTTTGTAAACTGAATATAATCATCTGGAGGTAGCATAAAGTAAATGCAATACATTTTTGGATGGAAGACATTCATGTAAAGATGATGATGATGATGATGATAACCTAAAAATGAGGATGATGATTATAATGATGATATTTATTATTGCATTAACTTCGCTCCATTCTCATAAACATTATCCTTGGGTTGAAGATATTAACACAATGATGATGATAATTATTAACTTTACTACTCCTCTTTCATAAGCTTCTCTAACCCAAGGATGTATATTATCTTATTTTTGCTGCTGCTACATGATTTTATATAGGTGAAAAGAACATCCAGGTAGGGAAAGGTTATTTAAATTATGTAATCCCTTCATATAGAATTGCCACCTATAAACTTAATAAAATCATCAGAAGGTAAGAAAATTAATGTAACCTGTACAGTACATTTTTGGATTGAAAGCACTGATGTAGAGATTATGATGATGATGATGATCACGATCATGATGATAACTCTACTTCAGTTTTGTACCTGCATGAGCCCAAGGATGTAAATTGTTTTTATTCTTGCTGCCGTTATACTCTTCACATTAACCAGGCATAAAGTTGCCCTCTCTCTGTGTTGAATGCTGAGTAGTAACAAGTGATTAACGCTGGAATATGGTGCTAGTCACAAAGAGGTGCTCTGAAAATGGCTGTGCAGCTCTAGTAATTTTTACTTTATCATTGAGAGACAGAAAAGTTGCTGAAGAATGAAAATCTCTGCCTGGTTTCACAGAATAAACTATAGATGATTTTATTTAGGTGAGAAGAGTATCCAGGTAGGGCTGGGGTTGATGAAGGCTGTATCAAAGCCCCTCATTATTGGTAAAGTCCATCCACCGCTGAATAAATATCATTTGGATATAGCAAGAATAAAACAGATCGTTGGATTGAAGAAGTTGATGCTTTATTTTATGCATAACTATGTATACAGTATTGTACAGTCATACATACACTAAATCCACATTTTTTTTCTATTATGTTCGTAGTGAAAGTAGTGAAAGCCAATCCCATTTTGCCCCCTTCAGAGAGTAGGAATCCAAAGCTAGGCTACTGTAGTCCAGAGCATTTAAGGGTAAGAGAGCAGCCTGTGGCCCTGTTAGAATTTTACATGATAGAAAAACCTCCAGTCACCCTTGGGACTCAAACCATTAATCACAAAAATTTGATGTTAAATGTTCCATTGGTGTGTATAAAGCTGATTTGCTTGTCTCCCTTAATGTACTTTATTAGTTTTAAGGAATAGATTATTATGGAACGCATGTATTACTTATGATATGGGCAGACTGATATTATAGTACATTACTCACCAGTATTTTGCAACAGTATAAATGAGCAGTATCAGTTGCATCTGTTAGTGCTTTATTGCTCGCCTTTTAAGCTGGTCTGGTAACTTAGCAATAATCAAAGCCAGTGTTGTTACATGTTTTTGGGCAAATGCTCAGACGAAGTTGCGTCCATGGTGCCACCTCTCCATGCCTTCCCTCGTGCTACTCAGGTATCTGGTAGTGCTCATGACTGGAATGTCACTCAGCCATATTGCAGAACTTCTGCCTGTCAGAATTCTTTCATTCCCTGAACTGCATCTCTCTGGAACTCGCTTCCCCAGAGTTGTTTCCCTCTAAATTTCAACCCACAGCTGTTCAAGTCTAACTGTTACAGATATTTTATGAACTGAGGACACCAGTAATCTGGTGTATGGATTATTTTTTTTTAATTCATTTGTTTTTCCTTCCTCCATTCTGTTATCAAAAAAAAAAAAAAAAAAAAAAAAAAAAAAAAAAAAAAAATATCATTATACCATCATCCAGTCCTGTGCTGCCCCATTAGAAGCATAGAAGCCCGGGGCTAGGCAAGTTGGTCTTGACATTTAAGATCTGAGTGACCAGCCTTACTCATCCCTGAGTGGCATTACATGAGCAATAAACCCCAACCATCCCTTGGATATAAACCTACACAGGCTCAATCCAATTGGAGCACCTTAATTACCCAATAAACCACCAGGTGCCATAATTTGGTTGTATGGTTACCACCCAGCATAATAAATGGCTTCCTGGTGTACAGAAAACCATTTTGGCTTGTCACTCAGTGTAGAGTCACCCATAGGCAGAAGGAAGAGGAAAGAGTGAAGAAAAGAAAGACAGAAGAGGGAGTGTAAAGTCACCCATAGGCAGAAAGATGAGGAAAAAATGAAGGAAAGAAAGACAAAAGAGGAAGGAAGGGAGGAAATGGCAGACACTCAGAGCAGCACTACATCAAGTGAGTAGATGGTGAGTGGCCCCACCTACTACCCTGTCTCATTATTACTTTTCTTAAATTGATTTACTCTGGCTGAATCGGTAGAAAGGTGGCCTGCAGTCTTAATGGACTCAGGTTCGAATCCCTGCTGGGGCAGGGAACAGTTTAAGAATTTGAGTTTCATAAAAGCAGACTTTACCGTTCTACCATAAGACCCGCTGACATGTCATAAAAATACCCCCATTAATACCAATGCACAATTCCTGTATGAGACAGCCCCAGCATGTATTCAATATGGACGGTGGGTGTTAGCATCGAAGTGGTGACATGTGGAGATGTATGGTATGTAGGAGGACTACTGGGCCATGGGAGCAGGCTGTAAAGCCTATGCCCAGAGCTGTATGGGGAAAAAAAAAAAAGATGGAGGTCATAGCTTTATTGGACATATTCCATCGACTGTCAACTCCTGGCTGTGGGAAAAAATTCTTATATTTTACAGCCACATTGTTTGAGTATCCATTACCATGCCTTGTACTCTGTTTTTCCTGAAAATGTTTGTTTTTGTTCACATTTTCAAAACTTGTACTCTATCTGGGTGTAAATACCTGTATGTTCTGTTAATCCATCCATCATCTAATCCTGCATTGCCTCGTGAGGAGCATAGGAGCCCGGGGCTAGGCAAGTTGGTCCTGACCTTTAAGATGAGAGTGACCAGCCTCAGCCTCACTCATCCGAGTGGCATTACATGAGCCCTAAACCCCAACCATCCCTTGGATATAAACCTTCACCAGCTTAATCCGATTGGAGTGCAATAATTACCCACTAAACCATCAGGTGCCAAAATTTGATTATATGGTTGCCACCCAGCGTAATAAATGGTTTCCTGGTGTACAGGAAACCATTTGGCTTGTCATGCAGTGTAGAGTCACCCACAGGCAGAAGGAAGAGGAAAGGATGAAGGAAAGAAAGACAGAAGAGGGAGTGTCAAGTCACCCATAGGCAGAAGGATGAGGAAAGAATGAAGGAAAGAAAGACAGAAGAGGAAGGAAGGAATGAAAGATGGAGGAGAGGAAAGGGCAGAAACCTGAGAGCAGCACTACATTGAGTGAGTGGATGGTGAGTGCCCCCACCTACCACAAATGTTCTGTTAATCAGTCATATATTTAAATGTAGCATATCTTTGTAATATATCATACTGCCATACTGCACATTATTATCTGTGTTAACGCGATTAAATTGTTACTTCAGTGTTTATTCAGTCATACATTTTACATTATACCGTTTGTGGTAGATGGTGCCAGCCATCATCCATGCACCTGATGTAGTGCTGCTTACTTCCTAAGGTGACTCTACATTGAGTCACAAGCCTGATGGTGTCATGTAACTCAGGACACCATTTGCAATGATGGGTAGTAACCAAATAACGGGATGATGTGAAGCTGTTTGGTACTGGGTGAATAGACACAAATGCACCATCCCTCCAGAACCAAGCTTCTACACTCTTCCATGTGCCTGGCTGTGGTAAGGCAATGTGCACCACAAGAGAACATCAGTTCAATGCATGGGATGGCCCTGCAGGGGAAATTTCTTGCCTGTGGTTGATGAGTCTACTTAGCCAGACAGACCGGGATCACTGAGCAACAACAACCTTTGTCTATGTTCTGTCCTCTCTTTCCGTGTTAATTTTCCTCTTATAAGGTACTTCATGTCTTTCTCTGTTCTCTAAGTCTGCTGTGTTTCTTTCCATTCTTCATCTCTTTCTGTGTTCTGTTTTCTGATATACAGTACTTCATATCATTTTCTATGTTCTGTTTCTTCTTAGACTTCATCTCCTAAGTCTGTTTTCTATGTTCTCTTTATTTTCATTTATCTCTTCCTCTCATAAGTCTCTTTTTCTGCATTATTTTAATTAACAATTATCTTTTTCTTTCTCAGTATACTTATGTCAAGTTATTGGTTCAGGGTAATATCTGAATACATTTCTATGATTGTTTAAGTACACCATATCATACAAATATAAAATTTGCTCAGCAGTATGAATAAAGTACATAAAAGATTACAGTAAAAGAAATATATATACCTGAATATTAGTCCCAAGTGAAAACTGACCAAATCTGATATAAAGATATGAGTAAAAATAGATAGTAGGTAATTAGGGTAAGGAATTAAAAATATTATCATATGAATTGTTTGTGTGTAATGGTTATGTTCCAGCTGCTACTACTACAACACTTGTGGTTGTGGTGGAGGGGGTTGGGGGGAGTGTGGTAGTTATAATATTACTCTATAGCCACCACACACACCACCAGCATACTGCCATCACCACAAGTGTTGCTGATGTTGCTCAACCCCATTCTGTCTGTCCGAGCAGACCTGTCAACTTGCTTCATTTGTGTCATCCTACAGGTACAGTACAGTACATACACTGTGAAGGGAACCAGCACCCCATTGTGACAGACAGTACCTCACCAGTGTAGGACCTACAGGTACAGTACTGGCATAGTAAGTACACAGCATAGGGAACTGGCACCCCTTGTGATAAACAGTGCCATACCAGGGTCAGACAAGGGCCTTTCCCCATGGCAAGGTGCAGGGAAATATGAGGAGGCTTAGCTTCCCAGGTGGGCACCAGAGCTGCTTTGCTCCGTACAATGCTGCCACATGTAGGCTCTGCCTTAGTGTTCTTTACCTAAGTGAAACCATTTCATAGTCACAAAGGGACGATAAGTTTGCTGAGTCTGTAGCTGGCTGATGTGGTGAAGGTGGCAGTATGGTGTCATTGTCCAAAGCAGTGGTTCCCAGTTGTGGCGCCATGGGCCTTCATGAGGGGAACTCTGAGCTAAGCATAAGTATCTGAAGTCACTGGTGGTAGGATTTTATAATTTCCCAGAGACAGTATTTGAGAGGATTTGTTTTTTTCTTTGAGTCATCTTTTGCAGAGCACTGCTAGAGGCAGTGCAGAATCAGTACCTAAAATGTAGAAATGACACATTTGTCATAAACACTTCTGTGAAAACTTGATGGTGTGTGGCATGAGAATGGGTCACTATCCAGGAACCAATATCAGTAACTTGGCGAAGTGTTTCAATCTTTTCTTTCTCTGCAAACTAGTGTCTTTAAACATGTTTAGCATTGAGTTGAAAAAACATAATCAGTTCTACATAGAAGATACCTCTTCTTTACCCTTTTTGTGCCTCTAATTGCTGATACCCCACTTGGTAGCAAAAATGCAACTTTCAGTTTACCACTAAGTAGTCAATTCATTTTCCGAGTGGTCTTTTTTGTGCATGCATACTATATTTATTTTTAATCACAAGAGTTGTTATAATCACTTGCCCAACCTGATACACTCAGGTGATGTTGCTTTGTTTGCATCTTCAAAGGAACATACAGAGGGTGGGGCACATATGATATATTTAGTCCATGGGTCTACAGATGTTATCATATTTAGTCCAAGGGTCCACAGATGTTGCTGTATTTAGTCCAGGGGGCTACAGATGTTATCATATTTAGTGCAGGGGGCCACAGATGTTATTGTACTTAGTCCAGGGTGTCATAGGTGTTATCATACTTAGTTGAAGGGGGTCACAGGTGTTATCGTATTTAGTCAAGGGAGGCCACAGTTACCATATTTAGTCCAGGGAGCCACAGATGCTACCAGATTTAGAGATTATATTGTACTTAGTACGCTGACGTTACTGTGTTTAGTATAGTGGGGAACACATATTACTGTACTTATTCCAGGGAGTCACAGATGTTATAAAATTTAGTCCAGGGGACCACACATGTTATCATATTTAGTTAAGAAGGCCACAGATGTTATCATATTTAGTTCAGGAGGCCACAGAATGAAAAAGTGTAGGAACAATTGCTCTAGTCTCCACACCCCACCACCACCACTACACCACAACACACCACCACCACTAACACCACCATACCATCACATGAGTATGTGGCTGATAAGGTGTAGTTGGTTTCCTATCATCTGTCAAGGATTTCTAACTCTCTCAGTTCAGTTGATTAAATTTGGTCAGAGTGGAGGGTTGGTATGACTTGTTACAAAGGAGACTCATTCCCACCTTATATCTAAGGCTCAGACTTGACAATTTAATTTTTACTCTATCATGCTTTCTCTTTCTTTGCTTTCTGGACTCTGCCTCACACTTGTCTTTAGTTGGGAGAGAGATGTCATGATGAGTTGTTGATGATGATGATGAGGAATTGTTAAAAATTTTAGAATGATAATGATGATGATGAAATGTTGCAGAGTTTTTTTTGCAGTTGATTTTGCCCTGTCTGTCTACTGCCAGATACCTTGATCACTCAAGGGGTGACCACAAATATAATCGCCTCCATTTAGGTTTGTCTTCTTGCCATTTGGCTGCTTTCCTTCCAACTCATATACCTCTTTCTCATATACTGTATCTCTCCATTCAATCCCTCCACCTCATCTTTGATCACCCCCTTTGCCTCACCAACATACAGTCTCCTAGTCAGTCTTTCATTCTCCATTCTCTTCACACCATCATCCTCAGTCTCTCCCTCCCCGTCTTCCCCTCCAGGTCACTCCCCCTCCTGTCCACACCATCCCTCCATCTCATCCTTGGTCTCCTTCTTCCCCTCTCCCCTTCAACCTCACTCACATACAATCAGTTTCTTATTTTTTATCCTCTCCTTACCATCCCTCCATCCCATCCATGGTTTCCTTTCCCTCTTCTCCCCATATTCCTCACTCACTCGCACTTTCTTAGTCAGTTTCTCGTTCTCGATCCTCTCCAGTCAGTTCCTCCATATCTTCCTTGGTCTCCCCTTCATCTCCCTGCCAGTTCCCTCACATACATTCTCATCATCTATCATCTGTTTATGGCCAAAGCATCTCAGAGTATTTCTCTTAATACTTTCTGTCACATCCATTTCAATATTTACCCATAAGTTTACCGCACAACTCCAACCTAGCCTCATCCTTTATGCCTTAAAGAGGGTAAAATATGGCTGGCTGTTTTTGTCACATCATACTGTAAACCTGGTGGACTGCAGGCTAGTGTTGTCCTATTCCTGTGTATTACCAGACTTTTTTCAGGGCAAAGTGAGGAAGTTAAAGGACTATTGCATAACCAGGCATTTACATCAGTGCCATCATGTGAAGGGGTCCCTCTCCACCACCAGGGAAATGATAGGTTGGTATAGCATGTTTTCAGCTGACAAAAGTGGGCTGCTTAAAACTTTAACAGGCCTACCGAGCTGTGGTTGCATGAACTCAGTGTCTTGGCTATTAGGTGAGAATGAGTCACCGTCCTGACCAAACTGAGGTGGGAATCAAGTGAGAATGAGTCTCTTTGGTTACTAGTCAAACAGGTAGGAATCAGGTGAAAATGAGTCCTTTGGTTACTAGTCAGACAGGTGGGGATCAGTCTTCTTGGTTAGTCAAACGTGGAAATCAGTCTCCTTGGTTACTAGTCAGACAAATGGGGAATTAGAGTCCTTAGTTTCTAGTCAAACTGAGGTGGGACAGAGAGAAGGCCACCAGTCAAACTGCAGTGGGAATGAATTTCCTTGGTTACTAGTTCAACTAACCCATTAGTCTGACCACATTTGGCCATCACTTGAGCTGTAACAGGTTTGTACTCTTGCCAGGTGAAAACAAACCGACTGCAGGAGATTACAGAGGAAGGGCAAGGTGAGTGAGTGAAGGAAGGATGTGAAAAAGAAGAGGAGGAAGGGCAGAAGGAAGGAAGGGATAAGAGGGAGTGAGAGAAGGAAGGAGAGAGAGAGAATGATGAAGGGTAAAGGTAAGCAGGAGAGTATGGGAAGGATGAAATGAGGGAATGGAAGAAGGAACTAATGAAGCAGAGAGAAGAAAGCATATATGGAGAAATGAGGGAAGAATGTGAAGAAGAAGGGAAGGAAGGAGAGACAGGGATGAAGGGAGAGGTAAATAAAGGAAGAGGCATTTAGGACAAGAAAGGGAGGAAGGAAGAGAGGAAAGAAAGAAGGCAGGGATAAAGGAAATAAGGAAGGAAATGAGATGGAAGGAATGAAGAAAGGGAAGGAAGGAAGGGGAAAGGAGAAGGTATGAAAGAAAGGGCATTGGAGGAAAGAGGAGGAAGGCAAGAAAGAAATGGAAAGAGGGAAGCAAAGAAGGGTGGTAGAAGGAAGCAAAAAAGGGGAATTGTTTAGTCATATCAGTAACTAAACCTAGTATAAAAACAATACGAAAAATTTTTTGAATGATGTTATTGTCACTAATATTGCATTCGAATTAACAATAATTATACATTTACGGTTTGTATAACGATGAAATTGCTTAATTCCGTGTTGCAAAACAATAACCAGTGGACACGGTAAATGTAAATATACGCAAAGAACTGCCTGTTGGTATATTGTATTATTTAAAAATAATCAGTTTCACATAATACATATTGCCAAAGCTGCCAAGATATAATTTTGAATATACAGTTTACAAATCCCTGGCTCTAGCAACGTCACCAACGTGTCATGGCGTCCGGCGACAGCTGCCTTTGTGTAATAATTTTATAATTTTCGGAACACCGACGGCTTAAATTTTGAAAGTGAGTATTTTTATTTTTATTTAACGTTAGTAAGATTAAGGAGAAATAGTAAGAATATATAGAAGAAGGTGATAGGTGGAGTATTGACTGATGGTGTTTAGAGAGGTTGAAGCAGGGAAGTAAAAAATCCTTGTATTACATGAAACCATTGGTACTGGTGAGGGACACCTTCACGTGGTGGCATCGATATGACCAGTAGGTGGAGCTGCCCCTCTTTGACGTGTCTTTCAGCCTCGTACTGGCCAAAGAGGATGGTGGATTGTACTGTAGGTGGAGGTTGGAAGGTTGGGTCAGTTTTGTAATGAGTTGTTTTTTTTTTTTTTTTTTTTTTTTCCCTCTAACTAAGGTATATCTTTATGATTCTTCACTCCAAAATATGGTAAATTTTTACTTTTACTCCCGCACGCCATTTTTGCATGGAATTTTCATTTTCCTAGTATTTTCAGTGTACTTCATTTTAATTTGACCTTCATTTCTGTTGGAAATCACTCGTTTTTGAGTTACACCCCCCCACCCCCACCCCCAATGTTTCATTGTTGAACAGGAGGTTCTGGCAGGTTGGATTACGCAAAAACAAGTGATTTCCGACAGAAATGAAGGTCAAATTCAAATGAATTACACTGAAAATACTGGGAAAATGAAAATTCCATGCTAAAACCTAACCCTGCTGAAATAAACCTAACCTAACCATACATAAGCCGGTAAATTTTTACAAGTGGACAATACACCCCCTAGGTAGTGCAATATATTTTTCTGGCAGTTTTTGATGCGATATCGAATGTTTCTGACCTTCATTTTTGTCGGAAATGCCTCATTTCCCCTCTTTTCCAATCATGAACTTTGATTGGACAAGTAGGTGAAATCAAGCATTTTCCCAAAAAAGTGAAGTAAAAAACAACTCAAATCACATCAAAAACCACAGACAAATATAATTTTAAGCTTCTTATCGACCTCGTGTTTACTAACTGGGGGGCTCTGCCCCCCAGACCCCTCTGACATTAACCTAATCTAACCTAACCTATCCTAGGGGAATGCTTACCTAGAGATACGATGGTCCAGGACGAGAGTCGTCCGTTTCTTGGTTTTTGCTTATTTTTTGTACCGACCACGTCAGTACCACAGATGTTTGTCCTTTCTTAATTTACTCGGTTCCTGACAGTCTGGGCAATAAACTTCCGAAGGTAATACACCGTGCCTTATAAGAAACCTCCTCACTCGCGTCTTTTCTTGGTCTTATTCAAATAAAAAATATGCCTGCACTGCCAGATCTTGTCTTTTTCTCTAAAAACTAAGTCTGTATTATGTTCTGGGCACTTTGGAACTGTAAATCTAATTACTCCATGGTCTTTCAAGAACGATATGGCACTATCTTCGTTTTCATAAAACGTAGCGAAAACTTTCAGGTAATTTAACTCGCACCAATTACAGACCGCCATAGCACAATGACTTAGTTCAGGGGACTGACGAAGTTTCAGTATTTGAAATTCGAGGGGAAATGAAAAGGATGCACTTGATTGACTATTGTCTATTGAATGTGATTAGTTGAAGCCGACTTACATGCCCAGTTCCACCCACGCAGCGGTAACGCATGTACTAACACACACCCTACCCTTGCTAACGCACGCACGAACACACATAATATCCTAGCCTCCACTCTGTCAACATGTCCGCCCGCCTCTGTCAGGTACATTAGTTAGTGGTTAATTAAACTAGTAAAATGAAATTTGCGACGGGTAGGACACACTCTGCGTTGCTAAGTATCATATTCAAAGTAAGATATTGGAAGAAAATGTGCCCGGTGCCGTACGGGAGTAATTATACAGTAATACCCAAAATATTGCATATTCCTCAAAGTTTTTGGAGTCGCCACGCATTTTGGATTTGAGCATTTGTACACAGGTAAAGAATGGTAATGGAGGTGTGTTAGTTACCGGTACTGTGTAGGCTGCGTGAGATTTGGGTAGCCTACTGTAGGTTAGGTAGATTCTGGTGGTTTCAGATGAGGTTAAATTAATGTATTTACCTATTTGTAGTATACAGGAATTGAGCAATGCTCGTGTTGTCCTGTCTCCATATCCACATTTATCAAGTCTACCTTTACACACATGAATGTTTTTCTCATGCACCACCTCTTTGTCTAAGTCGTTCCAAATATTTAAGTATTTACCTAATATACCTAATTGTGATATACACGGAATGTACTATGCTCATGGGTTTCCGTCGCTGTTTCTCAATAAGTCGAATTTAACTTTAAACTCGTTTAAGTTTTTAGACTGGACGATCTCTTTGTCCAAGGTATTCCATAAGTCTATACTTCTGTAAGGAAAGCTATATTTCTTGATATCCTTCAAGCAGCTTGACTTTTTCAATTTCATTCCATGTCATCTTGTTGCTCTCTTATCCCATACAAACAGATCTTCTTTGTCAATTTTATCTACTCCCACCATGGTCCTGAACACCGCAATCATGTCTCCCCTCTTTCTCCTTTCCTCTAATGAAGGCAAATCCAGTTTTTCCAGCCTCTCTGTATGACAGGTCTGTTAGACTGGGGACCATCTTGGTTGCTGTTCTTTGTATTCTCTCAATCTTGTTTATATCTTTCTTTTTGTGTGGGGACCACACTGCCGCTGCATATTCTAACCTGGGGCGGATCATGGCCACTATCAATTTTTTCATCATTTCCTCATCCATATAATGAAATGCTACTTTTATGTTAGTCAAGAGTTTATAAGTCTCTCCAACTATCTTGTTAATGTGCTTTTCAGGTGACAAACTATCTTGGACCAGCACTCCCAAATCTTTCTCTTCTCTCCTTTTTGTGATTAATTCATTACCCAAAAAATAATTCAGTGATGGTCTCCTGGTACTTTTACCCATTTCCAATATTTTACATTTCTTTACATTAAATTTCATTTCCCACGTCCGGCTCCAATTGTGTATCCTATCCAAATCCTCCTGCAGTACAGTACAAGTCCCATTATTCGGCATCTATGGGACCAGGATGATGCCGAGAAATTAGATTTGCCGAATAATCAAAAACCTACCCACTCAGTACCTTAAATATATTGGTGAACACTTATCACCACTTATGGTACGGTATTACAACTGTGTTTGGAGAGAGTACTGTATACTGTACAATACTGCAATCAATACAGTACTATACCTGAATCTGAAATATATATATATATTAGTGAACATATACAAGGGTAATGACACAGTAGGCCTACAAGTCAGATAACACTTCCTGGATGGCCGAAATGATACGGAATATTACCTACCAGCTCAGTACATCACTTGTATTGGTGAACTCATCACTACTTATATTATTACAAATATGTTTGGAGTGAGTACTGTATACAGTACTTTTTCCAAACAAAATAAAATAGTCGGAAAATTGCATAAAATAAAGGGATCTGAACTGGTAAGGTCTTTCTGATGAAAGTCATAAATTACATTTAGCACTCACTCTTTTGTTCGTTTTTTTTTTTTTTTACATGTGAAAGGAGAGTACTGATGGAAACAGTAATGTATTCCATGAACCCCTTAAGAACCTCCGACATTGAACAACCCTTTAAAGTACCGATGTCGAGTTAGTGAGCTATGGAAAAACTGTGAACAATTATGGGAATGGAACGAAGGTCACTGGTATGTTTACATGACTCTATGCTACGATTCCAAGCAGTCAGGGGGTCAGTTAATCTCAGATGTTTTCGCCAATTTGGTAAATGCACCGTAACTTTATCAATTCTCCAGTCAATCATAGCGAATCATAGCATGGGTTTAGGGAGCTAAATAACACATTTCTAGGTGTGCCAGACGATTATCTTCACATCTTGTAAGAAAATGGAAGAAATTAAATCCCTTTCTGAGTACGTAAAGTTCTTCCATTCTTCTGAAATCAATTTATTTTTCTTAAAGATGGGAAGATAATCGTCTGGCTCACTTAGCAATGTGTTATTTAGCTTTCTAAACCCATGCCATGATTCGCTATGAGTCACGGAAAGATTGATAAAGTTACGGTGTATTTACCAAATGGGCGAAAACATGAGATTAACCGACCGCCTAACTGCTTGGAATCGTGGCTTAGTCATGTAAACATACCACTGACCTTCGTTCCCTCCCCATAATTGTTCAGTTTTCTTTATAGCTCACACTAACTTAACATCACTGACATCGGTACTGTAAAAGGTTGTTCAATGTCGGAGGTTATTAAGGGGTTAATGGGATATATTACTGTTTGCATCAATGCTCTCTCTCTCACGTTAAGCACAAAAACAAACAAAAGAATGAGCACTAAATGTACGTTTAACTTTCATCAGAGAGACCTTAGCAATTCATATTCCTCCAGTTTATTTTTAAGTATTTTTCTGACTTTAGGTTAGGTTAGGTTTGGTTAAATTATAAGGTACAGTTAAACTCGGTTAGGTTAGGCTCAGTTAAACAGGACAGTCCCTTCCACCATTATGCTGAGGAATAAAAATACTAGAGCTGTCACAGCCGTACAGCTAAAAACAACGGGGAAACTGATTTAACAAGCAACATTTATTTATGGGTAATGCATTACAGTGTCAGTGGTTCATGGGCTACTCAATTACCGGTGTCATTTTCAGGAAGGCATCAAGAATGAAAGAATTTCAAGAATTAGCGTGGGGGCTTGGAATGTAACCCTCGCTAATTTGGTGGGGGTGGTTACTGTAGTGTATGATACTGTGCAATATTGTAATCAATACAGTACTATACCTGAATCTGAATAAAAGTATAGAAATTAGTGAACATACAGAAGTGTAATGAAACATTAGGCCTACAAGCCACAGATAACACTTCCTAGACTGCCGAGATGTTTCCGGACATCTGCCGAACAATCAGTGATTTTCGTAAATGGGACTATTTCTCAAAACTGCCGAAATGTCGGATCTACCGAACAATCAGCTGCCGAATAATAGGACTTTTACTGTATTTTACAATCCTCCTCAACCTCTATCTTCCTCAAGATCTTTACATCATCAGCAAACAGACTTGCATAACTGTTCACTCCATCTACCATATCATTTACGTAAATCAGGAACATTACTGGCGCCAACACTGAGCCTTGAGGGACTCCACTTGTTACTTCCCTCCATCCAGACATCTTTTCCTTTATTACTGTCCTCATTTGTCTGTCTCTCAAAAAGTCTCTCATCCATTCCAGAAGTTTCCCCTTTAGTCCTCCTATATGTTCTAGTTTCCACATTAGTCTCTTATGAGGTACCTTGTCAAAGGCCTTCTCTAAGTCTAAGTACACACAATCCACCCAACCATCTCTCTCCTGTACCACATCAGTCGCTCTTGAGTAAAAGCTCAACAAGTTAGAAACACATGACCTTCCACTTCTGAATCCAAACTGACATTCAGCCAAAATATTCATCTCTTCCAGGTATTTTATCCATCTGTCTTTCAGGATTCTCTCACACAATTTTGCAACCATGCTGGTTAGAGACACTGGTCTATAATTCAGGGGTTCTTCCCTGTTTCCTCCCTTGTAAATTGGTACCACATTTGCCCTCTTCCATTCTTTTGGCACTTTCCCCTCTTCAAGTGAGCATACAATTAAGCTGTGAATTTTATCCGCCAGTTGTTCTCTGCATTCCTTCAGTACCCAATTAGAAATTCCATCAGGTCCTGGGGCTTTCCTTACATCTTGAGTTTCCAGTAATTTATACACTTCCTGTACCTCCACTTTTATATCTTTCATCACCGGAACATTTCTAATTACTCCCTCCCCTTCCACAAGCTCCTTTTCTTTAGTGAAAACTGACTGGAAACGTTTGTTCATTATTTCTGCTTGCATTGCCGCATCCTTAAAGACCTCCTTCTACTTTCAACTTGGTGATTCCTGCCTTTTGTTTCAGTTTGCCATTAACAAATCTATAAAACAGTTTGGGTTCATCCTTGCATTTGTCAATTATACCTTTTTCAAAATTCCTTTCTTCTTCTCTACGTATTCTTGTGTATTCATTTCTTGTTCTTTTATATTCTTCCTTTGTTCTGTCGTTACCTCTCTTTCTCCAGTTGTTCCACGCCTTATCTCTCCCTTTTTTTGCTATCATACACCTTCTATTAAACCACTCCTTTTTCCTGTTTTCTTTCCCTCTTACTCTTGGTACAAATTTTTCCACTCCCAAATTATAGAGGTCTAGAAAGACTTCCCACTTCCTCTGTAACTCTCTTGTTTCTCTGAATTGTCTCCAATCCGCATTTTCAAAAAAGTTTCTCAGTCCTGTAAAATTTGCTTTCCCAAAGTTGTATCTTCCCTGTCTATGAAGCTCGTCTCTTGGCTCGACGTTTCCTATTAACATCTGGAACTCAATGACCACGTGATCACTTTTTCCCAAAGGACAGAGATATTCCAATGATTCTATTACATCGGGTTCTTTGGTGAACAGTAAATCTAACTTTGCTGGTGTGTCCTCACCTCGAAACCGTGTCTCTTCTTTGACCCATTGCGTCATCACATTATTCTACTATCTATCTATCTACCGCCAGACGCCATAATCCCGTAAGGGGTGGTCATTTGACTTTGAGTTAGTTGTTTTACGAGGAGGGACACTAACCCTCCACCAACCCACTTGTTGACACGTAGGGAGCACGTATGGTTTGGTTATATGGTTACCACCCAGCGTTGTAAATGGTTTCTTGGTCACATTATTCATTATTATATTTAATAACATAGTGCCCCACGAATCCTCGCCGCCTCCCGAGTACCATTCCTCCCAGTTCACCTCTTTACAATTAAAGTCACCCACCAAAATTATGTTATTGCTTTTCTCAATTATTTTTTGCAAGTAGCTAGCCATATCTGACAACATCTCATGGTATTCGTCATCCTTCCATGCTCTCGTCTTTGGGGGAACATACACTACCGCCATATCTCTCTTAACATTCTCTCCAGTTTCTAATTTCATATATATCACTTCAGCCCTGCCTTCTCCCATTTCCACAGTATCTACATTTATGTTGTTCTTCACTGCTATCATCACTCCTCCTCCCTTTTTTTCTTTTCTGTCTTTTCTCCACAGTTTGAATTTACCATCTCCCAAATGAACATCAATATCTTCTCTTAATTTGGTCTCTACAAAGCACATGACATCAGGTTCATGTTCTCTTAAGAAATCATTAATTTCGATCCTTGTCGATATGAAACCATCAACATTAGTATATATCACCTTCAAATTATTTTTTACACTATTAATACCCTCTTCTCTCCTACTCTCTGTCCATACCACTTCCTCAACTTCTGATCATTCACAACCATCCCCCTTAGTTTCCTTCACTTCTATTTCCTTAAATACCATTTCCTTACTTTCGTATCCAATACTCTCCAAAAAAAGTATTACATTCTTCCTCTGTCCTCTTATCATTTTTTTCCTTTACTTCTTCCTTTAATGATTTTAAAACTTCTCTTTCTTCTTCATTCAGATCTTTTCTTATTATAATATTTTCCATCCCCGCCTCTTTGCTTAATTTCCAGGTCACTTTAAGTATCTCATTTATTACACTTTCTGATGTAAACTTGACTCTCATTGGTCTGTTTCCCCTTTCTTGTAAGGCCCTATCCTCCTTACTTCCTCAATTTCTTTTACCCACTTGTCTCCTTCGGGGTCAATCTTGCCTAATATTCCTCTCACCATGTTCGTGTCTCTCTCGAGTCTTACGAACCTAACCTTTTCTTCCTCTTCCCTGTTTCCAAATACTACCACACATCTGTTCCTTTCTACAGTTTCTCTCACTATTTTCTCTTTTTTCTTCAGTATTTTCACTACATTTTCTTCCATTTCTTTCTTGTTCATTTCCCTTTCTTCCTGGATGATCTCTCTTAAGCTGGCCACTTCTTTCTGTTCTTCTTCTACGTCTGCCCACTTTGCCTTATGTTCTTCTAATACATTACTCACCTTCTCCATTTTATTAGTACTCTCTTCTAGTTTCCTCCTCAGTTCAACATTTTCCCGCTTCAAATTCCTAATTTCTTCATTGGCTGTTTCATTGGACTGGATCAGACTCTGTATGGTGGTTTCCGTATTTACTGACACATCCTTTATCACTAGATTCTCTGCTTTCTTTTCGAGTTCACTAATCCTCATAATTAATGTTTTAACCAGGTCCATGACATTGGTATTAGCATCAAATCCTTGAAATTCCAGTCCCTCATTGTTTATATTTTCGGCCATGTTTGATGTTGGTTAAATACCAAAACAGTTGTTACCGAAAAAAACCCACAAACATTCATGTGTAATATGATCTTAGTTGTTTTATTGGTGAAACGACAGGAGAGCTTCCATGCATTGAATTTACATTTTTTAAAAAATACTGTGACTTAATAATAAATATAATTATCATTGTGGTAGATGTAAATGTGGAAATGTGCAATGGTGAAGATATCAACTATACAACCTCACCAGTTTTACAGGCCAGCTGTGGCAAGTACCGTAGCCACCTGTCATGTCTGACTGTCTGGTAGATTTGGCTTTAAAGTCAGTCTGTCACTAACTGTTTGTCCCCACTAACCTTACCTGATGTGGTCTGACATAACCCAAAATAGCTTAACTCAACCAAACCTAACCCAGTTCAGCCTAGTCTAATTTAATTAAACCTAACCTAACTAACTTGAATGGGTTGGGATGAATGTATTACTGACATAACCCAAAATAGCTTAACTCAACCAAACCTAATGCAGTTCAGCCTAGTCTAATTTAATTAAACCTAACCTAACTAACTTGAATGGGTTGGGATGAATGCATTTAGGGGTCCAAATCAACCCATTGCCCTCCGTAGGATGCCATCGCTGATGTTAACAAACGTAACTTGGTGCTTTTTACTATCATAAAGGTTTTTTTCTGCAGAATTTGGGTGTCATAAATGAGTCATACAATTTGGAAAGATACCGTAGTCATTGTCATAAAAATCTCATCAGTTGTTAATGAGAGCTGTCCTGCAGTTTGTCCATTTTGTTTTCTGATATAGATTGAACTGTAGGGCCTAAGTGCCCCCCCCCCTCTTTTTTTTTTTTTTTTTTTTTTTCCCCCATCATCATCAGCCAGACCTCCTTTCCCACCCTAGGGCAGGGTGAGGAGTAGCAATGTCCAGACACCCCAGATTTGCCCATTCCAATGGGCCACACTTCCATTCACTCATCATTCAAACCCCCGGAATCCTGGCTCTATGGGATACACCAAAAACATTCTCCACATTCTGTAGCTTCACATAAACGTATTCAATTGAGTTAATCTAGACCTCACTAACCTGGGGAAGCCTGATCCAATAAAGCCGAAAATCTGATTCCTGATGGTCCCCTCCTGAAGTGGGATTTCAAGCACATGTTTGAAAATATATGTGTACAATACCGGTAGCATATTTCAGTAGCCAAAAAAAATTAAAACTCTTCCCATTTTACACTAACTTGGCCCATGATTTTGCCTTTTTCTGTGGTAGTTTTATTTCACATCCTTGTCATTGCACTTCTTCATGAAACATTTATTGCGGCCCAATTAACGCCTGTTATTCATTATACCTGATGGAAGTCCAGTGGCATAGTATCAGTTATATAAATCCAAAATCCAGTCTGTTGAGGTTTTACTGTAGCAGTATACTTCAACTCACCAGTTGGAACAGCATTTTAATAGTGACACTTTCATCAGAAGTCACTGTTAATTGAGGTAGCACCCATGAAAATTTTTCATTAATACTGTGCCAAGTGGGCACAGTCTTTCTATGTGTCCTGTTGAAATTTAGTCTCACACAGGTTACTTGTGCTTCATAAATTCAATAGATATCGAGCCCGTTTAAAATTTTACTTACGAAATACTGAAGGACTACTTTTTACCATACATACTGTCACCCCAGTGTAGTAATTACCAAAAGCAAGACTTGCTGCTAAACTCTCCAAACTCACAATTTACTTTTGGCATAATTCAAATTCTTTACCAGTATGTTAGGTTTTGATGATTTCACTTGATTGAATTAGTTTAGGTTAGGATAGTATGGGTTGGGTTGTCAGGTTAGAATAGATTAGCTTTAGTTGCTTAAGACTTGGATTGGGATTTGGCCTGAAAGATAGTATGGGTTGGGTTGTCAGGTTAGAATAGATTAGATTTAGTAACTTAAGACTTGGATTGGGATTTGGCCTGAAAGGTATTAGGGGACATCTCCAGGTTAGGTTAAGTGGCAGTCCTAGGTTATTAAAATCATGAGGGTCCTGGGGGGCTTATGCCCCAGTTTAGGATAAGCTAGGTTAGGATAGATTGGGTTAGGTGTCCCATAGATTTGAGTACAGTGTTTGATGCACTGACACATCCCATGAGTGAGATTGTCTGTAAATAACGGTATAGTCAGTAAGCAGCGAACTGGCTGGCGTCCTTAAAATCCCGAAGTAGGTACCGTAAACTGGGGTGAATTCGGACGATTTTTTCATTTTTTTGTGCCATGTAATCTAGTTTTTAATTCAATCCAAGATCTTAAGTACTGTATGTTGAGCTGGTCCACTAGGATATCGAATCATAGCAGTACAAAATTTTAAATATTTCATATATAATTATAGCAAATATAGTAATGGGTGTCCGAATTTGTACTCAAACTTTGGTGAATTCGGACACACTGTATAAATTCGTACATAAATAGAAAATGAATGCATATGATTACCCTGGGTTCTCAGTTTAGTCTCGGACGTATGTGGGGCCATTTCGGACGCTCTGGGGCTTTTAAAAAAAATTTCTTCCAGTACAAAAATAATGCCACTCCCTGACAAAATAAGCTAATGACTATAATGAGATATGAACACAACAGCAATTTTATTTTTTTCCTTGGTTTAAATAAAACATATTAGAACACATGTAGATAAGATAAATCTAGCTACAAACCTTAGTACTGTATATGGAACAATCATTTCTTGACTAATAATTTCGTTTTTGGAAGACTGATGGATTATAAGTTACAGGTGATATTTAACATGATTATTTGGCTTTACCAGTTTTTTGCTTGCCTTTTTCACTACGATAAGGACCTTGATCTCCACCAGTTCTTTTCTTAAATGTTCGAGTCATTGGGTGACCTTGTTTAAACAGGTAGTACCATAAAAGCTCAAGAGCATACCTGTAAATGATACATATGAACCCAATTACACACAGTATCCACATCTGGCAAATTATAAGCAATAGTATATTGTAAAAAGTGTTACTTTTTCGTTCATACTCCCCCTGTCCGAACTGACTCCAATTTGCATTAAAATTTTAAAAATTTCATTAAATGCCCAGTTAAGAGATTAATTGAGAAGATAACGCCAATTACTTACTTTGCACTTTCACACTACGCATGAAAGTACATCCAGGCACCGAAGATTTTCCTGCATCTATTCATTAACATTTCTGCCAAAGAAAGTTTGCCAATGTTACAAATTTTATTCTTTTTACATATGTTTGCTTTTTAATATATATTTGGTATGTGTCACGTGATATATTATCTTTATACACGAAAGTACTGTAAAGAATTACAAACAATTGGGAGCAAACAGATTTCTAATATGTTTATTCATTAATTATTCATTAATTTAAACAACTTTTTATTGCAATAATATCCGAATTCGCCCCAAGTCCGAATTCACCCCAGTTTACGGTACTGGTATATTTTATTTTTCCTCACCACCTTAGGTAGTTGAAAGTAATGAGACAACTATCTGTGTTGCTTGCTGGGACTGTAATAAAATTTCTTTCCAGAAGACTGTGACATTGTAAAAAGACAGTTGCAATTGCTGCGCATGCTTGGTAAAGTTTTACCAATTTTTCTTAACATGCATTGCAGTTTGGTTAGATGAAGTTAGGTTAATACTTAAAATCTCAGGTTTGTTGTTTCATTTTCTGTGTGTGTGTTCAGGTTTGGTTAAACAAAGTTATTAATATGTTTTGGAAGTCTGAGAGTGAAAACCTCTAGTTAGGGTAGGTGTGGAGAGACATGGGGTCTATTACTGGGCTTTTATTACTGTTTCTGTTTCATGTACTGTATTTTATATTTTGTCTGTTAAATTACAGTTACTGTTGCATGTACTGTTACTACTGCTTGGTCACCTTTTACTGTTAGTGTTACTTTTCATGGGTCCCTGTTGGTAAAGGAGGAAGGGGGAGGAGGAACAGGGAAAGAGATACTGTACATCAAAGCCTCATTAGTTAACCCTCCTACACCTCCCCATTCCGAACCTGTCAGGGTGACCCGATGGCACTTTGACAGGGCAGACTGGGATGGATTTAGAAATTATCTTGCTGATGTTCCATGGCAGTCTTTCTTCTCTAGTGATCCCAATTCTACCCAGTCCCACATTTGCGACTGAATACTAGCTGGTATGGATTTATTCATACCAAGTCAACAATTCACTAAAAGATCAAACTCTCCAAAATGGTTTGATGGCAATTGTGCCAGAGCAACAGCCCAAAAGCCATTAGCATATAACTCTTACTTAAAATCAAAAACATCTGAATCACTCTCCCAATTTAAAATTGCTAGAAATCATGCAAAAGCTGTAATAAATCTATCTAAATCAAACTTTCTTCAAAAGCAAGCATCAGAACTACTTAACAACCCTAATGACAATAGAATATTCTGGTCAACTCTTAATTCTTTCAATAATAACTTTAACAAGTCATTTTCCATTCCCCCACTAAAATCTTCAAATGGCAATATTACAAATGACCTACGTGGGAAAGCAGATATCTTTGCTAGTACCTTTGCAAGAAACTCTACCATAGATGATACCAGCCAGAATGTCTCAGTTCTGGAACTTGATCTTCCCGAAATTGCCCCACTTAAAATACAGACAAGATTCGTAAAATCCATCCTAGACAATTTACCTACCAACAAAGCTCCAGGCCCAGATGGAATTCTGCCAATTGTTTTGAAAAAGTGTTCCCCTGAACTTGCCTCTGTCCTAGCTAAATTATTCAGACTATGCATACGTACTTCTGTATTCCAAAATTCATGGAAAGAAGCCTATATCCACCCAGTTCCGAAGAAAGGAAGTTCGTCTGACCCTTCCAATTACAGACCAATAGCTGTCACATCTTCTCTTGGTAAGGTATTTGAAACTTTAATTAATAAGCATATTGTTAAACATCTTGAATCCAACAACTTAATTAGTGATAGACAATACGGTTTTTGCCACGAAAGATCCACCATTGACATACTCAATCTCTTAACTCATACCATCCATCAATCAATTGATCTTTTTGGAGAAACTCATGCAGTAGCTCTTGATATCTCTAAAGCTTTCGACAGAGTATGGCACCGTTCCCTGCTGTCCAAACTCCCTTGCTATGGACTAACGTCTTTTGTTCCTTTGATTTCTTCTTATCTTAGTGACAGGAAAATAAGAGTAAAAGTAGATGATGTATATTCGAATATCCACTCAATTAATGCCGGCGTGCCGCAGGGATCAGTTCTGGCGCCAACCCTATTTTTGGTTCATATTAATGATCTCTTATCTGTCACTCACAATCCCGTTCACTCATATGCAGATGACTCAACACTACATAGTTCATTCACACTCAGACATCCATTTACAGTCTAATATCTCTACCTCTCAACTCAGTACAGCCATCTCCATAAATCAAGATCTAGCTACAATCAGTGAATGGGGAGAAAACAACCTTGTCTCTTTTAATGCTAGTAAAACTGAATATATACAGTTTACCAATAGACAGATATTGCCAGATTCGTACATTACCTTCAGTGCTACTAATATTCCCATCTCCAAAAGTATTGAAATTCTTGGTGTCTCACACAGTGCCCTCAGCTGGACCTCTGATGTCAGATCACTTGCTAAAACCGCCTCAAAGAAACTTGGATTATTGTACAGAGTCCGTAACTTCTTCGCCGATGAGCAGTTAGCTATAATTTATAAGAGTCATGTGCGCTCTCAGCTTGAATATTGCTCACCCTTGTGGAATGGTTGTGGAGAGGTTGCATTAAGACAACTAGACAAAATTCAGAATAAAGCTGTTAGAATCATTAACAACCCTGCCATTACATATAAACTACCTCCCCTGCAAGTAAGAAGGAATGTTGCCTCCCTTGCATTATTTTACAGATATTTTTTTGGCAAATGCTCAGACGAAGTTGTGTCCATGGTGCCACCTCTCCATGCCTTCCCTCGTGCTACACGGGCATCTGGTAGCGCTCATGACTGGAATGTCACTCAACCACATTGCAGAACTTCTGCCTATCAGAATTCTTTCATTCCCCGAACTGCATCTCTGGAACTCTCTTCCCCAGAGTTGTTTTCCTCCAAATTTCAACCCACAACTGTTCAAGTCTAACTGTTACAGATATTTTATGAATAGAGGACACCAGTAATCTGGTGTATGGATTATTTTTTTTTTCCCCATTTGTTTTTCCTTCCTCCGTTCTGTTATTAACCCCTACACCGCGGGCTTGTTTACCAATTACTTGCGTGTCCCGCGGGGTTATTTGGGCTCCGACAGACTCTCAAAAAATATTTGCTAAAAATCAGTTATTAGTCCTAGAATAATAAAATTATATATGCTTATAGCACATACCTTCAGCTTTCTCCTGGAATGATTGTTGAGCCTTCGTCAGTTTCCGTAGGACTTGTGGAGACCTCTGAAGTAGGGTAACTAAGTCTCCACTTTACACTTCCCGACAACCCGTTATATGATTACCACAGCCAGATACAAACACTATAAACACTATTCTACCATTTTCAAGTAGTTTGGGATCCATACTAAAAAAAAAAAACTGTGTGAAAGCAATGGAAATTACGAGCGCGTCTGATCGCCGCACTTGCGCTAGTTCACTCTAGGCACTCTGTCATTTATTATTCATAAAACCCCTCACACTTTATATTTCTATTACTACATCACACTTATATATATCTGGAGTCTTTCTCCATAAGTTTCCTTCAGTCGTATTATTTTATTGTCACTGAAGTCATTCTATTTTTCAGTCAGTAAAATACGTAGAGAGCCACGGATTCACTCTCACTGTTATAACATAAATTATTTGTACTCATATTCTTATATTACTAATTACTTACATTACTATTTACATTTTCTATTCTATTTTCAATATTTACCCTTCTATTTTACTTACAATATGTTATTCACTGTCACTTTCAGTAAGATGAAACTATAATACACTGTTCAATCATATGAACTGAACATCCATTGCTTTCACCTGCTATTTACACATTATTTACACATTATTTACACATTATTTCCAAATAATTCTGCTTCCACACTTGCACTGTTAGAACTGCTTCTGGCTGTGATAATCGAAGAAGCAGGTTACACAGAGGGGAACCTGGCATTCAGCGCACTGCCAAGAGGTGCGTTTATGCTCAGGTGTGCGGCGTGTGGTATGCGCACATACCTGACACCTGCGAATCGCAGCCTTCCTTTTCCCTGTGGCAGGCATTAGCTCAAGTCTGTGCCGATCCATATACGCCCTCTGCTCAAGTCGGTCGGGAAGTGTAACTGGATGGCGCCTTGGAGTTGCTGCTTGCACCTTACCATATTTTTCCAGCAGCTGCTGGACACAAGTCCTGGCGAACAACCTCAGGGAGAAGGACTTGGGTGGCTTTACCTTCATCTTGTACAGGATGAAGGCGTTCAGCATCGTCATATCTATGAGATGCAGAAAAACTTTCCTGTACCACCTAGTATTCTTCCTGAGGCAGTCAATCTCACCAATCATCATGTCGGACTTGTCCACCAGCCGCATGTTTATATTATAGTCCAACACAGCATCAGGTTTCATCACAGGTTCGCCTGTCCTACGGTCGACCTTCCCACTGTCTCTCATCTCCCCCTTATGTACGGTGGTGAGCATGTGCACGACTCTCTTGTCATGCCACCATATTGCCAGGATCTTCTCAGACTTGCGTAGGTGCACGTCTCCTCGCTGCGAGTTTCCTGCCTCTGGGAATTTGGGGAAGTTGGCATGATTACTTTTCACAGTGCCGCAGGAGCCAATGCCGTGCTCAGAAAGGTATTTGGCAAGTTTCGGTGCTGTATAGTAGTTGTCTGTATACAGCACATGATTCCCACCAAAATACTTTTCTAGGAGCACTTTCACTACACAGCCTGAGAAGCCAAGGGGGTGTGTTTTATTGAGATCGACAGTGCTGGCTGAATATATGACGAAGTCAAGGATGTACCCCGTCTTACAGTCGCACAGTACAAAGAACTTAATTCCAAAGCGATGGCGTTTGCTTGGAATGTACTGGACAAACCGAAGACGTCCTCTGAACAGAACCAAGGACTCATCAATGACAACCTTCTGAAATGGGTGGAAGAATGACATGAACTTATCCTTCATTCTGTTCAGAATCTCCCGGATCTTCCAGAGTGGGTCGGTTTGGGAAGGTACATCATTATCGGCAAAGTGCAGGTTTCCCATGATGTTCCGGAAGCGATCTCTGGCCATGTACTTGTTGAAGGTCGGTGAGGGTAGTAAGGGGTCCATGGACCAGTATTCTTCCAACTCATGCTTCTTGGAGTGTGGCATAAGAAGCATGAGGGCAAAGAACACATACAGCTCCTGCACTCCCAGCATGGTCCACTGTTGCATCTTGGCTGCACCTGTACCACTAGCAGCACGTTGTGATTCGAACCTGTTGGTCTCATCACATATGTGCTGCATGACTTTGTCATCTAGGAAGGCCAAAAGGTAGTCGACACACTCAGCATTTTCGTCCATAGTGAAGGCAGGCTGAACTCCTGACGAGCTCTCATCGAAAACCAGGTTTTCGGGGACAAAATCTGACCCTTCCGTCCACGCGAAGGCGTCCAGGATTCCCTGGCGTGGCGGTGGAGGGATGGTGGTGGTGGTGGTGGTGGAGGTTGGCTGAGAGGGAGGCTTATTTCGGTCAAGGTCACTCGCACTGACCTAGGTTGCCGTACAGCACTAGCAGCCCTTACCCTACTAGCTACACTACTTCTCACTCTCTTAGATCTACCTCTACCTCTACGGCCGGCCTTCACTGTTGATGCTGGTGGTGACTCCGACGACGAAGACTCCGGAGATAACTCAGCCAACGATGATGACGAGATGAGTAAAGCGGGGCTTGGGGAACGGGGAGGTGAATGCTCTCGTGACTCATGGCGGGCTGGGTCACGTGGGGGCATTGTTCTGGGGCTAACACGCCGCCTTTTCACTCCCTTCCCAAATTCTTTTCCTTCCTGCACTAAAGGCTCCTTTCCCTTGGAGCTAGACACAGATTCACTGGTAGGAGCACTTGTTGTCGCTGTTTCTGGCGCGATAACTTCACCCGGCTCATCACACGATTCACCGGAATCGTCAAAATCGTTGTCCATTATTATCATCGACAATTCAGCAAGTTCTCGTGCCACTGCAGAGTCACTGAGGCCTTTCCTGCTTGCCTCAACACTTTTCTTGGGGGTAGAGGTCACGGGGCCCTTTGCAATGGGCGCAGAAGCGGCAGGAATGGCGGGGCGCGAGTGCGACATGTTGTCTCTGCAGTGGAGGACAAGGAACTAAATGCCGCGGCTTATCTGAGAAGGGAAGGGTTGACAATGACACTTTAGGCTGACTGCTGCTAACTTACAGGCTAATTTTTTATAGGTAGAAAATCTCGGCAATAAATAAAGAAATAGGTAGTTCCAGGTGAATGTAAATGTCAATTAGGATTCTCCCTTCCTTTCTGATATATATTTTTATTACAGACATCGATTACAAGGCATAAATCAAAGGGGAAATTACCGTGGTAATGTAGTGAATGAATGCACGTGAGGTTTTGTCAGGTGATAATTTGGCAATTTCTGGAGTATAACACTATCACTTACCTGTTTTTTTTTTGGTATATATTATTGGGTAAAAATATTGGGCATAGGGCTTATTTCAATGGATGAAATCTGTGGAAAAAGAAGGGGGAAATTTCCGTAGCGCAGCGCGGCGTGAGAGGTGAGAGGAGAGGGTAATGGAGGGCAGGTAGGGAGGGGAGTCACGAAGGGGGTAAATTATCTGAGAAGGGAAGGGTTGACAATGACACTTTAGGCTTACTGCTGCTAACTTAGATGCTAATTTTTTATAGGTAGAAAATCTCGGCAATAAATATAGAAATAGGTAGTTCCAGGTGACTGTAAATGTCAATTAGGATTCTCCCTTCCTTTCTGATATATATTTTTATTACAGACATCTATTACAAGGCATAAATCAAAGGGGAAATTACCGTGGTAATGTAGCGAATGAATGCACGTGAGGTGTTGTCAGGTGATAATTAGGCAATTTCTGGAGTATAACACTATCACTTACCTTTTTTTTTTTGGTATATATTATTGGGTAAAAATATAGGGCATAGGGCTTATTTCAATGGATGAAATCTGTGGAAAGAGAAGGGGGAAATTTCCGTAGCGCAGCGCGGCGTGGGAGGTGAGAGGAGAGGGTAATGGAGGGCAGGTAGGGAGGGGAGTCAGGAAGGGGGTAAAATAGCTAAAATGTCAACAATGGATGGGAGTACAGATGAGATTTGGAGTGCTGACTAGTGTTGGACATTGGCAGTACTGATATATGATACAAGCCACCACTTGAGAGCCCGGGATAATTCAAAATAACACAGAATCACAAAAGTGACGCCCCGCAGTATGATCCATTGTAGCCGAGCGTCACGAAAGTGACGCCTCGCGGTTGAGGGGTTAAAAAAAAAAAAAAAAAAAAGCAAGGAATAAGGTTTGAAATACAAGAACCACATTAAGAGCATCAGAAAAAAAAAAAAAAAGTTTTATCCACAAACTTTATGTTTGCCCAAAAATACAAAAAATTAGAAAGATTTGTTTTTCTCAATAGTTTTTAGCATGCCTTATTTGATTGACGATATTTTCTATCACAAGTGACATATAACTGAGACCCAAATATATTAAACAACTCGGATGAATTTGCAAAGGAAATGCCATGGAGGAAAAGTTAATACTGTATTGCAGTCCACACACAAAATTATGGGGAAAAATTTTTTGAGCATAAAAAATGTTTTCTGGTACCACCTTGTTCTGCCTAGTGTGATGCCACCATGATAATTGTGGTTAGTAGTGTGGAGTTACTATCAGTGCTACCACATGAAGGCACCACTGCCAGGCTGTGCAGTGGAGGGGGATGGTGTGGAGGTGCTTGGTTATATCAGAGCAACCACATGAAGGCACCCCACACCAGCACCACCAGGCTGTGTAATGGGGGGGGATGGTGTGAAGGTGCTTGGTTATATCAGTGCCACCACATGAAGGCACCCCATACCAGGCTATGTAATGAAGGGTGCTTTGGTATGGTATAGGGTAGGCAGGGGTTTGCTCAAGTTTATTAGTGCCATGACATAAGGCACCCTCACCAGCACCACCAGCCTATGTAATGGAGGGTGGTGGTGCAGAGTTGCTTATGTATATCAGTGCCACCACATGAAGGCACCCTCACCAGCACCACCAGCCTATGTAATGGAGGGTGGTGGTGCAGAGTTGCTTATGTATATCAGTGCCACCACATGAAGGCATCCTGCACCAGCAGTGGAGGGTGCTATAGTATGGTGTGGCGTGGGCATGGGTTGGCTCATTTATATCAGCACCACCACATGAAGGCATCCCTCACCAGTGCCACCAGGCTGTGTACGAAGTCTGTCCAAAAAGAAACCAGACTTTTAAAATTGTGCAGCAAGTAGCAGCCATATCATGACTGTGATGGGAGCACTGTGTAATGGCGGTTTTGGCCTCTAGTCTGACACTACCCACATCATGCCATGTCACTTAGTCATCAAGGTACATGCACTTGAGTGAACATGTGTTTAGTGCACTTGGAATTTTCTTGTTTCTTCTGTAGTCTGGTATTGGTGACCTTTCAAGGTAGATTTCAACTTAGGAACAAAGTCTGTAGGGGCCAAATGTGGAGAGTAGGGCAACTGGTGGATGATATTCGTCCCGTGCCTCACAAAAAAAAAAAAAACATGAGAAGCAACACGTGAGCAGGTGCAGTGTAATAGTGCAGCATCCAAATTTTGTTTGTCCATGCCCTAGGCCCCTTCTTTTGCACTGCCTCCCTCAAATGCTTCAGGACATCCGTATAAAGCTCAGTATTTACTGTCAGACCACAAGCAAACTCATGATGAACAACACCCCTCCAGTCAAAAAAGATGATCAATGTCACCTTCACATTTGAGTGACTGACATGTTCCCCCTCCCCACCCTCCAGTGATGATGTTCCAGCCCACTGCAGTGACTGGCTTTTTGTATTGGCGTTGTGCTGTACACCCACATTTCATCACCTCTTATGACATTTTTCAGGAAGTAAATGTTTTTCTCAAGTTGAAATACAATTTCACACAAACACAGTGAACTTCAAGATCCTACCTTATTCAGCTTGCAACAAATTGCCCTGTGCATTAAACACGTTCACTCAAGCACGTGTACCTCGAAGACTAAATATATAACATGGCATGGTGCAGCTAGTGCTGGACTAAAGCTCAAAGTTATAGGTACACAGCACGCCTGTTGCCATCATGATGCGGCTGCTGTTTGGTGTGCTATTCAAAAAGTTCGTTTTCTTTTTGGACACATCTCGTATTGGAGGGTGGAGGTGTAGAGTTGCTTGGTAATATCTGTGTCACCACGTGAAGGCACCTTCACCAGCACCACCAGGTATTGTAATGGAGCTTGGTGGTGTGGAGGTGCTTGGTTAGATCAGACCCAGTACATGAAGGCACCCCTCACTGGGCTGTGTAATGGAAGGTGCTTTGGTATGGTGTGGATGGGCAGGGGTAACTAAGTTACTAGACCACAGGTCACAGTTATAGTACGCTGAGATGGTTTGGTCATGTGGAGAGGATGGAGAATGAGAGAATGACTAGGAAGGTGTATCTGAATGAGGAGGAGGGGGGAAGGAAAAGGGGGAGACTAAGGATGAGATGGAAGGATGGAATGGGGAAGATTATGAGTGTGTCTCTTGTGAGTTGGATAGAGGACAGCCTGATGGTGGAGGACAGGGTTACATGGCAGTCATTGGTTTGTGGCCATCCCTTCCAGAATTAAGGCATCTGATCTGACTATATAAATAGATAGTTGTGTTATTTGGTCTGATGCATGAATTTTATTTCCAGGATGACGGGAGTCGCCAAAATGTTGTAGTCCAGAGATTGAAGATGTGTGGACTTTCTCCTGCTTGGCATGAGGGCAGCCTGATGGTTGACAGGAGCTGGGATTAAGGTATCTGAAAGGTGAGTGCTTTAATGATAAATTTTTAGGACAGCACATTCATGGAGCTGGAGAGGGGGCACCCTGATGGCATAGGACAGGGTGACATGGAGGCAATTTATTTGTGGGTACCCCTTCTGAGACAGAAGCATCTGGCTGTATGTGAATAGATAGGTGGAAGTAAACCCTCGCTATATCAGACCCCAATATTTCAGAGTTTTTTTAATTCCTCTGAGCCCGCCAAAGTTTTTTGGCATTACATAGCAAGGGTTGATAAAAGGGGTGCATCATGTGGCCCTTCCAAAATGGTGGCAGTGCGTGGAGTAATTCACAACATAGTTGCCAGTGTAGATGGATATGAGTAGAACCAAAAGTAGGCAGTTAACTGCAGAAGTTACAGAACACAAAGGAGACAGCCTGGCACCATCAGCCTGGCACCACACACCTGGGTGCGCTTTGACTTCCAAAAGATTTAGCTACAGGCACTAAGAATGTGTTATTTATTAAATGTGTGAGTGAGTTACATAGATGGATATGAGCAGAACCAAAAACAGACAGCTATAGTCTCACCAATCTAAAACCAAGGTTTGGGTGGGGTCTGTCGCTGAGTGCAGCCATGCCATACTTCCTAAACGAGCGATGAGTAGATTCTGTTATATATGTAATAGGCATCACAGATAGGTACACACATACTAATACAATATAAACGTAAGTATTCTAGCATATCAAAGGAAGGTAAACTTGTAATGCATATGGCTCTTTCACATCAATAAAGAAACGTGGCATACATATTTTACAGTGGTGCTGAAAAAAATGTACCGGTAGTTACTTTTACCGACTTTCACGGTAGTTCTAAGTTGGGTAAGTAATGTAACAATTACGTTTATAATATAATTTGAAGGAATCAGTAGAACATACGCTATTTTCTTAATAGAAATAAATAAGTTAAAACACTCACGAGCGGCAACATCCAGGCCCATACTGGGAGTTAATCCACTGGGGGGAGATTAAGCTTCTGTCACGTGCTTCCACTGTTCACTTTGTTATATATATACCGGTAACTTAAATTATATTTATAACTTAAATTAGTTTGTCTTTACACACACACACACACACAAAAACACACACACACACACACACACACACAGAAGTGGGTGAAGTCATGTCAGGCCAGGTGGCGAGGTGTGAGCGGACGAACTCTAACGGTGTCAGGTCAGCCACTACCCAATCAGAGTATAGGAAACAAGGCAACGCTGTACGCCGGGAAATCCCCGGCTGGACTCCACCCAAACCTTGGTTTTAGATTGGTGAGACTATAGCTACATAAGGTACATAACACAAATTTGGAGGCAGCCTGGCAGTGTCACCATGGTGCCGTCTGTGTGAATGTTTATGGAAACAGTGTATTATTATCCTCAGAAGGAACTCTGAACATTGAGAAGATTTTATTTATGAAAAGAGAGAGCAAGATGTGTAGATCGGTGTGAGTAGAACCAAAGGCAGCAAAAGGGTGAAATTTTAGGCCAAGTTAGTTTAAAATGGTGTAGTTTTCATTTACAGACCTAAAAATGATAGTCATTTATTGTCCAGCATGTATTTGAATTCCCACGGGGGGGGGGGATTCACCTTTAAATTGATTGAACTTTTGAGTTTTAACAAACCTGGCTGTCCCTCAGTTAATTCGATATAGTGAAGGTTTACAGATAGATGGACAAACGTTCATGGGTTTCACCATTTTTAATAAATGATGGAAAAATTCCCTGAAAAATTATACTTTTACCCTGTACATTTTTGTAGTTCAGTGATTTTCAACCTTTTTCATCTCACAGCACAGTGAGCGAGGCACTACAATGGTCAAGGCACACCATCAGTATTTAAAGATAGATTTGATCATTTAAAAGAAAATAAATGATAAGAATGTGTGCATAATGTAAAAAAAAAGTGATAATTTATTAATTTTATTTGCCAAAATTATATTTTTGGTCATGGTTTTCTAAACAATTCGTCAGTTTTGTGCATATTTGTTATTACCACACATTGAAACAGGATGTCATTGAAAACGATGCCATTCATTACAAAATAATATGAAATTTTCAGATATAGATTGTATTCAAATTCAAACATGATTAAAAATAAAAAGCCTTTGCCTACATAAAAATATCAGTGGGAAACCTGTGCTCGGTGTTTTCTCATGATCTCCCTTGCTGGGGCCTCACTTGTACATGTGCATTACCACATCTGACGGCCAGCAGGGGAGATCAGCGGTTCTGCACTACGGACTTCAGGAGAAAATTTAAAACTTCCATTTGGGCTTTTAATGAACAGCACATTTATTTATTGCATCATTGAAAAAAAGGAGTTTAATGTGCTCCATAAAAGTACCAGTAATGTCAAAAAGTATCCAAATGCTATTTTTAAAATGATACCCAAATGCTATTTAAACATCCGCGGCACACCTACGAATGTTCGCTGCACATTGGTTGAAAATCGTTACTGAAGTTGATCATTAATAAGCATAGTTGATTTGTTTTCACCTGAGAGAATTGGGCCACTCGTGTAACTTAAATTCTGTAGTAGTTGTAGTCGCGTGAAATTTTGTGACCCTGGGTTATAAGGAAGGAGTGGGTCTTTTTGTTACTAATCATAGCAACCCTCTAATCTGACTACAGTTGGCCATAGACTGAGTTGAAAAAGGTTATGAATTTTTAACCCCATGCATTTTTGGCGGTAGGTTGGTGCACCCGTCATCCACTTAACAATGTAGTGCTGCCTGCATCTTACTTTATGTCTGTCATTCTTTTTCTGGTTTTTCCTCCTCTCTTCCTGTTTCTCCCATCTTTCCAGTCACTATTTATTACTCTTCTTTGCACTGTGCTGAGCGAGAAGTCAGATGTTTTCTTGTAACTCAGGAGACCATTTATAACACTGGATGGTAACCATATAACCAAGCCTGTCACGGTGCCTGTGTTAACTGGGTGGAGAGATGCAAATGAGGCATCCATCCAGGAACCAAACCTTCACAGTAATCCTCACACCTCACTGTAGCAAGTCACTGTCAGCTGCATGAGAACATTGGTTCACTGCATGGGATGGCCTTGCAGGACTAGTTGGTTACCTGTGGTTGATGGGTCTGCTTGATCAGACAGTGGGGTAGTACAACAACCCCATACATTTCTCTCATAACCAACAGATTCACCAGTAACCAAGGAGATCGTTCCAGCCTCATAACTCACAGACTGGAGGATCAGTTTGATTGAGAATCAGTGAGATTCATTCCAGCCATATAATTCACTGACTGGAGGATACATTTGATTTGTAACCAAGAAAAGTCATCCCTGCCTCATAACTCATTGACAAGAGGATACTGGTAACCAAGGAGATTCATTCCTACCTCAGAACTCACTGATTAGAGGATAAATTTGATTGGTAACCAAGGATACACATTCCTACCTTGTTGCTCACTGACTGGGGGATAAATTTGACTGATAACCAAGGAGACTCAATGACTGGGGGATAAATTTGACTGATAACCAGGGAGACTCATTCCCACCTTGTCACTCACTGACTGGAGGATAAATCTGACTGGTAACCAGGAAGACTCATTCTTTCCTCATAACCCTGGCTTATGAAATTTCATGGAAGCACAGCTAAGTATTCAAGTTGTGAGAGTGGCCCAGTTGTCATTGTAATGGAAATAAGTTGCAAGCAAAGTTTTTCAGAAGAAGTGAATGTTTATGCTTACGTGGTGGAGTCAGGATTCCAGGGACTTGATTGGTGAGTGAGAGTGTAGCCCAACCACATGGACTGGCTTTTCATTAGGAATTTCCCCTTCTGTATATTTTTCCCCCCTTTCTGGACTGAACCTCACCCTGTCCATAGTTGGGAAAAGAGGTATGAGTGATGATGATTTCAGTGACAGTGATATTGGTGGTGATGATTAAGGGCATTTCAGAGCAAAATATTAAAGCTGTTTTTTGCTTTCCAGGATGGTGTTAAAGATATGGTGATGATGATGATGATGACGACAGTGATGATGGTGACTACAGCAATGATAATGATGACCGATGATGAAGAGACACAGTTGTATCCAAGAGATACATACACGCTGCAGTGATAGTGGAGCGGCTTATATAGGCAGGATCGGCTTCAGGGAAAATTTGTAGGTATGACTCACATTAATTACTGTGCAGTAAGAGAGGGGTGCCTTCATGTGGTGGCACAAATATGGCCTAACTCTACCGGTGCAAACACATGATGGCATCTTTCCCCAGCACCAAGTTATGTCATAGGACAGTCTCCCATATACTGTTTTCCCTTCACCTAAACTTAGCCCAAATTTGCATCCTTGTGCAGATCATTTCACATAAATTTGTAGCAGGAAAAGAATGCAGTGGCTTTGCATCCTTTCCTTGGCTTTTCCATGTGACTAGCATCATAATCCAGTTTTAATCTATTGTCACAGCTCAGAATTCAAGGAGAGATGGTAATTTTAGGCCAAGTTGGAGTAAAAGAGTATATATAGCTGATAGAAGGGCAGTTTAAGTCTGTAGTCCACTGGGTTTACATCCAGACAAACCTGGGACAACAACTATTACTGTACTACTGTTATCACCTAATTGAAACTACCACCTCTCCATATGGAATACTAAGCTGTTTTAGGAGATGACTGGTAGAATATGAAGACATGTTAAGGAAATAATATGTGGAAGTAATACTCTGCCATCAAATAGTAAATAATAAGCTAAAAGAGCATGCAGATCTCTTTTTTGGTTATATTAAAATGGACTTTAGTGCCTGTGGGTGGTAAAAAGTAGAATGTTGTTATCTATGAAGAAATGATAAGGAAATGATGTATGGATATAGTATTATCCTAATCTGCCATTGAATAACAGGTAATTGGCTAAAAGGGAACACAGATCCGTCATGTATGATTGAACAGACAGTAGAGGTTAGATACAGCCTTCATTGGCCCCTTCACTCCTAGGGCCTTCTCTGAGGTTGAAAATAGTGCCTGCTTGTAGCAGGAATAAAGGAATGTGTCTGCCACTTTGTACTTTATTGTGGATTTTAGACAATGTTGTTGGTGTTGTGACCCCAGGTGCATCAGAACATGAACTCAGTGGACTGCAGGCTGAAGCTACCCTTCTGGAGTCCACCATCTCCCTTTTGGGGCTGAAGAGGAAGTTGAGGGACATATAGAACTGTTGCGCTCTTGTATTGGTGTCACCACATGAGGACATCAAGATTGAAATTAAAGGTGACAAATAACAAGGACATAACTCTGTACATTCCTACCCAAAATTTGACCTCAGTATATGTAAAGATTTATAGATTTTACTGTTTACTGGAAGCTAATTATTGTCTAATGGTGAGTACCTTAACTTTATGGTGATGTCATCTTTGCTGCTTCACTTTGATATTCTTGTCAGTCTCTCATTTTCCATCCTCTATCCTGTCCCTCCATCTCAGCCTCAGTCTCCACCTCATTCATTTATGCTCTTCTAGTCAGTCTCTTATTCTCCATCCTCTTCATGTAGTACCTTTGTTATTTGGTAGCACAACAACAAATATGTGTAACATTTTCTCTCTTATCATTTCAGGTGATACAGCAGTAAGTGGAGTGTCAAGATCAACAACATGGCTAGAGCATCAGCCACAAATACTTCAGCAACAAGCACCTCAGTAAGTTCCTTCTCATGATACCATCAGTTCTGCATTTGTTTGATCTTATATACTTTTTTAATGCTGCTGGGTTAAGTTAGTGTGTGTTGTCAGGATGTTGTTGTTGTGGCCTCAGGGTTTGTTTGATCTTATATACTTTTTTAATGCTGCTGGGTTAAGTTAGTGTGTGTTGTCAGGATGTTGTTGTTGTGGCCTCAGGGTTTGTTTTATCTTATATACTTTTTTAATGCTGCTGGGTTAAGTTAGTGTGTGTTGTCAGGATGTTGTTGTTGTGGCCTCAGGGTTTGTTTTATCTTATATACTTTTTTAATGCTGCTGGGTTAAGTTAGTGTGTGTTGTCAGGATGTTGTTGTTGTGGCCTCAGGGTTTGTTTTATTTTATATACTTTTTAATGCTGCTGGGTTAAGTTAGTGTGTGTTGTCAGGATGTTGTTGTTGTGGCCTCAGGGTTTGTTTTATCTTATATACTTTTTTAATGCTGCTGGGTTAAGTTAGTGTGTGTTGTCAGGATGTTGTTGTTGTGGCCTCAGGGTCGTGTGGACTTGAACCCAGTGGACTGCAGGTTGAAATTGTCCTTCTCCTGTAGTCCTCCATTGTCCTTTTAGGGAGATAGGGAAGGGGTTAAAGGACACCTGTATAACCTGGCAGTGCAGCCACCTGGTTGTATCAGTACCACCACTTGAAGGCATTCCTTTTTAGCTCTCCCCCTTGTACAAACAAGGGTATGGCCCATGTTAGTACTGTATTCCCTGTAAATTCATCATCATCATCCACACCTCTTTTCCTACTAACGAAGGGATTAGGTAGGGTCCACAGAGCAAGAGAAAAAAAACTGTTAGAAGGAGCAACTAACCTAGTCTTCCCTGTTGAATGAGCCACACTCTAGTTCTTTTACCATTCAAGCCCCAGGAATCCTGATTCCAGCTTCTATCTATCTATTGCCAGACGCCATAATCCCGTAAGGGGTGGCCGTTGGACTTTGAGTTATATTGCTGATAATACAGCATTAGCTGAAGTCCTCATATAAAACACATATTATTTTTGGCTGCAAGTCCAGATTAAGTTAGTTCTTGAAGAATTGCATTGTAAAGATCCCATTGGTACCATACCTGTAACACATTTCCGGCGTTGTTATATATATTATTTTTGCAGTTAAGTCCAGATTAGCTTCTAGAAGTATTGCCTTTTCAAGATCCACTGGCCACTTTTCCCATAAATTTACTGTACCAGTTGTATGGATTTAAGTTTTCAAACTTTGGAACCTCCCTAACTTTTTTAAGTTACATTCTTACCAATCAAACCAATCGGCCAGTTTCCCACAAATTCCCAGTGACGTGTTGAAAGTGTTGCTACAATTTTAAACACACCTATGATGTGTATTATTGACTACCAGTTGCATAGAATGAGTTACTGTAATTTGACCAGGTTTTCCAAATTTACTGTTCTGTTTGTGTGGAAAATATGTTTTTTAACATAACAGTATTCCTGTCTTATAATGAAGACTGAGTGATTGAGAAGTGTAACTGTATCATGTGGATAGCTACTTTTAACCCCTTAACAACTCTTTTGATCTGTGGTGGAATTCAATAGCCAGTCATTGTTGTGGCCAAGTTCAGTAACTTTTTTGGAGGGTGTTGTGGGAGGGTTTAAGATATGTGCTCACATTTCAGCTTATGTTTAGGCTGTACTTGAGGTGACATCCAGGTAAGCCCATTTGTTTTTGTATTAGCTACTAAGGTTTAACCCAGTGAATCTGGTGGTCTCTTTCATTTTATTCTTGCTATCTCGGGACTACTTTTATTCAGCCTAAGAGTGGTTTTGATTGGTGATAGGAATGGTGAAGTAGGCAATGTGGATATAAATGGTGAAGCTGGCAATGTGGATATGAATGGTGAAGTAGGGAATGTGGATATGAATGGTGAAGTAGGCAATGTGGATATGAATGGTGAAGTAGGCAATGTGGATATGAATGGTAAAGTAGGCAATGTGGATATGAATGGTGAAGTAGGCAATGTGGATATAAATGGTGAAGTAGGCAATGTGGATATGAATGGTGAAGTAGGCAATGTGGATATGAATGGTGAAGTAGGGAATGTGGATATGAATGGTAAAGTAGGCAATGTGGATATGAATGGTAAAGTAGGCAATGTGGATATGAATGGTGAAGTAGGCAATGTGGATATGAATGGTGAAGTAGGCAGTGTGGATATGAATGGTGAAGTAGGCAATGTGGATATGAATGGTGAAGTAAGGAATGTGGATATGAATGGTGAAGTAGGGAATGTGGATATGAATGGTGAAGTAGGCAATGTGGATATAAATGGTGAAGTAAGGAATGTGGATATGAATGGTGAAGTAAGGAATGTGAAGATGGATGGAATAGTTGGTGAGTGGAGTGTGCCTGCAGTGATAGATGAGAATGGCAGTGCGTTAGTGGACATTGTGCTGGGAGGGGGTTGGTGATAGCCAATACCCTCTTCAGGCACAAAATGATCCACAGGTATACGTGGCGAGTGATGAGAAGGATGGGTGGTGAACTGAATGATAGAAGGCAATGATTGATTATGTGTGTGTGGATGAGAGGATGCGAAGATGTGTAATGGATGCAAGAGCTTATAGAGGTTGAGGGAGTGGACTTTCTGACCACTACTTGTTGGTGACCAGAATCAAGATCCAAGTATGATGGAGAAATAGAAGGGAAGGACGGGAGGAAGGAGTAGTTGCAAGGAGAGTGGAAAGGTAACAGGAGGATGAGAAAAAGGCATAATGTAAGAGAGAAGTGGAAGAACGATTGGGTAAATATGAATTGGAGCAGATGGGGGACGTGGAAGGTGTGTGCAAGATATTCACAGAATATGTGCAGCATGTGATGTGGTGTGTGGGGTGAAGAGTTGACGGAAGGAGGTGCAGGGAACAGCATGGTGGAATGAAGAGGTGAGACAGGCTGTGGCACAGAAGAAAGCATACAATGAATGGATGAGAAATAGGGGCGTGGAAGAAGTTGAGAGGCGGAGGAGAGAGTTATATGTAGAAAGGAAGAGAGAGGTGAAAAGATTAGTAAGGGAGAGTAAGAAGAGAGTGGATGAGGAATTTGGAAAGAATTTGAGTGTAAAGTGGAGGGATTGTAAGAAAATGTTCTGGAAAGAGATGAAGAGAGTAAGACAGGGTGGAAGTGAGGTTAGCAGGGGAGTGAAAGATAAAAATGGTAGATTACTAGTGGAGAAGGGAGAAAAAGTGAGCAGATGGAGAGAACACTTTAAGGAATTGTTGAACATACAGGATGGAAGTAATGCGAATATAAGTGGCTGGGGAATGGCTGCGAGAAGGAGGGAGGTGAGAAGACAGGAAGAAATCAGTAGGATAGAAGTTGTAGAAGCAATGAAGAAAGTCAAGTTGGGGAAAGCCCCGGGAATTGATGGAATGTGTAGTGAAATGCTGAAGCATGGGGGAGAGATAGTAGAATGGATGTGGAAGATGTGCAGATTGGCCTGGGAGGAAGGTAGAGTCCCGGAGGATTGGAAGTCAGGTATAATTATTCCCTTGTACAAAGAAAAAGGGGAAAAAGAAGTGTGTGTCAATCACAGGGGCATTTGTCTTCTTAGTGTAATTGGAAACGTGTATGGTAGGATACTTATTGACAGAGTTAGGGAAATTACAGAGGAATTAGTTGGAGAAGAACAGGGAGGCTTTAGGAAGGGAAGAGGTTGTGTAGATCAGATATTCATTCTTAGATCTTTAGTGGAAAAGTTTTTAGAGAAGGGAAAGAAGTTGTATGTGGCCTTCATGGATTTGGAGGAAGCATGTGACAGGGTGGATAGACAAGGATTGTGGAAAGTGTTAAGAATATATGGAGTAGATGGGAAGTTGTTGGATGATGTGAAGAGTATGTATGATGATGCAAAGGCTGCAGTGCATTTGGATGGTGAACTGAGTGAATTTTTCTCTTTGAAGGTTGGGTTGAAACAGAGATGTGTCATGTCTCCATGGTTGTTCAGTCTGTACATGGATGGGGTAATAAAAGAGATACAAGGTAGGGTAGTGGATGTTGGAGTGGCCCTGGTGAGAGAGGATAGTGTTGGGAAACTCCCTGTACTGTTGTTTGCAGATGATATATACTGTGTTGCTGAGTGAAGATGAAGGGGAGCTGCAAGGCTTGGTGGATGAGTTTGGGAGAGTGTGTAAGAAACGGAATTTAAAGGTGAATGTAGGGAAGAGTACAGTGATGGTCTTTGAGAGAGGTGAAGTCAGTGAATGTACAGCGAGGTTGGATGGTGAGGAAATGGAAAATGTGAGTATGTTTAAGTACTTGGGGAGTTTGATGAGCAAGGTTGGAAGTTTGGAGGGTGAAGTGCTTGAAAGGGTACAACAAGGAAGAAAGGTTGCTGGTTCCTTGAAAGCTGTGATAAGAAACAGGGAAGTGAGCATGGAAGTGAAAAAGTTACTACATAACAGTATTGTGATACCAACTCTAACGTATGGAAGTGAAGCTTTGACGTTGGTGGAAGGACACAAGTCGAGAGAGAGCAGTGGAAATGAGTTATTTAAGAGGAGCCTGTGGAGTCACATGGAGAGACAGGCTGACTAATGAGGATATAAAGGAGCGTTGTCGTGTGGATGTGGATGTGATAGGAAGCGTTAGGAGGAACACACTGAGGTGGTTTGACCATGTGGAGAGGCTGGAGAGTGAGAGACTGATGATGAGAGTGTATGTGAGTGAGGTGGAGGGTGGGAGAGGGAGGAGGTGGCCGAGGATGAGATAGAGGGATGGAGTGGAGAGGTATATGAGAGAGGGGGATGTGAGTTGGGAGCAGGACTGTGAAATGGCGGGGGACAGGGCGACGTGGAGGTGATTTGTTTGTGGCCACCCCGTACGGGATCAAGGCGTCTGGCAATAGATAGAAGATAGGCTTTTAACCCGTCATGTCCCGAGCACTTTCACACCTCCAACACCCTCCAGTCCCGACTTTTTTTTTTGGGGGGGGGGGCTAAAACCTCCAATTTTGGTGAGAAACATCGAAAATTCATAGAGAAATCGCTCACCTGAGGTTTAAAATACTCGATACGGGTAGGAGTACCTCCTTACCTTACAGGGTTTTCTATCAGGCTGGCTGCAAAGAAAACGAGTTCTATGGGAGGATAACTATTCCACACCACTCATAAACGGTATTTATTTATTTATTTGGTACAAATTTATATGTAGTACGAGAGTATGTTGGTTTTCAAACAGTAATATAGGCATTATAAGCATTGTTTCACTCACTAACTCATCACCATTCCTGACCTTCTTTTGCCACATTACCTGATCATCATTTCGGACTGTTTCTTCCTCTAATGCTATGTAAACTTTGTCCTCCACATTATCATCGATTGGGGAATCACTCTGCCCCTGAATGTCATTATTGGCCAGGTCACTGGTAACAGGTGAATTGCTGAGACAATGGGAGGGGGGGGAGGTTATGCGGTGTAAGGCATTGTTCCTGCTTGGCATCTGGTAGAGGAAGGTGTCCTGATTATACGTACGAAAAATCACGCGCAAAAATTGAAAATTGTGCAAATTAGGGACCTTGCAATTGCACAACGTACCATTACGTCGTCGGGACTGGCAAATGCAAAATGTTGCAACGAACCCATACGTCAACGGGATGTCTTGGGTTAAGCTAGAGGGGTTAGACACAGCATTGACTGACCCCTTCAGTACCAGAGGCCTTTCTTAATTTGTATACAGTTGTCTCTTACCAGCAAGAATACATTAAAAAAGGACTTCATCCAGATTCATTGGGTTAAGGGTTGCTTCCACAGTCTCTTTGTTTGTATACCAATGAAGGAAAAAATCCCTCAAATGATAAGCTCCTCTGGTGAGCCAAGAAACTTAGTTAAGGGTTTCATTGTAACCTTTTTAATAATTCTCCTGCTAATGGTTGTTGTGCTTACTAACATGGTAGGCCTCATTGGAGAATATGGAACTTACAAAAGATTTCATGGTGGTAGTTCTAATAATTCTCGTGCTGATGGTTCAAATGATCACTAGTATACCAAGCCTTATTGGAGAGGTATGGATTTCACGGAGTATTCGTGGAAACTTTTTGTAATAGTGCAAATGTTCGTGGTTTGTGCATCACCAGCATCACTGCTAAAGTTAACTCGAACCATAGACACAGGAGTGAAGGTTTTCTTGGTTAGCGTCTAAAAAAATAGCAGAGACTGTGGAAACAACCTGATGTTTTATATTATATATTGCATTGCAGATTTTGTATAGTTTCTTGCTTTGCTGAGTACAATTAAAGTTCTGTACAGTAAAATCATAATCAGGATTACAGCATGGGTATTCAGCTAGTCACATTGGACCCATTGGCAGAACATGTTAGGGCCTCCTTCAAGTGATTAATATTGCATTACTTACTGTTTTTGAGACACTGGTACTTAAGATTTAATCAGTACAGTAATATCATTATTGTCGTTGTGTCCCTAGGCTTACCTGAACATAAACTCAGTGAACTTGGGGCTGAAGTTGTTGTTCACCAGCAATCCTCCACCCCTCTCAAAGGGGAGGGTGGAATAGAGACACATCAGAACAGCAGGACAGTATTCAGGCCACCACAAGCAGGCATAGAGTACTGGTAAAATACAGTTACATAATTATATGTTTATAGGTAAAGTTGATATAAGCAGTGCAGCCTGCCAAGCCTGTTTGAATATAAACTTCCCACCAAGTCTGTTTGAATATAAACTTCCCACCAAGTCTGTATGAAACATGAAATTTTCACCAAGTATGAATACAAAGTTCCCACTAAGTCTGTGTGAAGTTGAACCGTTTCACTAAAGAGGTTGAACACCTGTCTTAGGTGTCATCTGCTCCTTGCTTCTCTACAGATGTAGGATTCTGTAAAGATTTGGGGATTATTTATTTATCATAGTTTATAACTACAGTAGGATTGTTTTTAACCCCTTCAGCCTTAGGAATATTGTATTTTATTTCTACTATCCATTTGTCATCCAATCCATCAGGAGTGTAGGATCTTTAGGCTGGGCCATTCATCCATCATCTAACCTTTCATTAGCCCATCAGAATTGTATGGCCAGGCTGTTCAGTCAGGACATCAATTATGTTTATTCTTGCTGCCATCTCTCCATCATTCAACCCTTGGTTGTCCTATTGGGAGTGTAGGAGCCTGAGGATAGGCTGTAGAGGGGAATGTGTGCTGTGGCAAGGAGTGTTGTAGGTCTGCCAGTAAGGTGCAGGTTTAGATCTGAGGAAGGAATAAAGAGCAAGTGCAGTGGGTAGAAAAGCTGAGTAGGATGGATTGCCAGAGTTATAGCTCTTTCACTTTTTTTTTTTTTTTTTTAAGCTCTAGGGTAGAGTCAGATAATGCTACAACTGCATTCTTTGTGACTAGCCTCATATTCTAGTGCTAATCTCTTCTTACAACTAATTGTTCAGGATGAAATGATGGCCACTTTAGAACATGTTAGAGTAAAAGGGATATAGCAAGCCTTGGTGGAGTTAGAATTCCGTGTGAATGTGGTTGTTGTAGATTAGTTGGTAGATATTTTAATAACATTCACCCCATCAGAGCAAAAATTAGGTGGGGTGGGGGGAGATGGGTGGGTGGCAGTAGGCTAGGTTGGTGGTTAGAGGTGGATCATGCCAGAAGTATACACAGTATATATATTTGCAGAGGTATGTGTTTCAGGTAGATAGGCTGGTAATGTGTAAGTCAGGTATAGAGAACCACCATTTTCAAGCTTCCTGTTTCAGAGCATAGGAGTTCAAGGTTAAGCCACAGTAATCCAGAATACATAAGGGTAGGAGATTGGCCTATGTCTGTGGTAGCATTTTATGTGATAGAAAAAGTTCCAGTCACCTATATTGTTTGAACCATGTCATGTAAGCCACAGCTCATTCCAACCCAAGAGCTCAGGTAGACTACCATGCATCTTCCCCATGTCATTCTTCCAACATCTTCACTCTCATATTCTTTATCTTATGTCATCTCTCCATGCCATTCCCAGATTTCCTTTGCCATGTCACCAAATCATAGGACTGTAGGTAATATTCTGAGTGCCTTTGTGGGTTTTTAACACTTCTTCCTTTACAATATATTTAGCTTATTGTACCTCAGTGTGGTGTTGAATTACATTGATGTGAAGTAGGTGAGATGTGTGCAGAGATGATTAAATGTAGTGGAGAGAGGGAATGAAGTGCTTGTTGGAGATATGTAAGAAGGCATGGATGAGTGAAACTGTGCCAGCAGAATGGAAAAAGGCTGTCATTGAACCCCTGTACAAAAATAAAGGTAGGCGAAGTGATTGCAAGAATTATCGTGGCGTAAGTTTATTGAGTGTGATGGGGAAGGTATATGGAAGAATTATTAAAGAGAAAGTACGAGAGATATCAGAAGTCCTAGCCAGTGATGAACAGGGTGGCTTTAGGAGTGGCAGAGGATATATGGATCAAATATTTGCGGTGAGACAGATAGTGGAGAAGGCTTGTGAGAAGAACTATAAGCTGTTTATGGCATTCGTGGATCTGGAAAAAGCATACAACTAAGTAGTCAGAGAAGGACTGTGGAAAGTTTTGCACATGTACGGTGTAGATGGTAAGCTGGTAAGTGCCATCAAGAGTTTTTATGATGGTAGTGAAGCATGTGGAAGGGTTAGTAGGCATCTAAGTGAATGGTTCATGATTGGTGTGGGTATGCGACAAGGTTGTGTGATGTCCCCATGGTTGCTCAATATACTGTACAGTATATGTGGATGGAATGATGAGAGAAGTAAAAACATGAATAATGGAGAGAGGGATGGCATTGGTAATTAATGGTGATGGATGGAATATCTCAGACTTGTTTAATGCTGATGATGCAGTCTTCTTGCAAATACCAGACAAGAACTTGGTAGACTAGTGCAGAGTTTTGCTGATGTCTGTGAGCATTGTGCCTTTAGAGTAAATGTAGAAAAGAGTAAAGTGATGGTTATTGAGAGAGAAGGTGACTCCCAGTGCGATGTTACAGTGAATGGAGAGAGACTGGAATTAGTGAGAGAGTTCAAATACTTGGTTACAGTGATAGATAAGAGAGGAAAATATGCAAAAGAAGTGGAAAGTAGAGTGACACTGGGAAGGAAAGTAGCTGGTGCAGTGAAGGCCTTGATAAGAAACAGAGGCTTGAGTGTTGCAGCTGCACAAGGCTTATATGAAGGAGTGTTAGTTCAAACTTTAACATATGGATGTGAGACTATGGTGTGGCATGAAAATGAAAAGTCAGGAGTGAGAGCAGTGGAGATGGGACTGCTGAGCAATGTATGTGAAATGCAGAGTGGATAGGATACGAAATAATGTGATTCGTGAAAGATGTGGAGTGAGGAAGTCTGTGGACACCAGAATCGAAGCGAGTGTACTGAGATGGTATGGTCATGTGGAGAGAATGGATAACAGTAGAGTGGTGAAAAAGGTATATCTGAGCGAATTTGAAGGAGGGAGGAGGCGAGGTAGGCCAAGAAGGTGGAGAGATATGGTGGATGTGTGTGTGAGGAAGAGAGGTTTGGAAGTAGATGAGGCTAGGGGACTGACAAGAGATCGAGCTGGCTGGATGAATATTGTGAGGAGAAGCGCATGATCAGGAATTTGGCACCCTTGTTAACATGACAGGGTCCGGATTGACCGTATCGGATACATTTAGTGAAACTACAGAACGTGATGAATGTTTTTGGCATCTCCAGTAGAGCCAGGATTCCAGGGTCTTGAATTGAGAGAGAATGGAAGCGTGGCCCATTGGATTGGGTAAATTTGGGCTGTCTGGACATTGCTACTCCTCACCCTGCCTTAAGGTGGGAAAGGAGATCCAGATGATGATGATGAAGTAGGTAGGTATGAGAACATAATAAATAGCATTAAAATAAGGTATCTTAGAGATAATAAATTTCTAAGGAAGAAGTGCTACGAAGCCTCCAATGTCACCTTGAATACCATACTGCATATTCTCATTCCTTGTAGATGTAATTGTGGGTTAGAATTATTGTAAGATCTTTATTGTTAAGACCATATTAAGATGTTCTAATTTAGCTGTTACCCCTTGCAGCCCAGTGACTTTATCTTCAAGTATTATTCTTGGTACCACTAGTTTATTTTATTCTGCACATGGGAGACATATGATAGTGAAGGTGTTGACCTGTACCACACTAGCGAAGTAGATCTATGTCCCCTTAAAAAACGCCAGTGACATAGATCTACATCCTGCAGCATTGAGAAGTCATTGCAACTGAAGTAAAATGGAAGGTAATATTGTATCTTTAACTTCAGACATTTCTCTGCTACACTTACAACACTGGTTTAGGATCACAGGAGGTGAGTGTGTCTCAGCAGGCTCACAGCAGCTCTGCTCTGTCTGTAACCTAGAAGATTTCAGAGGTCGAGTGGCGCTAACCTGACTCAATTCAACCTACTTTCTGGCTGTGGTGATTACTTATATTAGTGCCAGGGATCTTATATTGATGTATTAAGCCCATTTACCCACACAAAAAATTCAGAATCAGTTCACAAGCTCACAGATGCTCTGCTCTCTCAGTAACCTCGAAGACTTCAGAGGTAGAGTGGCACCAACCTGACTCGATTTAACCAACTTTCTGGCTTTAGTGATTACTTTTATTAGTGCCAGGGATCTTATATTGATGTATTAAGCCCATTTAGCCAGAAAAAAGAAAATCCAAAATTTAGGTGTCAGTAATGTATGAATAATGTGGTAAAGGGGAGATAGAAGGGAGTGTCCTTAACCACTGGGAATATGAGCTGTGATATGCAGGGATGGTGGGGGAAGGGAAAGGGCTGGGAGAGGAGGAAGGGAGGGTGGGCAGGGGTTGTTAGGGTCAGATTACCAATCCCCGGTCGGGATTATACGGGGTTGGCCTGCCGGAGGGGCAATCTGTTTCCCCAACTCATCACTTTCCCAGCTCATAGCCTTTCCCTTCCCCTAGCTGGCCAGCTCCAGTGGGTCTCCCCCACACCTCCATCAGGAGAGTGATCTGACTTTGTCACTCACCCCAGCCAAGTTGGTGGTGATGGTGGTGGGTGTGTGTTCTGTATGTATGTGTGGAGACATTGTCACATACATTCATTCCTGTACAACACACTCCCACCACCATTGGTGGTTGGTGATGGTGGTGGAGTGCAGTGTGTGTGGAGATGTTAGTCTTACCCCCCACACACATACTGCATCCTGCCATCACCACTACCCTCAGTGCTGTGGTGGACTTGGCGAGTGGAGGGTCTGGTGGCTGCTGCTGACACACCTTCCACTCACTGGACTTCACCATGATGCCTGGGGTGTGTGACTGGGCCAGACACCCTGGTGGAGGTGCAGCTGGAGCTGGTCAGGTCACCCCACCCCTGCACATCAGTGTCAATGAGTATTTTTTTTTTTTTTTTTTTCCTTTGTTACAGGTTATTAATCTCTCTGTTACAGGTTGTACTATATCATTTTATTACAGGTTCTACATCCAAAGGACTTCAAAACAGGTAATATTTCTTTTATACATCTTATACCTGCCTGTCATCTCAAGTTTGTGAGCACATATACTTGAAGTCAGGTGGCTTAGCGATATTTTCGTTATACTTGGATAAAAGCACCGAATTTGGTATGAGTCTTCCTTAGGGTCTAATGATGAATTTTAGAAGGGGTGCCCTCCGGAAAATTTAAAAATATATAGATACACTATATTGAAGGTGGAAAAATGGCATTTTTTTCTAAGATAATATAAATCATGATTAGATGATATTGGTTGAAGATACATAAAATTTAGTACAACACTTATGAAAGGAAATTAAATTTTACATTATTTTTTTGTTCTATGCACTTTCTTTTATCCAATTCACCGTTTGAGTTTTTTTTTTTTTTTTTTTTTTTTTTTTGTAATAAAACTGTATTGGTTAAAGATACATTAAATTTGAAACCATTGTTGAAAAGGAAATTAAATTTTGCATCTTTTTTATTCGTGACTTTGTTTTTTTATCTGATTCACCGTTTACGAGATATTGAGGGGGTTTTAGATGGTGGGTAAATATTTCATAAAATTTTCCCAATTTAAAGATTATCATTATAGGCATTACATAGAAAGGAAATTGCATTCTATACTGTGATATTATTATCATTGAAACATCCATTAAAAGTAAATATTTTCACAAAAAATGTACTAAACTTTTATCACAGTAACTACAATCATTGCAGGGAAAGAACTTAAATTTTTTTTATTGTAAATTATGATGTTTTATGAAACTTTGTTGAAATCAATTCAGTATTTCCCACAGCAACTAATAGGCAAATGCCTACACTATATCCTCCAATGCGTGTCAGCCTCTCCTCTTTAGACTGTTGTCCTGTTTAATAAATTTGCACTTATAAAGTGGTGAACAATCTACATTTGCTTTAACACGCTTGCAGACGGAGCAGTCCCCTTTGCAGGAGTATTTGATCAGTTCCCTGCATGATCTGGACACTTCTGGAATAGTCATCCAAACTGGTACCCATGACCCAGATACCTTGGTCCAGGCAGAGTCATGTGGGGAAGGAACCACAAGCTGTGTTTGTCTGCTGGTCGTCCAGATTCCTGCTTGATACACTGCATGGTGGACGTGCTGCAGAAGCGCATCACTGGTGGGTGGCAGTCTGTTCATTGCTCGATTCATCAGACAAAAAAGCTTGTTTCATTGACTGAACTCAAAGGGCTGGTTCTGTCATACAATATGGCAGTCAATCTCTCTAGCTTCTTGAAATGTTCGTCTTCGACATCCAGCAACTGGAAGGGATGACAACCGAGATACACAAATGTCTTCGTCACATTTTCATTAACCTGTCAAACCGATTTCTTACCCTTGCCACTGAAGGTGAGAGGTTGTCGCAACCTGGAAATGCATGGAACACAGGTAATGCTCGTGATTTTGCCTCACTGAGGCTTGCACAAAGGGAGTTTATGTGGTAACGCTTGTAATTTTTGCCCATACCAGAGGCTACCCATATGTTGACCAAAGGTCAAGTCGCAATCAGGTCATGAAATATACCTGCAAAGATGGCTATAACGTCTGTGTCTACAGTACACACTTGAATATTCTTTGCTCCCTACTCCAGTGCATGCACAACACGGACCACTATTCAGGTGTCTCCCTCCTCATGATTGCAGTTTTGCATGGGGGTGCTGGCACTGATAGACTCCACAGTTTCCCCTGAGGTGACATATATGGCTTTGGCTGATGGCCAGTTGAACTCTTTTAATTTTAGCAGTCAAAAAGGAAAACAGCTCCTCGTTTGTTGGGTCATGAAGGAAGTCCATCCAATTGCCTGGCAGTTTTGTCTTGCCTGATGCCTGCGCAAGCCCTTGTCTCTCTTCCCGGGGATACTCCTTCAAACTGTCTAGTATATATGTGTCCCACACAACATCCAACATCATGGCAGCCTGCAGCTGCTTCTTCAGGTACGATATGGTATGAATACCATGTCTGCATACTCGTGGAAGGTACCGACACTGGTAATTGGCAGACAGTGGACGATGACAGGACCATCCAGGATTTTGCAGTCATAAGTTGAAGGTGACATTTGTGTATCTCACTTGTCATCCCTTCCAGTTGCTGGATGTCGAAGACGAACATTTCAAGAAGCTAGAGAGATTGACGGTCTTATTGTATGACAGAACCAGCCCTTTGAGTTCAGTCAATGAAACAAGAAGTAATCTCTTTTGTCAGAAGAATCGAGCAATGAACAGACTGCCACTCACCAGTGATGCACTCCTACAGCACGTCCACCATGCAGTGTATCAAGCAGGAATCTGGACGACCAGCAGACAAACACAGCTTGTGGTTCCTTCCCCACAGGATTCTGCCTGGACTAAGGTATCTGGGTCATGGGTACCAGTTTGGATGACTATTCCAGAAGTGTCCAGATCGTGCAGGGAACTGATCAAATGCTCCTGCAAAGGGGACTGCTCCGTCTGCAAGTGTGTTAAAGCAAATGTAGATTGTTCACCACTTTATAAGTGCAAATTTATTAAATAGGACAACAGTTTAAACAGGAGAGGCTGACAGCACTGGAGGATATAGTGTAGGCATTTGCCTATTAGTTGCTGTGCGAGATACTGAATTGATTTCAACAAGGTTTCATAAAAAAAAAAAAAAAAATCTTTACCTACAATGATTGTAGTTACTTTGATAAAAGTTTAGTAAATTTTTTGTGAAAATATGTATTTTTAATGGATGTTTCAATGATGATGATAAAATATCACAGTACAGAATGCAATTTCCTTTCCATGTAATGCCTATAATGATAATCTTTAAAATGGGAAAATTTTATGAAATATTTACTCACCATCTAAAACCCCCTCAATATCTCGTAAACGGTGAATCAGATTAAAAAAAAAAAAAAAAAAAAAAAAGTCATGAATAAAAAAGATGCAAAATTTTAATTTCCTTTTCAACAATGGTTTCAAATTTAAGGTATCTTTAACCAATATAGTTTTATTAAAAATAATAAAAAATAAAAAAAAACAAATTATATCAGACGTTAATCGGATTAAAAAAAAAAAAAAAGGTGCATAGAAGAAAAAAGGTGTAAAATTTAATTTCCTCTCAGAAGCGTTGTATGAAATTTTATGTATCTTCAACCAATATTGTCTAATCACAATTTTTATGATCTTAGAAAAATGCCATTTTTCCACCTTCAATATAGAGTATCTATATTTTTTAAATTTTCCGGAGGGCACTCCTTCTAAAATTCATCATTAGACCCTAAGGAAGACTCATACCAAATTCAGTGCTTTTATCCACCGTGTAATGATAATGGCAAAATTTGCTGCTAAGCCACCTCACTTACATACACCTGGGTATTTATGAATTTGTAATCATCAATAAAATGATAGAATTGTACTTCCTAATTTCACTTCCCAAAGAGAGAGAAGGAGGTGGAAGAAAAAGAAAAGGATTGAGAGGAAATAAAAAGGATAGGCAGAGAAAAAAAAAAGATGAGGAGGAAAGGACAGAAATGGGAAGAGGAGAGAGAGAAATGATGACACCATATAGCAGCATACTACACAAGCCACAAATGACAAGAGGCCACTTCCAAGATTAACAAAATACTTAATGAAAAGCTCAAAATATGTAAATAAAATGTCACACAAGAGTATCCTTGTCCAATGGCAGGGCTTAAAAGATTAGTTTCATATATCACATTTGACAGTAGTATCTTAAGATTAAATTTCTTTAATGAAACTTTCAATAAGAGTATGAATTACAAAACATGGATTGCAGAGGAAGACGGTATTGTGGTCACATGAGAGAATGAAGAAATACCAACTGTAGTTACTCAAGGCTAAGATAACTGACTCCACATGACTGAATATATTCAAACAAATCCTAAAGTCTGTCCACCCTGTAGAACAGGTAACAGATGGCTAGAATGATGTGTGAATATTTGTGTTATTCATTTCACTGTGCATGCTGTTGATAGTTTTGCTTATTATTATTTATTTAATTTGTTATCTATTTATGTTGTTGCTGAATCTTTCCTAACCCTTTGCATGTGGGAAAAATAATAAGGATGATGCTGGAGATGGATACCTTCAAGCACCGGCACCAAAATAACCAAAAAGGGGGAGCTGCCCAACCTTGAATGTCCCTCAATACCATCTGTCCCCCAAAATGTGAATGGTGGACTGTAGGATGAGGGCAACGTTATCCTGCAGTCTACCAGGTTCACGTCCAGATGACTGAATGGCCACAGCTACTACAGTGCACTACCAGGGCCAAGATGATGGCAGACAGGCATCTTTACATACAGTACAGTACTTAGTTCTTTGTATCTCATTCACTTCTATACTACATATTAAATTTTCACTCACCATGCATTCAGAGCAATAAAACAAGTTAATACAAAGACTTAACACCTCATGAGATATTTATGTAAGAATTTCAACCTTTAACACCTTCATCCTCAGAGCCAGAAGACCAAATCAACCACACTGCCATCTCCATTCTGAATTCTGAACTGGGCCTTATCAACCGCACATACTGTACACAATGAGGAAAAGTTGAATATTTTGATTATCAGTAGCTAACAACTGTTTTTTTACATTTTAAATACAGGTTTTATGCAGGGGTTCTGTGATAAATTCTGAGGTGCTTGATCTCCAACTGAATGATGGCCAATATAATATTTAATGTACCATTATATTATGCCACGGCACCCAAACTAAACTGCAAAATAAGTTCCTTGCACCAGGCAACATGGAAATATGTCATACAGAATGGTACGAAGAAATGGCAAAGAAAAGGAAATCAGTATTAAAAAGTACTGTACATAAAACACAGTATTAAAAGGCCCCCAAACTGAGCAGCAATGGATATACATTCAGGAGGAACAGTGACTGTCTCAAAACAAATCACTTCTGAAAATTAACCTACATTGAAAAGCTTGGGTTAAAATTCTTTTCTGGCTTCCATACGATGGCGCCCTCACACTGACTGGGTAGGACTCAAAGCTGGTGGTTGGCTGATCTGATCTTTTGGCTCCACGTGGCTTAATGAAACCTATTTAACCTAATACACTGAACATCCTCATTCTAACTCGCTTTAATACACTATATTCAGTTTACTTGATTTAATCTCTTACATTTTACTTACTCTAACATTAAATTTAACCAGCTAAATTAAATGTATAATCTACTCTAACTTACTTTTACCCCTCATGGGGTACAAGGTGTTAAGGGTTACTCTTACGAAAGATTCACAGACTGACTTAGGATCTATTTTCTCTTATAACTAAGAAATGCAGTGGAAACTCTCTCTCTCTGCTTGTACGTCCTGCAAAAAGGAAATTGCAACTACGACAGAAAACTGATCATAAATCCGTCCGTGAATCTAAATATAGTACCACACAATAATATGCAACTTATATCTCTGATTGCACTGGTTTACAAAAAATTTGAAGCAAGCATGAAATTTCTAACCCAATTTCGGGGTGCTGATTTCAGATTCGAAATCCGTTTTCACCCGTCACCTCTAGTTTTTGAGATATACATGTATACATGTACAGACATGTATACATATAGGCCTAGACCCAAAATATTCGCCAGAAATCCATTTACCGTCCTGTTTTCTTGGAACTTAGTTTAAAACGCGCACCAAAACAAGGTCAAACATGTGCATTGTGTGGCTGGGAACACCAGTAGCTTACTGGGGGTCTAGGAGCACTTTCACGTCAGGGAAACAAGTGTCCAAGAAAATCCTGTGGTGGACATGAACAAGGTGCTTCTTCCCCCTTTTCATATCAAGGTTGGCCTTATGAAGAATTTTGTGAAGGCCATGGACAAGGATGGCGCTGCATTCCAACATCTGTGCACTCTGTTCTAGCTCTCATTTCTGCTAAGCTCAAGGAGGGCATCTTCATCGGACTTCAGATCTGGGAGGTGCTGAGGGATGAGGTATTCGAGAAGAAGCTCACATTGAAGGAACCAAGAACATGGGAAGCATTTAAGTCAGACTGCCATGGCTTCCTTGGTAACACACGGGCACTTCATTACCAAGAGTGTGTCAAGAAGTTGTTGCTGGCTTATCAGGATATAGGGTGCCAAATGTCTCTCAAGATTCACTTTCTCCATTCCCACCTCAACTTCTCCCAGAACCTAGGAGCAGTACATGACGAACATGGGGAAAGGTTCCACCAAGATATTACTGAGATGGAGAGCAATTACCAAGGCAAGTGGAACCCCAGCATGATGGGGGACTTCTGCTGGATGCTCCTGCATGACATCCCGGAGGCAACGTACACCAGATCGTCCAAAACTCACTACTGTCTGTAGTACTATGATGTATATTTATGCTTATATCCAAGTAATAGTAATATTTAGTTCTGTCAGTGTTCTGTGTCTGATTTGTTTGGTTCTGTAATATGCCATTTTAATATATGAAATAAACTCATTATATTATAAATACCGGTATATGCATTACAATAAAAAAAAAAAAAACGGGATATGTGAAAGCAAAGAAACTAGAGGTGATAGAGCAAAACTGTTTAGAAATTTGAATTAAGCATATGAAAATTAGTCAAAAACACCTGTTCACATGCTTGTCTCAGATTTTTTTTTTCTTTTTTGTAAACCAGTGTTGTCAGTCAGTCCTCTTATAAGTCATAAAAGCATTCCAAAACACCACAACTTTGTATATATAAGCAAGGGAAGCATTACAGAAGATAGCAACTTTATATAAGTAAGCAATGTATTTACAAAACTGTAACTTTTTCCATGTAAGTCTGGCATGCATTCCAAATTATCCAAACTTTTCCCATAACAGACAGGGATGTGTTCCATTATATCAATACCTTTTCCATACACCTAATACAGCAAATCTGGAGAAACTGGTAAATCAGTTTAGAGATACCAATGAAAATTTATTGGGCATTTTCTCTGACTTACTGTGAACCTAATATCATGTCTAAAAGGGCTTACTGTGCAGTATGAAGCTGTTATATTCAATTGTTTCAGTACTATGCTTCACAGGAACCAAAACCTGCTTCAGCACTTAAACCTGCTGGTGATTCTTGGTAAAGTTGCTTTGATGCCTTTTATTTATTTATTTTATTCATTTACTTATTATATTTTTAACCCCTACCTAACTAATCAAGGATGCATGTCTCAAACCTGCTTTAACATTCTGCTTGAACACATCCCCGACTTAGGAAGAGGACTTATGGCCATATTTTTAAAACTGAGGCTGCCAGTGTGTTTTCTGCTTCATGCAATAATTTCTACAGCATGTCAAAACAATGGAGCACGTTTGACTTTCTTGTACTGTTGCTGACAACACGCTGTACAGTGGGATGCAGGCTAACTGAATCTAGCAATTACAAGTGTCCCAAGAATGTAATGGTCATAGAACCTAACTTTCCTGTAGTGATGCAGGCTGATCACATTTTAAATTTACAGGTGCTCCACAAATTACCATACAAAATTGCAGACTTCCTTATGCTTCCTAACCATCTTTTAATAATACGACACGACACTGACTGTATAAATATTACTTATATGTCACTTAAACAAACATGAGGTGTACGGTAACAGTTATTACAACCACATCCAGGTACATTCTTCCCTCCCCCCCAACCCCTCACTGTATATTTGGTTCCCATTAGATTCTGACAATTTTATTCACATATGGACACAGTTACAATTTAATCAACAATTGTTATATATCAATGGTTTACTTTAGTAGTGGGTTCTTGTCAATTTTTGATGATTAAAAAAAATGATGTACAGGGTTTTAAGATTTTTTTTTTTTTTAACAGCAATAGTAAAATTAAAGCACTTTGTTTTGGTTACTTCTTGATTTTATTCCAGGAGAAAATTTGTATGAGGTTTCAAAACCATCTCAGTTCTTTTACAGCCATGTGTTAACTGTTATGGTAATTCTTCTGTGGCAAGGGTTTAAGCTTGGGTATTTTATTCAACTCCAGATGATATTTTAATCAAGGAGAAAAGTTTAAGCGTAATTCTTTTACGTGGTTTAACTTGGGTATTTTACTGTATTTAACTGGTGATTCTGCTCAAGGAGAAAAATGTATTCTTCTAAACGATTTAAGTTGGTTATTTTTTTCTATTTAATTCCTGATTATTTTAATGAGGGCAGAACCAATATGCAGTGAAAAGTTAAAGGGAAGAATAATGATCTGGATGTGACATAACCCACGAGTTACTTGATACCCCATCATTCAATATTATTACTGCTCTCTCTCTCTCTATTTTCAAGTTTGGTCACTACATTCTTATTCCAACAAAGTACAAAATAATGAAGAGCTCTGCACATCATCATCCCAACCCCAATTACCACCAATGACATGTAGTAAGGCGGAATCCATAGAAGAAATTACATATTACAAAACTGACATAGCTAACAACAGTGCAGTATTTACATTTTTGAAGGCCTAGGCTGTGCATGCATGTGTCAACCTTTCATTTTGTTGATGGCCTCTGTTGTATGCTTCTTGTAACCTGATGAAGATCCCTAACCTGTTTCAGCTCAGGTGATGGCTGAATGTAGTCTGACTGGTGGGCTGATTCAATTAGTAACCAAAGAGATCAAATCCCCCACCCCACACACAGTAGCTGACAGCCTCTACTGTGCATTATTATTATTATTATTTTTACATGATTATTCCTAATCCTCTTCAACTCAGGTGATGGATAAGTGTATTTCCTGACCAAACTATGATTACTGTATACATGTGATAGAGTTCCCTGCCTGAGCATGATGTGCAAGGCTAACAAATCTCACCTAACTCAGTGAACACACTTTAGTTATGTACAAGAGATATGTATGTGTTGTAGTCTCATCCTAGACTCTGACAACTGTGTAAATGTGACTGAGTTCCCCACCTGGGAGTGTTGTGCAAGACCTACTACCAGAATTCTGTCCCCACATCACTCTCTCTTCAAAGTTCTTTTCAACTTCCCCCACAGTAGTATCTGCCAGGGATGATGGTTACCACCCATCTTCTACCTAATGAACAATCAACAGCATGCCTTGTGGAGTATGAAAATCATTCAGGCATCCTGAACCCTAGCTTCACTTTACAATGCAAAAACCCATAACTCAAACTTACCAAATATACTCTATCAATGGCATACTCAGTGAAACAAGACAAACTGCACCTCCATGCAAAAAAATTACTTCAAACAAAATTACCAATACATATAAACCATCAACAGCATGCCCAGTGAAACTGGCCATACAATTATTTAAGCCCCCCAAATCTTAACTTCATCTCAGAACTCATAACCCAGCTTACTAGCAAACATCAGTTACTGCACACTGATGAGGAACCTACATGTAGTGGTGCTGTGCACCCTGTGTGAAGCAGCTGTGGCATCCACCCAGGAGCAAAACCTCATTGTGGCAGGGACCCTGGTCCATCCCTGGTGAGGCACTGTCTACCACAAAGAGGCATCAGATTCCTACACGTTGTATATACTCATACTGTACTGTACCTGTAGGACACCCCCACAGAAGCTGCTGCTTACATGTGGTGAAGGTCTGCTCAGCCTGACATAAAAAAGTTAAGCAACAACAAAAACAACTGTTCACTAGCAGCATCTTACTACAAAAGCATTCTAGGATAAAAATAGCTGACTGGCAAAAACATACACTGGCCATTGTCATTCAGGCCTCTGGAATCCTACCACCACCTCACAGCTCATAAACATAAACCTAACTTAATAGCATATACCAATTACTACACTATCAAAACCTCTTTACTACTGCATGGTTCTAAGTTGAATGAAATAGTTGACTAGCAACATAAATTGGCCAGGCAATCATTCTGGCACCCACAACTCTACCTCCACCTCAATACAGTATACAAATTACAAGTACATAATTTAAATCTAGTGTAACATCCACTGTCCATCCATCTATTAATTAAAACCAAAACAACGTATTCCCTGAGGGATTAGACACACACACACACACACACACACACACACACACACACACACACACACACACATCAGTGAGAATGTACGGAACATGTATACACTGCTTGCAAATATGAGAATAGCATTCACATACATAAATGAAGACATGCTAAGAAGGATAATAACATCATTCATCAGACCAACCCTGGAGTATGCATCAGTAGTCTGGAGTCCTCATATAAAAAAACACATAGACACGATTGAAAAAGTTCAAAGGGCCGCTACAAGATGGGTACCAAGCTTAAGGGATCTAAGCTACGAAGAAAGACTAAATAAACTGAATCTACCAACACTAAAGGAGAGAAGGAAAAGAGGTGACATGATAATGCTATATAAATGCATATCAGGGAAGGAGAAAATAGACATAAATGATTACTTAACCTATGGGGAAGCATCAGCAAGAGGACACTGCAAAAAACTGCATAAGGAGAGGTGATAAAGACGTAAGGAAATTCAGTTTCCCAAACAGAGCAATTGATCAGTGGAATGCACTACCGAATGAAATAGTGTGTGCCAAAACAATTCACAAATTTAGGGATATGTACGATAAATATGGTTTAAGACACGGGACAGTACGAGCTTCACTCATTCTTGTAAAGATACAATTAGGTAAGCACACACACACACACACACACACACACACACTCATCATGGAAAGAAGTAACTAGTGGAGTACCACAGGGCTCAGTGCTGGCACCAATCATGTTTTTAGTGTATATAAATGATATACAGTAGTGCACCAACTTTCGCTACAGCAGGATTCGCGGAATCCACTTTTGCGGCATGCACCAAATATTCCCTAACTTCCACTTTCGCTTGAAAAAAATCGATTTTCGCGCACAAATTTTGGGTTTGGGACAATATTTTGAACTTTGAATTTCCTGCACCGCCCGCCTGCAACCCACCGCCATCTTGAATGACGTCATGTCAACACTCTGCCCACCCATTCCCGCCATTGTGTACGAGTGTGCTAGCTCCATTGTGTTGGATTCTCACGGTTCAATGGCCTCTACTATACCTGGTAGTGTGGAGAAAGGGCCTGGTGGTGTGGGGGGAGGGCCAGGAGGCAGTGGTGGTGATAAAAAGTGGCTATCCCTACTGACAGTGCCATAGAGGAGCTTAACCTGGATGAAGATTTCGATGGATTTGTTCAAGAGAACCTAGCACAAAGGGAAATTCAGCACAGAGTGGAAGTGTTGCATCAAGTTGCATCTGAGGAGGCAGAGAGAGAGAGTGGTAGCGAGGCAGCAAGAGGTGGCGCCAATACGTCTGGCGTGGCTAAATAAGCCCGCCACGCGCCTCGGATACTTACCCCCAACATCCATTAAACACCTCAACCTGGTCTCTGTGGTATGTTTCTCCTCATATAATGTGTACTGTACAGTTTTTATTGTTTGTATCTCACAATGCAATGTACAATAGTGATTTGATGTACTGTATTGCAAGTGAAAATGAAAATCTGGTTACTTTAGGATAACCGGGAACCAATTAGCCTTTTTGCCATAAAGACAATGCCCCAACTTTCGCTAATTCCACTTTCGCGCATTATTTTTGGACCCAATTAGGCGCGAAAATTGGTGCCCCACTGTAGACAGTAACACTGGAAATGAAAGCTATCTAAATATGTTTGCAGATGATGCAAAAATACAAAGGAGAATTACTAACACAGACTCTTGTAAAGAGCTACAAGAAGAATTAAATAAACTTCATGAATGGAGTAATACATGGCAAATGGAATTCAATGTGGACAAGTGTCATGTAATCAAGTTTGGTAAAAGTGGAAAAATACCTGATTGGGATTATACGTTAGGAAATAAAACCCTACACACATCAGAAAAAGAGAAGGACGTAGGTGTGATTATCAATAACAGACTATCTCTAGCTCACCACATAAGTGAGAAGGTACGGAACATGTATACACTGCTTGTAAATATGAGAATAGCATTCACATACATAAATGAAGACATGCTAAGAAGGATAATAACATCATTCATCAGACCAACCCTGGAGTATGCATCAGTAGTCTGGAGTCCTCATCTCATAAACATATAGACAAGATTGAAAAAGTTCAAAGGGCCGCTACAAGATGGGTACCAAGCTTAAGGGATCTAAGCTACGAAGAAAGACTAAATACACTGAATCTACCAACACTACAGGAGAGAAGGAAAAGAGGTGACATGATAATGGTATATAAATGCATATCAGGGAAGGAGAAAATAGACATAAATGATTACTTAACCCATGGAGAAGCATCAGCAAGAGGACACCGCAAAAAACTGCATAAGAAGAGAGGTGATAAAGACGTAAGGAAATTCAATTTCCCAAACAGAGCAACTGATCAGTGGAATGCACTACCGAATGAAATAGTGTGTGCCAAACCAATTCACAAATTTAAGGATATGTACGATAAATGTGGTTTAAGACACAGGACAATACGAGCTTGACACTTTCCTGTAAAGATACAATTAGGTAAGTACACACACACACACACACACACACACACAAAATCCATGTCAACTTTTTCCTTTGCCACTGACTGCCCTTCCTCCAACATCAAACACCATACAGTATTAGATCAGTTAACCATTTCACTACATCGACATTTTCTACTTAATTCCTGTTATCTCCAGGCACTTTAATGCTCCTCAGAGGAGACTTTGGGAACTTTACAGGTTAGATATAGCTTTCATTAAATCCTTCACTACTACAATATACTAAGCTGAATGACTTACCTTCAGCACCAGAAAGAATATAAAAATTTACATGGGTTAGATACAGTCTTCAATAACCCTGACTACTAGAATGTTACCCTAAGTTGACTAAAGCAGCTCAACTGCACACACACACAAACACATTTTATATCTATATAATATATAGACAGATAGATATATACAGGTAGCTAGATAAAGCCTTCAATAGCCCATTCACTACAAGAACTCTTTCCTCAGCTGAATAAAATAGTTTAGTTGCATCAAGAAAAGAAAAATTAAACAGTAGGTTTTAAATGTTGATACACCTTATGTGTACAATATAAGGGTAATTTGGTATTTCCTAACATTTCTTCCTTAGCAATATATTCTGCACAATACACTTTAACATCGTCATGTATGTTATTAATCAATTCTATATGGATAACAAAATAAAAAATAATACATGAGAATGTTTATGTACCCGTAATATGTAAAGTAAATGACCAGGGAAATGGTGCTGTGAAGCCTGGTATGCCACATACACTTGGGCCCCAAATCAATTACTACACAGTCACTGCTCGCACAATGCGCGATCCTAGTGTGCAAAACTCACATAACACAGAAGGCAAAATCTGAGGCCAAAAAATGGCTGCAACATGAAAATGATAGCCATAACCCGGGTGGATGAAGCTGCCCTTTTTTTTTTTTGAAAACCGTAATGTGTTGTGACGATAGAGGTAACGCGGACAGAGGCCCCAAATTATGGTTCATTTATAATGCGGAAAAATAGGGTCATAATGTGGTGGGAATAGACATAACACAGCCAGCGATAGTCATAGTGCGGGTTGCATCAGCCAATGATGTAAGGTATGGCTGTCACGTGTCTGCGCGGGGTGTCGGCACGTTCCACTGAGCATTCCTGGCCCAGTTGAGTCAACCCTCTCCCCTCTATCTGTCTGCACACATGGTGTGTGATCTTTGCTCTTATTTTTGGCCACAGAACTCCACTCCAACTCTCCCCAGCAAGCCCACAACGTCATCCATTCAAGGTGGGGAATCCTCCAGTGTTTGTAAAGAAGTCTTATTAAGCAGGAAAATGTCCTGGAAAAAAAAACTAAAAATTGCCCCAAAGGGTGAACTTCAGGCTGGCTGGGGTACCATGAAACCCTTTAACATGTAAACACGTGGCCCTATAACGCAGAATTTTCATGAAGCGGGAGCTTCAGGATACAATATTCCGTGTTATGCGAGCGGTGACTGTACATTACACAAAATACAGGCTGGTTCATACACAGCAATTAACCTGTTAGTACCTTGCATGTTGTGGAGATGGCTCACTCTGCTGCTGTGAATTGGGGTGTGGCAGTGACAGTAGGAAATGAATATATGTTTTGTCATGTGGAGAGGATGGATAATGAGAGACTGACCACAAGCATGTATGTGAGTGAGGTGGAAGGGGAAACCAAGGATGAGATGGAGTGGATGTAAGAAAGGGGGAGGTAAGTTGGTGGGAGGGCAGAAAAATGACAGGACAGGCCAATGTGGTGACCTGTTTCTGACCACCCCTTACGGGAATCAGGCATCTGGGAACTGAAGGGCAAATAGACACACAGGACAGACACTGTTAACACTGAGTCATCTCCACAACACAATGGAGTGGTAGAGGATCAAGTGTTATACATGGCCCAGCCTGTATTATCCTGATATACATTTCTCACCCTCCCCTACACTTCAAAAGCTTTCCACATTGGGTTGGGGCAGGTTACTGCTCCAGGTATAAAGTGGTATTCCTCAGTCCTGTGAATTAGTCGGCTGTCTAACATGGGACTATCTACCAGTACAGTCATACTCTGCTGATTTACACAAAAACATTCATCATAGCATAATCTTGAATCATAAATCAACAATATACATACTGAGGTTGGGCAAGGTACAGATGATGTTTATATTTCTATTGCCTGGGACCTAAATAAAGTGCCAAAACCAGGTAATTACTTCATATCAGTTGCTACACACACACACACACACACACAAATACCATACATACACTGTACTGTACATACTGAGGTTGGCCATAGTACAGCTGATTTTTCCCATCTGTGAACTGAACACTATGCAAAATGCTAAAGCAGCTAATCATTTCCCAACAGGTGATGGGGGAAAAAAAGTGTACTGTGAGTTGTACCAATAACTGTTTCAGCTTGGATTTTGGTTCTTATGTATTTGTGTTTGAATGTTTGACTGTAGTGCATTCACTCTAAAATGACAAAAAGTAACTCCTTTCAGCTCCACTGATGCCCTGTGTTACCAGACTGGAGGGCAAATTTGACTAGTAACCATGGACACTCATTCCTACCTCAGAAAAAAAGGTCACCATTTCATGTATCCAGACTTGGTATCATGCTGTGAGTGGCCCAGTTCCATCATATCAAAACAAACCAATTACTATTTAGTTAAGAGGGACTGTACAAGGTTCTGGGTAATTTCTGCTCCTGAGTGTTAGTTTCATCATTCAAGTTTATTTGCTCTATTTTTCATTCATTCATCATCCAGTCCTATGTTGCCCCATGAAAGGAGCTCCGGGGCTAGGCAAGTTGGTCATGACATTAAGATGAGAGACACCAGCCTCACTCATCCCTAAGTGGCATTAGATGAGCAATAAACCCCAACCACCCCACTGAATATAAACCATCACTGGCTCAATCCGATTGGAGTGCCATAATTGCCCACTAAACCACCAGCTGCCAAAATTTGGTTATATGGTTACCAACCAGCATAGTAAATGGTTTCCTGGTGTAAAGGAAACTATCTAGCTTGTCGCTTGGTGTAAAGCCACCCACAGGCAGAAGGAAGAGGAAAAAAAAATGAAGGAAAGAAAAGAAAAAAGAGGGAATGTAAAGTCACCCATAGGCAGAAGGATGAGGAAAGAATGAAGGAAAGAAAGAAAGAAAGAAGAGGATGGAAGGAAAGAAGGATGGAGGAGAGGAAAGGTCAGACACCCAAGAGCAGCACTACATCGAGTGAGTGGATGGTGAGCACCCCCACCTACTAACCTTACAAATATTCCTAGCCCTTTTCAGCTCAGTTGATAACCAAATGAAGTCAGACTGAGGGCTCATTAGACAAGTAATCAAGAAGACTCCTTCCTAGCCCATTCCAACAGGCCATCAAAACTGATGTAACTCAACTTGCTATTCAGGTTGTAAGAGAGGACACATTCCATCAGATGGAAACTCCATCTGTCTCCACATACCTCCACATCCACATTAATATGACAACAATACCATAACTTCCTTACAGGTCTGTCTGTTTCTCCACATAATTCCACATTAAAACATACATTCATACACTTATGCACATACACAGCCACATCAACACCACAACAGTCTCTTAAAGTTCTCACTGTCAGTCTGTCTTGCCACATAACTCCACACGCTTTCCCAAGAAAACTCAACCTAACCTTGCCAGATCTCTGAAGAATCAACCTTAAAAAAAAACAAGCTTACCTAACGTAAACAAACTATACCAAAGCACAAAGCTCCCACCAATTCCTGATAAAACAGAATATTTCTTTACTGTAATCTGGCCTTAGAATTAATCTAGTGACATATTACATTTAAATCAATTAATTATCCATATCTTGTGTCAAACTGAACAAAATACTGGCTTCCTGACACACAGCCACCAAAGACTCTATGGCACTATGGTACTTCAAAAGAGGGATACTGTGCATTACACAATACTGGACATGGCAAAAAGACACTGAGGAAATGCAAAAGGTAAAAAGCACAACTTGCACAAAGACTCAAGACAGGTTAAGACACAGCCAAGAGATTCAATAAGAGGTTGGAAATTACAAGATCATATTTATAACAGAGAGAGAGAGAGAAAGAGATTAAAAGATGTACAGAAAATGTGTGATGCAGTTATACCATCAGCTAAAACTAAAGAGGGGGAAGAAAAAAAAAAAAAAATGAACTGTGTAAGAAACAACCAGGAAACTGAAAGGCCAAATACCCCCTAAAAAATACATAAAATATTTTTTAAAATAAATAATAATAATCAATGTCTGGGATGCACTTAATATATCAGATAAAATGGATGGAAAACCAAGACAATACATGAACTAAAAATGCTGTAGGAAATCCTGTGATCACTTACATACTTTCTTGGTGGTGTTGTAGAGTAGTGGGTGTAAATACATTTATCCATTCAGTACAGTAAAACAATACATGAACTAAAAATGATGTAGGAAATCCTGTGATCACTTACATACTTTCTTGGTTGTGTTGTAGAGTAGTGGGTGTAAATACATTTATCCATTCAGTACAGTAAAACAATACCGGTACATGAACTAAAAATGCTGTAGGAAATCCTGTGATCACTTACATACTTTCTTGGTCGTGTTGTAGAGCTGTGGGTGTAAATACATTTATCCATTCAGTACAGTAAAACAATACATGAACTAAAAATGATATAGGAAATCCTGTGATCACTTACATACTTTCTTGGTCGTGTTGTAGAGCTGTGGGTGTAAATACATTTATCCATTCAGTACAGTAAATACTGGTTCCAGAGATTACAAATGCTGGATCTGGAAGTCAACAAACCTGTAAGAATACTGTGTAAGTTCCATAACTGAATACAGAATGAATTAATACTACTATCTGCAGTTGTTCAGAGCGAAAGTGCACTGATCCTTCTCTACTGGCCTAGGCAATGGAAGATGTTACATGTATCTGCATGTGATGGTAATATTAGGCACACAACACAAATAACAAAAAGAATGAAAGAAATTCTCATTCCCTTGGAGGAATTATAAGGATGGTATATTGCCTACACAATTTTGCTAGCTCTGGCAATGGATTATGTTACAAAAAATTTTTTGTGTGACAGCAATATGAAGCTCATAACAAAAGTGTAGAAGGAAGGATACTCTGTCTCATCTGGGAGGAAAGAGTAATTCAGATAGCAGGACACAATGCTGACAGAAGGGTGACAATGAACTTTTTGCTCATGGATGTACATTAGCCACAGAATACCAGTAACCCTTTCAAACATAGCCATAAGTTTCTGAGAAGGCTTTTCCAAACACAAAGTATTCTCGGTTAGAAGTGGCATGACAGGTGAATGAGCAATATTTTTTACATCAAAATTCAATTTCCCAGGTTCTGTAACATAATTCTCATCAACAAGCAATGTCAGGTTTTAACCCATGTCCATTTGTCAAAGCCTTCCACTGTTTTCTTAACATCATACCTTAACTCTCTTCACTGCCCTCAAACTAAATCTTTATCAATAGGTACCATACTGTAATCTTGCATCATTCCTTATATTCCCTCAAGAACCTCATCTCTGTGCATCTTTTGCCTGTGCACCTATCTCTGTGCATCTAACCTCTGTGCACCATATCTCTGTGCATCTAACCTCTGTGCACCTATCTCTGTGCACCATATCTCTGTGTATCTAACCTCTGTGCACCTATCTCTGTGCATCTAACCTCTGTGCACCATATCTCTGTGCATCTAACCTCTGTGCACCATATCTCTGTGCATCTAACCTCTGTGCACCATATCTCTGTGCATCTTAGCACCAAACTTTGATCCATTCACTGTCCACACACTAACTCTACATCATCAGCCACTGTATTATTCCTTCACAGACTCTGCCACCTTATATTTCTTTAACTGGTTCTCACTGTGCATCTTTGGCAGGAAATTTGTGTGATGCAAATGGTGTCACAGTGAGCAAAGAGGTCATTATAATTCCTGTCTGAGATTCTGATGCAGACAAATGCCTACCCAAACAGAAGTCTTACATCATCACCACCACTTCCCACCAACACAAATCCTATACATTCACAAAATATCCAATTATCATATCCTGATCTGCTTTGAGTATCTTGCAGCAGCTTCATAGTGATATATTCTGCACATCACACCTCAACATCATTACTGATGCTAAATAAAGTCACTATTAAAATATTAAAAATGAAAGGCTGATTAGATGTGTAGGTTAGACCGAGGTTATGGTGGTGGGATTGGGTGGAGATGCAGAATGAGAGAGTAACTCAGAAGTGTAAGTGAGGGGGGAGGGTGGTGGGATTGGGTGGAGATGCAGAATGGAGAGAGTGACGAAGTGTAAGTGAGGGGGAGGGGGATCAAGGATGAGATGGTGGGCTGGGGCTGAGAGACTGAGAGACTGGCAAGGGGAGTGATTGTGAGTCAGGTGGAGGGGGTAGCGAAGGAGAGATGAGATGGTGAGAATGGAGAATGAGAAACTGATAATGAGAGTATGTGAGAGGGAAGGGGGACTATGGCTGAGATGGATGGATGGGGTGGAGTGGGATATGAGTGTGTGGTGTAGGTTGGTGAGAAAGTGGTTAGATGTCTGAGGACACGGTAACAGAGTTAATTCATTTGTGGCCACTGGTTATGGGATTAAAGCATCTGGCAATAGATATACAGACAAGCAGGCTGAGAAAGATATACATCTAGTAGGAAAACTACAGAGAGAATATATAATAACACTGAGGTGAAATATGCCAAATTAATCACTGCAGTATGAGATGTGTCTTATAGTTCTTTTTACATTAACTTGGCTCAGATTTTTTTTTTTTTTTCCCCAGCAACAATCCACTCACACGATGCTCGATGTAGTGCTGCTCACGGACGTCTGCCCTTTCCTCTCCATCCTTCTCTATCCTTCCATTTTCTTCTGTCTTTCTTTCCTTCATTCTTTCCTTGTCATTCTGCCTACGGGTGACTTTTACACTTACTCTTCTGTCTTTCTTTCCTTCATTCTTTCCACTTCCTTCAGCCTGTGGGTGACTATACACTGAGTGACAAGCCAAATGGTTTCCTGTACACCAGGAAACCATTTACTATGCTGGGTGGTAACCTTATAACCAAATTTTGGCACTTGGTGGTTTAGTGGGTAATTATTGCACTCCAATCGCACTGAGCCGGCGAAGGTTTATATCCAAGGGGTGGTTGGGGTTGATTGCTCATGTAATGCCACTCAGGGATGAGTGAGGCTGGTCACTCTCATCTTAAATGTCGCGACCAAGTGCCTAGCCCAGGGCTCTTACGCTCCTCATGGGGCAATGTAGGATTGGATGATGGATGGATGGATGGATTTCATGCACTGCAGAGAAAGAGACAATGTTACAGCTCCACAGTCTTCATAGCACTTCTTCATGACTAGCATCATATTCAACTATAAATCTCATTAAAACTCAATATTCAGAGTGGACAGAGGGGAATTTGAGGCCAAGTTAAGGTAAAAGAAGTATAGTTAACACACACTGGAACCATACTAATTGCAAATTTAAGAACAACAATATAATGTATACTGCTAGTAGCTACATTTAAGGGCTGATGACCAGCCTACGTCCCTTGGTGGCATTACATAACTGAAAAAACCTATTTACATCTCAGGGATTGAACCTATGCAAGGCCATCACTCCAACTGGGACACTCTAACCACTACACCACCTTCAATACACTATCGTTTAGTATACCGTATTTACTGTAGATGTGATCCCTTTACACTAGTAGGTAAATAATGGTACAAACCCACACTGGCATGGCCTGCCTCATGCCTACCCTCATGTCAAACAATATATACCCTATTCTCTTTTTACCCTAACTTGGCCTAGAATTTTGTCCTGTTGCATTTTATTTCATGTACAAAAAACAACTATTTTCCTATTTCCATCTGAAGAAAATTTACGACCTATGAAGCACTGTACAATGAAAACCCTCTCTTTACTAGTCTATAGTTCAGATGGTTGCATTTTACTTCTATGCATTAGTCAAACTTGGGATGATACTTGTGTGTCTGTCTGTACCTCAGTAACAGTTTAAGACAATATTTTAATATCCTCTCCATTACACTTCTTCATGTCTAGCATCAAGTTCTAGTGTTAATCATATATTACACCTCAGCACTCTAGATGGAGAGATGGTAATTTTAGGTCATTTAAAGTAAAAATGGTACAGGTAGTGGGGTCCAAGTTTTCCAGCTGTATGCCACTGCTGCCACCAGCCCGTGACACAGTGGGGTACAGTGTGTGGTGTGTAAAATGCATGAAGCGTGGTGCACAGTACAGCAGATAGAAGCGTTTGGGAGAGTATGCTGCCCTAATTTCCATATCAATGATACACTAAAAAAGGTCAGGAAAGGGGGAAGGTCAGGGAAGTTCTAAGGACTAGTGAAAAGAGAGCTCCAGTTCTATCACCAGCTTTCCCATCCTCCTCAGGAGCGCCACCATGACTGGCTGGTGCTACAGCCTACTCTCTAATTTTATGTTCTAACAGAGGTGCCAATTTCAGGCACATTAAAGTGAAAAGAGGATGGAAAATGAGAATGACTAGAAAAGTGCATGTGAATGAGGTGGAGAGAAAGGATGAGATGGAGAAATGGAGTGGAGACATATGAAAGAGGATGTTTGAGTTGGAGGAAGGGTAGCCAATGAAACAGGACAGGGTGGCATGGAGGTGATCTGCTTGTGGCCACCCCTAATGGGATTAAGGCATATGACAACAGAGAGATAGATAAAGTAAAAAGACTACAGCAATGGAACTTTACATGTTTCATAATTGTACTGTAGATCTGATCCCTTCAATATGATGACATCTACTTCATTCATTCAATTCTCATGCAGTTTTATTCATGAAAAGCCTCCCTTATACATCTCTCCACCCCAACCCTCCATATCATCCTTGGTGGAGAGGAGGAAGGGTTGTCTGATGGCAGATGACAGGGTGACATGGAGGCAATTTGTCTGTCACCAACCCTTATGCAAATGACAGGGTGACATGGAGGCAATTTGTCTGTCACCAACCCTTATGCAAATGACAGGGTGACATGGAGGCAATTTGTCTGTCACCAACCCTTATGCAAATGACAGGGTGACATGGAGGCAATTTGTCTGTCACCAACCCTTATGGGATTACAGTACAGTATGTTGGGATTGAGGAGAGAGAGAGAGAGAGAGAGAGAGAGAGAGAGAGACCCCTGGTGCTAAAGGAGTTGATGAAAGCTACTGTATATATAATCTCTCCAGTTTGAAAAAGTCTCTTTTAACAAGAATAACACTGCTTGGATAGCATGGAGAAAAAAAAAAAAAAAAAAAAAAAAAAAAAAAAAAAAAAAAAAAAACTACAAGTGAAAATATACAATCATATATATATATATATATATATATATGAATTTACAACTGTACTGTCACTTTATCTTAATGACCCAGTGTTTTGTCTTTTTGCAGCTCATTTCACATCACTGAGTGGCACATATAGACAATATTATGGCTCTACATTCTTTCCATAGTAATTCTTTGTGACTACTATGCTATCCTAGTGATAATCTCTTGCTACAAGTAATTCTCTGTGACTAGCATCATATTCTGGCATTACCGGTATGTCATTACACCTAAATCTTTGTGACTAACATAATATTCCAGTACTAATCTCTCTATTTCTGCATGACCACCATCACAGTGTTAATCTCTCATTACAAGTACGTATTCAAGATAGATGGATGGCAATTTTAAACCAAGTTTTAAAAAGGGTAGAAGGGCTTTTTAAAAAATTATGAAATTATACAAATATAAACAATTAAATTAGCACCCCAGAGGAGTACTGTATGGCTGAATTCCTGCATACTGAAGCTTATGCAACCTGGGAGCATCATACATTAAGTATAACCCCCCTCCTCCCCAAAACCAAGCTTCCCATTTCCAAAAACCTCCATTTCCTAATTTTTTCTTCCATTGCCATACGGAAATGTTGATATGATCTGTCCCCACACAATTAGCGCATATCTGAAGCCGTTTCTTGTGGACAGAGTATAACAGCTGATGATATAACAATGGTAGGAGAGGCCTGTACTTTCATTGTAACTGTACATACTGTTCCACTGATATTGTATGGTGCTTAAGTTTACATGAATCTTCTCACAGTTATCATTAGGATTCTACTTTCCAAAAATATTCCATTTTCCATAAAAGCATTTGAAACTAAACACTTTGGATCTGAGAATTTGCACTGTACCTGGTGACAGCAATTCCTCAGCTTAACACTTTCACTTTAAAACATTTTTCACTTCATAAGAATTACTTTCTGTGAGTGTAGGATCACTCTTCACATATCACTGTTCACTATTAAGCTCTGGTGTAGTGAAGGAACAGGATGAATACAACCTGCACTCATATTACAGTAGGCCCTCCCTATCACAGACTAAAGTGGGGGAAGCCTGATTAAAAAAAGCCAATAATCCATCATATTCGAGTGGTCCACAGAGGTGGGATTTCAAGCACGTTTGAAAAATAAATGAGTAAAATAGCATATTCAAGTAAGCTACTATTAAAAACTATACTCATTGTACCCACTAACTTGGACCAAAATTTTGGCACTTTTGCAGTTTACTTCACATCCATAGCACTGCACTTCATGACTGGGATAACAGTAATAGTAGTAGTAGTTCCCTAAATGTAGTCCTGGCCGAACAGCCCTGAGTCCCTTAGGAAGGCCATGGCCGTAGACCGGTCTATCCCACAGAGCTCTCAAAGAGTGTACGTTGCAAGTTGCTTGGCAGTAGGGTGATTGTGTGCAATGCAGTCTTCCCCATAATATGCTTAATAGTATGGGGTGCTGTGTTACATCCTGGACAGGCATCAGCAATAGTCATCCAGGCCTCTTCAGGTATCTTAAGAGGGCTGGATGGTGCCCACATCTCAGCTCTGGCCAGGTGGACCCTGTCCTCACGAGGTAGATAGGATTCAGAAGGGTATGGATGTCAGGAGGCCGTGCATGCAATTGTGTGTTGTCTTTAAGTGGCTGAATGGAGCGGCATGAGCTGATGTTGGAGTGTGGATATGCTTCTGGAGAGTTGGTCTGAGGTGAGGCTGAGGGGGAAGAGATGAGCAAGTATTTGTGTATGGTATCGTGTGCTGGGTGTTGTTTCTGATGTTTCACTTGGTGTGGGTGGGATGTGCTGCCATGTAATCGTATATGCTGTAGTGGATGTTGTGGGTTTGTGGAAGAGATGCAAGCAAGAATCTGGGTGCCTCTCATGTCTCGGTGATCCTTGACTTTGAGGACTTTGGTTTCTGATGTAGGTGGTCTGTGGGTGTAGTAGCTGGTGCAGCCCTGTGATTATTTTTAGACTGGCTGATATGAGCCACATAACCACAATTACTAAAACTTCGCTTAGTCACGATGGCGAGAGGGCAATGTCAGGTCGGGTTGGAGTAAACAGGTGTAGGGAAACGCATGTACTGCAACCCACTGCACCCCAAATGATGGACACCTTGTTCAACAGCTGATGGAAGTTCAGCATGGCTTAAAGTAGCACAGTATTCACTGTTAAATCTGATATCTGGTCCACTGACGTACGTTAAAGTACGGATCTACTGTATTTCAATGCTTATCATTTCATATCCTTAAACTTTGCATAAAATTTAATACATATTGCCACACATAGCAAAGGCATGGAAAACTATTTTGATAATTATTTGCAAGCTCAATTTGTTTTTCTATTTTCTGAGTGATGGATATAACTTGCACAGATTTCAATACCTGCATATTGGGATACAAAAACCCACACTGGCAGACGAAAAAGAATGTATTCCAAGAAACAAGTTTTATGTAGCAGCTGTCGCTCCTCTTCAGTGGAATATCTACAGACCATAGAGTGGTACATACAAATGCTGAGGAAGCTGCTTATATGCGTAGAGGTGAGGACACGTTTTCAAACCACACCTGATTTGACCTCATTTCCTGACTCTCACTTCTACTACTGTCAAAACCACGACCCGAGTGAGGGATTACAAGGGGCAGATAAAGGACCTTGCCACTAATCCCCTCTCATCACTGGATCTAATTTATACACTCCTTCACTATGGTTAAAATTATTATATCTCTCTATACATACAGCTTCCCACAATCCTATGTTTCTTATAGTTACTACATTTTGTGACAATATTTGACTAAATTCCAGTCGATTCTATGGTCGTTTTCCGAAGAGTGAATGTACACTGCAAGTTATTTATGTTGCCTATCTTTACAAGCATACTTGTGTTCCTTAATCACGAGTGTCCAAATCCCTTCCTGTCTTCCACCAACATAAACCAAAATCCACAGTCTCTACATGGAATTTTGCATACCTCCTGCAGTTTTGTTACTAATTGAGTTTATTCTTTTACCAGCATTGATCTTAAGGTGGAAGTATATCTAAATGCATTGTTTACATCCAATCCATCATGACTCACAGACTTCCACCAAGCTAAGATTTGACACATACTGGAACCATGATGTATGGCTTTATTTTGCCGAGTTTGTGATGTTGGTCTAGGTACAAAAAAGGCTTTTCTGGCTTTAAAATACGCTTGCCTGTTTATAAACCAACTGGGATCATTTTAGATCTAAAAATATTTTCCATATCTTGGCAAGTGTTTTCCGTATCCAGATGTTGGGGACTACTTAATTCTGAGTGCTCTAAGGAACATAGAAGAAATAACTGACATTTTAGTGTGAACTGTGGTCATATGAATAATAATGTATATACAAATTGCACTGGTTTGGTTTCCTGTATACAGAAAAGCTAAGTGTCCCCAAAGTTCATCCCTTGTGCACAAATACATCTAAAAATGGAAGGGAACCATTATTTTCACCATTCAAACTTTAAATTTAATTGAGGGAACCAGTGCATTTAATTTTGTAAGAGAAAACGCTAAGATATGGAAGAACATATTTTTAGATCTAAAAATATCCCAGTTGGTTTATAAGGCAAGCGTATTTTAAAGCCAGAAAAAGCCTTTTTGTACTGAATAGACCAACATCACAAACTCGGCAATGAAATATAGCCATGCTCACAGTTCCGTATGTGTCAAATCTTAGCTTGGTGAAGTCTGTGAGTCATGATTTGGATGTAAACATTGCATTTAGATATACAGTACTTCCACCTTAAGATCAATGCTTGGTAAAGAATAAACCAATTGATAACAAAGCTGGGTAGGGGTATACAAAATTCCATGTAGAGACTGTGATTTGGTTTATGTTGGTGAAAAACGTGAAGGGATTTGGACACTCGCATTAAGGAACACATGTATGCTTGTAAGATAGGCAACATAAATAATCTAGTGTACGCTCAATCTTCGGAAAACGACCATAGAATCAGACTGGAATTCTTAGCCAAATATTGTACAAAATGTAGTAACTATAAGAAACATAGGATTGTGGAAGCTGTATGTATAGAGAGATATAATAATTCTTGTAACCATAGTGAAGGAATGCCTTTTAAATCTAGATCCAGTGATGAGAGGATTAGTGGCAAGGTCCTTGCTGCCCCCTGTGTAATCCCTCACTCAGGTCGTGGACAGAGTAGAAGGAGAGTCAGGTGAGGTCACATCCAGGTGTGGTTGGGAAAACGTGTCCTCACTTTCGCATATAAGCAGCTTCTCAGCATTTGTATGTACCACTTTTGGTCTGTAGATCCACTGAAGAGGGGCGACAGCTGTCGCCGAGAAACTGTTTGGAATACATCTTTTTTTGTCTGCCAGTGTGGGTTTTTGTACCCTATTTCATGGTCAGCGAGAGTGTGACTCTTCCAGCCGAACCTGGCATATCACCTCCTTCCTTAATTTGTATGTTACATTTAAAAGGCACTGATGCACCAACACCAAACATAAAGCTCATTTTGATCATTATTCACAGCCTTTTGAACATTTTTTTTTTCTGATCATCAGGAGAGTACAGTAATCCTGCATTTTTGTGGATTTTTTGTCTACGGTTTTGCCCTCTCATGGATTTTTCTTAGCAGTTAATAAGTTCAACAAAAATATCCTTGAATATACAGAAAAAAAAAAATTGAAATTCCCCGCAGCTTCCAATTGTAGCATGGTAAACTCCACGCCACCCTCTGTCCCTTTCCCGTGGCCCCTCTGCCAGTGTTACCATATCTAGCATAATTTTATTCTTTTAGCATAATTTTGATCAAATTTTCGAGTCTGGAATATTTTTTAGCATATTAGAGAGAAGTTTTTAGAATCATTCTAGCATAATTTACTTTTTTTTTAGAATGGAATGGAATATTTTTTTTTTTTTTTTAGAATAATTTTATATAAAAGCTACAAATCAGAGAGAGAGAGACTTAATAAGGTAAGATGTTTGAATAGTTGGTTACTTTCAGTTTGGGCTTGGTTGGGTTGGATTAGGTTAGGTTAGGTTAGGTTGGATTAGGTTAGGTTGGTTAGGTTAGGTCTGGTTAGGTTAGGATAAGCTTGAGCTTTGCACACCACCCATGAAACCTAGGTTTTTCCCATGGATTTTGGTATGATTCATTCAATTTTCAGTTTCATTTTAGTCGGAAATGACTATTTTCTGTGTTTCCCCTCTCCCTATAACCCCCGATTCCCCAAAGATCCCTCATTATTTCAGGTAGATGGGGGGGTCATATCTCAAAATCTGGTTATCTCCGACGGAAATGATGCCTAAAATCGAACGAATCACATCAAAATCCATCAGAAAAACGTAAGTTTCGTGCAGCCAGTATGGGTAGATACCGATATTTATCCTCTTACTCATGTAGGTTCATTTTAATATTTTCATAGTAAACAATATATAATTAATATGTTAACGAATATGTATAGAATTTTATCATTTAGCTTCAAGTTAAGTATAATTCATTTTTTACTTGGAACAAATATGCTCAATCTAGCATAATTTTTTCATTGCCCTAGTATAATTTCGTTGTTTGGATATTGCAACACTGCTCTCTGCCTCGCGAGTCTTCAGTCCACGCCTGACTGCCTTAAGTGGCTGTTGTGGTTGTAACTACACTATGATATGAGCCTCTTGTCTTCCCACTTGCTTTCCACATATTCCCAGGACGTAAGCCAGCCTCACCAAAGGCTAATAATACAATTAGTAAGAACTCCAAAGTGACAAAACGATCAAGTTATGACTCTTTAGCAGAGAAAATTGTGTTACTGGACAAGCTAAGAAACGTATCAAAAGCGAAATGGTATATCACCAGTTAATGCATCTTTTTTATTTTATACTGTTTTGTGAACAAATGTGTAGATAATTAGGTATTATAGCACGGTGTTTACGTTTTTCCTTCATAATGGAGTATGTGCTTTTCAATCTTGTGGAAGGTATTTCGGGATGAGTATGGAG